>NC_134403.1:17583532-17952705 GCF_038048845.1 Mixophyes fleayi
ACATATATTAATTATACAATCTCCATTATCAAAAACTACAATTCTCATTCGAAACATCACATTGTCTTAAACTCTATTCACAACATTGCAACTCTATTACAAGACATGCAGTTACATTATAATCCATTTTCACATACTAGCCAAACCCTAATATAAATGGTCTTCCAGGCCACCTCTCACACACACACACACACACATAAACCTCCATTCCATTCAACTTACGGTTTGTCAGCTGGGAGCTGTGTGTCCTATTGTGGGAGTAGAGAAAAAAGATCTTCTTTTCCTTGTGTTCTTCTGTGTGGAGTCAACCTTCCACAGGAAGTTGCTCCCAGCATTTGATATGCAAATGCAACCAGTTTTTACATGCTTCATGCTATATGAGGTGGGGATTAGAACTTACTTTTGTTCCCTTCAAGCATGGCTGACTCTGGAGATCATATATTAGAAAATGGAATATCTTTATCATATCCCACAGAGGTGCGCTGGAAAATCTGCTATGATGGGTACTGTAGACCCAACCGAACTTTGTGGTGATTTATCAGCTGTGTATCGCACTGAATTGGATGGACCCCCTGGAGTGTCCCATTGTCATTACTTTAATGATCTATGGAAACAAATCGCATTGTGTTGCTGAGATTTCTAGTCGTCTTTTTTTTTTTTTTTTTAAATGCAGTATGTTTTTCTACTAGAAGATGTCATAGTGCTGGATTTTCTATTTTTATGCTATGTAATGCTCATTAAACAGCTAAATCGAATGAGAATATTTCCTGAAGTAGTCTGTAGGTAATTGTCACAAACACGTTTCCAGCTGCTGTGACTTTGGGCGTTTGCTGTATGAGGTTACACACGATTCCAGCCCGCAGTCTCTCTCTACCTATCACACGGTTTATAGACATATTGAATCACCCCCAAACAGCGCTCACACTCCCCAAACACTTCAGGTTTGCCACCACCTATTGAATACGGGCAATAGGACCCCAATATACTGTCCCACACTGGCACATAAGGGTTCTAACAACCCACAGGCTAACAAGACCCATACCAGTATAACAAATGGTTAACTTTATACCTCCAGACTGTTACACAAATGTAAATGCAAGCACACACTAGGCTTGTTAGTCAAATGTATCAACAAATCACACCGACACTCAAAGTGTTAACTTGGTTGAGCTATATTCTTCTTAACAGGCTAATGGATTCGTTAGAGTATCAAGGATGCCACATATTAAATTATAGATTTAATATACAAAAGTACAGGGCATTCAGATATAAAGAAAAACAACTGATATTACAAGCAAAAGAGTTTATTATAAAAAGGGTTACATTCAGAGTATAACTTACATAAGTTGTAAAATACGTGGCATGGGAAATTGGCTAGGAAGATGGACAGCTTATAAATGTGGATTGATTTCCCCAAAAACTGACAACTTGTTGCAACTGGCCTCAACTTTTTAAAGACACCTTTACACCTTCCCACCTACTGGGTTTTTCAATCACCATTTGCATGTTGTCCGATTTACTACCCAATTCTACTATGTGACCTAACTTTTCTGTGGAGCGTCACACATACCCAATTTTATTATCAATAAATCCCCTATGAATTTGTCCATCTTTTGATACCAAACACGCCTAAATACAGTGCATTTGTAGAGATTACACTCATTTTCTTAAGTTCTGTGGGGTAGAATTCTTAATTTGACATATGAGCTACCCTTCATCATGTTATTGAGGAATAGGTGGTCGATTACTACTTTTATTGATTTTAAGTGGCATATTTTAAAACTGAATTATTTTTGTCTATCACTTATAGCCAAGTCAGAACATGGGCACTTTGAGTTAAACACCATGCTGACTCGTTCCTAAAAGTCTATTCAGGTGTCAAAACTCAATACCAGGCCAGGATATAACTCACAGCAGGGGCTCTTTGAAGCTCTCATAGGTGACACTCCTATCTTCTCACACGGGAATGTACAGAGCCATCAAATACGCATACAACGGATTTTATCTTCACATTTTACACTTTAGTAGTTCAACTTATCAATGAATTCAATATGCCATATTTACACTGTAGTTATAAATCAGGCCTTATACCCCACAATTATGTGATGGGTTAACCCTTATAAATAACTAAGTTATCTATGTTCACAACCGTAATCTTAATCCATGAAAGCAGCCTTTAAAGAGGAGATTTAGAGAGGAGGGAGGACAATGCAGTGACAGGAGGGGAGAAATGACAGGAGAGGAACAAACTTGAAGGAGAGGAGCAAGTAAGAGCGAAGATAAGGGAGAGACAGTGTAGTATAGAGGAGCAGAGAGGGAGAGAGAATAATAAAGGGAAAAGAGTGAGAGAGCTGGGAAACTGCAAATAGAAATGGATCTGTAGTTCAGCACTTAGAGGAGAAGACAGAAGAGAACAGTATAAACTGTGTAGGAAGAGCACAGAAGGGGGAATAAGATAAGGAACAGAGTGGTAAAAAATGAGAGAAATAACTTGGAGGGATTTAAAGATGCCGTTTGGGAGGAAAACTGGAGTAAGAAAAGGGGCACTTAAAGAAACACTGCTTTGACAAAGACGGGCATTTCTCAAATCTCCAAAAAAAAAAAAAAAAAAGGAAACAGATTTTTTAAATAAAAAAAACCAAAACAATAGCAAACAACGCTCAAACTCTCAAATTAAAACCGGTACCAAAGGTCTTAGTCTGGGCAGGTTACAGCTCACCTGGGGGGAAAAAACAGTATGAGGAGAAACCTCGTCCAACACCAGGCTATGCCAGGCTGGGCTCATCACACTACTACAGGGAGACCTGCAGCATGGGGTCCCCTTGTCATAGTGGGATGAAACAACCTGGTCAACAGGAGGCTGAGTTCCTTAGGGAAATTGGGCTTGCAAAAACTATGTTCCCCCCCAGGAAAATCAGCGGTGTGGTGAGCAGCATGGGGGGTTCTTAAAAGGAGAAAATATTTAAATCTGTGGAACTGCTAGTTCCAGCAAGCTAGGGCAGCCATTCCCAGATTTGTATTTGTCCCATTGGATTCATCTTGGATTACTTCAGGACATAAGATGACGAGTCAATATAGAGCAAAACAAAGCAAAATTTCAAGCCTAAGAGTTGGACTTCTATTCAACCGTAAATCAGGCCCTAAATCCACAAAATACTTCAACAGCTAGTAAAGCACAACTCCTGGCCAGGTGTGTTACCTATAGAAGGGTATTTCTAAAGACCTTTAAGTCGATGCACACCTTCAAATGCACTTGACGGACAAGTACTGTAGGTGCATTTGTGCACAAGAACAATTGTGGGTTTGGAAATTTTGAGGTTCATAAATTATAAAGTACAGTGCAGTTGTTGTGGTAACAGCATTGTAGTTAACTTGTTTGGCAAGTTGTTGCGCCTCTGCTCTGGAGTAGGCTCCTGGCTGTGCATTTAAGGTGAAAATGCAAAACCAATGTTGTGCACTCTCTATCGTGCAGTACTTTATACACATACCCAGGGACTGAATGTCGAAAAACCTCGTCCAACACCAGGCTGGGCAAGTTAAACTACTATATGGAGACCCACAGCATGGGGTCCCAGGGGCGCACGGAGGATTTGTCAGGGGGGGGGTTTCCTCCGCCCCCGGAAAAAAAAAAAATCTAGAGACCCGCCGCGCATGCGCGGCAGCGCCGTTTTGGCTGCACTGTAGTATACAGCAGCCATGGCGCTGTCAAAGAAGCGTCCACGGCGGTGCTGTATACAATACAATACCCCCCCTGCGTGCGCCACTGGGTCCCCTTGTCATATTGGGACAAAACCCAGCCTGGTCATCAGGAGATCTATTTGCACCACTGACCACTGACAGCACGTCTGTTTGCACCATTAAATTTTCGGAAGTTAAGTAAAAGTCCACAGCCGGCCAGCTATGGGAGTGTGATCTCCACCAACGCCGGACACTATTGCTATCTGCATTCTTACCATTATCAGATTATCGGATAAATGAGTGACACACCCGCACAGGTGAGAGCTGCTGGTGAGTCTCCACTCGAGAACTTGGCCGGTGCAGCTGACTTTATTCACAGTAACTTCATTACGTTATTAAGACGTATAAGATCCAGATGGTTGATGGTATAAAAACTCCAAATTAGCAGGCACGATCAATTGCTGTTCATTAACCATTCACGTTGCAGTGCCTAATTACAAATTTTCATCTATGCATAGAATCGAATTTTGATCTCAATACTTATAGGGGGAAATTTAATTCCCCAAAGAATAGTGCTGTGCTAAATGTATTACCATTATTACGGTAAATTCATACTTGCCAATTCTCCCGGAATGTCCGGGAGACTCCCGCATTTTGCGTGAGTCTCACAGACTCCCGGGAGAGTGTGGCAATCTCCCGCAACTGCCCACTTCCTAGTTAAGTGGGCAGAATTTGGTCCAAAACGCTGCGATTCTCCCTGCTGTAAAATGACGCATTTGTTCAGCACTGTGATGAGCAGCATCAGGGCTCTTAAAATGAGAAAATACTTCGAGTGTGTGGAACTACTAGTCCCAGTAAGCTGTGGCAGCCATTCCCAAATTTTGATTTTTCCCATTGCACAGGATGTGTAGGTTGGGAGATTATGCAGAGATGGATCATTTATGTTCATAGTAAGACCGATATAGCAACCAATTGGAAGGAGTCAGACAGCACAGGATAGAGTCCAACCCGCTTATTCATATAGCAAGAATTAAAATCATAACAGGTAGTCAGCCAGGCAAGGGTCAGTATGAAGAATTAAAATGAAAAACAAACAGCACACAAACACAATGGATATCAGACAAAACTGATACAGTAATAACACATAACTGAGGAAAGGAAAGGGCCTCATCCACATCACAACAGGACAACAGAGTTATGGTCTCAGTGTGCTCTTGGGTCTATAGTGGCTGATTTTCACTTTATGACTGTGCTTCGGTACTCAGATGCTCCAGATGTCACTGAACTATTGAACTACAGCAGGGTAAGCTGAGGGTGATAGGACCAGAACAGAGGTATAAGGAAAGGTAGTAACAAAAATAGGACTAGAACTTTTTCTCTTCTGCTCCTGCCGCCCTCAATTTGCCCTAATATAGGTTCAAGCTCTCTCTGCTATCCAAGTCCTAGGGGCATTTGTGTGCCTGGCAGCCCCACAAATGACATGGGCAACATACACATTGGTGGAGAGGATGACAACATGTACAGTGACAACAGGGGGAGAAGTGGACAAGATAGACTGGCAACAGGGGGGGAAGGATGAGGACAAGATGGACATTGGCAATGGGGCAGGGTGGGGAGAAGAAGACTAGATGGACAGTGGCAACAGACAAATTCTAGACATAGCACCCTGGTTGGTGTCGATCTCAAGGCCATTCTACCACTTTTAAATTACCTTGCCACCACTTCGACCACTGGCCACAGTTATAAGATATATAATGTCTCTGTTAGCAATGTTCAATAAAATTTATTTTGGAATATAATAAGTACATTAAAGGAGTTTATTTAATATATAATCAGTATATGTTATAAATAAAAGTATTATAAATAAGACAGATAACACCACCACAGTAAAAATCGACATACAACAAAAAGTAAATATTCTGCAGTTAGAATTGTATATGAAAACTTAAAATGAGAAAAGCCTAGAGAGATATATCGCTCAACTTGTGCAACAGTTTCTCAAATATCTTCTATTTTCTTTGCTGAGAATGTACTGCACATTCGGAGGAAGAAATCCATTAAAGATGGTTCTCAGAGTCATGTGATAAGCTCCCATATTTTGGAATATGATCCAATCCCCCATTTCCAGCTCTGGTAGATCAATTTCTTCAAAGAGTATATCCTTTTCTGTGCAGCTGGGTCCCCACAGTTTACTGGGGAAACGTTCTGCTGAAGGGAGGATGTCCTGCAGGGAGAGAGTTATAAACCGGTTATATTTATTAGATTGGCTTATTAGCTTAGTTGGGAACTTCTCTCTAGGCAGCAAGTTACGCAGATTGGTAAATCCAATAGTGACAGGTTTGAATCACATTCAAAGCAGGTGGTTCTCCTAATCAGACGGCTTGCCCACTGCCATATAATAATTTAATCAATAATTTGTTTGAATAAATCTACACACCGAAGACTTGAAGCAATAACCCTTTTATGCACATCAGAGCCCCATTGCTGTTAGGGGCTCAGGGTAGTGATGGATTTCAAAAAAGATTCACAATTAGGACCTAAAGGATCCATAAAAAAATCCCATAAAATCTTTCAAACCCCCCTCCTCCCCCAGTCACAATAAATCATACCTTCCGATTTTGTAGACCTAGCTTCTGGGGGATACAGAGGAAAGGTCTACAATGTCAGGGCAACTTAATATACGCATGTACAGCCGACCAACAGACGCACAGTGGTGTGTATAGTTTTATTGCGCATCTATGGGTGGGGTGTGATGATACGACACAGGTTTTCATTGCTGTGTGATGACGCATTTCACATCATGATACAGCAGTGAGTGGGTAGTTATACAGAGCCAGATCTAGAGCTATTTTATATCAGTTTGGGAGAGAATGGGGGCCACAACAACATTTCTTTCCTTAATCTTCCTGATCATCAACATTTATTTATATGGAGCCAGCAGATTCCGTAGTGCTTTACAATTGGGAACAAACAGTAATAAAACAATGTTGGGTAATACATACATACAGAGAGGTGAGAGGGCCCTACTCGCAAGCTTACAATGCAAACCCTGCTTATGGTGTTTTCCACCAACCATGACAGCTGACCTGTGTTTCTTACATGTTGAATTGTTAGATTACATAAAGTCAACCTTGATAACATTAAGGCCCGTTTAACAGATAGGCAAACTGGGCACATGCCTACATAAGACCTATTCACTGGGCAGCAAAAAATACATTTACTCATTTTCAGCAACTTGGTCTTCAAGTTATTTTCCCCTCTTTTATCTAGTTAAAAATATATAAAAAAACTTTTTTAGATATATAGACTGATGCAGAATGTGGGACATGTTCACTTATGGGCAGCATCAATTGTATATATGGTCCTACACCATATTCATAGAAATATCACAAGCACATAGTAATTATAACTGTACTCATCCTATCCTATCCTACAACAGTTAATTCCAGGTGTTTATAAGAATAATATAAGCACAGGAATAATGTTTGGCACTAGGATTTCTAATGACCTGCATGAACAGAAGGTCTAGCTCATTACTGGTCTAACAGCCGGGATGTTCCCAGTTAGTTACTTGAACTGACCCTGTAGTTAGTGTAGAAGATCGGACAATCTCATATTCTAGAAGATGGCTGGACCACTGTGTGGTCACCATGTAGCGTCCCCCAGATATTTTACATTATGATCGCCCCAATCAGGGGGGGGGGGGGGGGGAAGAGAAAAAGACATTCCTGGATTCCTGTCTGCACTGTGACCAGAGCAGAGAGGAAGGTACAACCCTCAGTTAAGGACACAAAAAATAATATTTAAATGGTTTAAAAACATGGTACTATAGTGACATTGTTATAATCTGTTTCATTTTAAAATGTCATAGTCGACATTTTGCACAATTATAATACTCCTTTGTGTGTGTGCTGTTCTCGTTTCTTCCTGCATTGATCAGGCATAAATCTGATCACTTACCTTTTCCACTGTTGGTTTTAGGCTCTTATCTTCTCTGCATATGTTATTGTATAAAAATGACCCAAACAGCCCATCATTTAGATAATAGGAGAGTTTTCTTTTGTCCTTCCCATCAGCTCCTATAAGATGAAGAGCATTAGTTGCGGTTACATATTACATGGGATCACACATTGTGTAATTGAAGGACATTAGAGGTGTCTGAGTAGTTTCATGACCAAATAATAGCACAACTATGCAGAACTCAGCTCTTATACCACGTTCACACTGTCGCCCCGGCGATATCCCGGGTTTTGAACCAGAAATATTGCCGTGTCACAGAGCATCCCAGATCAGAACCTGTTCACACTGCAACTTGGACCCAGGAAACTCCCGGGTCCATGCCGCTCATACTGAAGCCGGGTTTGCTCTGACAATAAGTGTGAGTCATCACAAGAGGAGCTTTGATTGGCTGACAAAGATCCCTAATCCCCCCAATCAGCTCCTTTCTGTGAGATCTGGGTTGACAAACCCGGATCGCACCATTCACACTGGCGGCTACCTGGGATGGACCCGGGAATAACCCTGCAATAGTCCCAGGTCTAATCCCCGGTTCATCAGACCCGAGTAGATGCAGGGATCTCCATTCACACTGAGCCACGAACAGAGTTGTCGAGTCTCGCCCTGCAATATCCCAGGTTTTTAGGTCAGTGTGAACGTGGTATTATTCAGGGAATCAAACTGTGGGGTAATTATCCCTCTATTTCAAAGTATCGGGGGCATTATACCATGATCCATGCCAAACTTTATTTTTCAACTGTTATTAAAGTATGTTCTGGAATACTTAAAATTTTGTTTAATTGTGTTATTTTGTTTTAATGAGAGAATGGAAAACTGCTAGATGGAATCGAATCACGAGACACAGTAATTTAATTTGGTGACCGACTGCTTGGCGTGGGGTTGGGTGTAATGTGGGCAGTGTAATCTCTAGGTGACACAATGAGCTGGAGGAAGAAACACAAATGCCATAGTTCTTGTATAAAATCAATGAATGAATACGTTTTAAGTAAATTGTTATCTTTTCACACAAAGCAGGCAAAAGTGTAAAGATTGTGGCAGTACATACTAATGGGGACTCCTTGCTGAGTAAATGTACTCATTGGTGGAGAATGGGGGGAGTGGGGGTAAATGTATTCATTGGAGAAGGGGGGGATGAGAATAAATATAGTCACTGGAGAATGGTGGGGGAGGTAAATGTGCTCATTGGAGGATAGGGAAGTAAATGTGGTCATTGGTGAATGGGGGTTCGGGGTTAATTAACTCATTGGAGAATGGTGGGAAAATATATATATAGGCAATCTGGTCACAGTGCCTATGTAAGACCTATTCAGCAAAAAATTTTAAGTAAATAAATAATGTTACATTTACTAGTTTTCAGCATCTTGGTCTTCACGAACCACCTGTGTTATCTAGTTAAAATTAATTTATAGTTAAAGGGACTAAGGAGGTGTTGAGAATGTTGGACATATTTGCTTATGGACAGCGACAAGTGTACACATGACCCTGCATGACATACATAAAATTGATCTATAAATACCATAATAAGCATAATAGACTGCTCATCCTATCCCACAACAGTGGGGAATATGGAGTTGAACATCAATCGAAAACTTCCAAATATACAATCCTAAATTACTTTGCTTTTTGTCCCTTGTGTGGGATGTGTTCTCCATGTTCTGATCAATAATATAATTATGGCTGGTACTTTTTTATTTGTAAGTTACATTGTTTTTTTTAGAATTTCAATATATGTGTATGAGCAATAAAATTAAAATTACAAAACTACAGGTGGAATTGTTAACATTCTTCTTAAAATCACACCAGCATGATATTCATATTGGGATGGTAAAAAAAAAGTTAAAAAAATAAAAGGGTTATTGATACCAATTTGTATTTTTAATGGAAATTATAAAATGTGTTATTGTAAAATCAAGAGATCCACATCTATATAATTATGGTGAAAGAAGCCCTTAGTGAACTTTTAAAAAAATGTTCATAAATTGTTTTCTGAATTAATTGCAAACACATTTCTTAATTTACTTTCATGTTGGAAGTGCATTAATTTGTAATTTTTTATTAAATCAAAAATTGTTAAAACCTACATTAAAAACCCACTCATAATTACTATGTGAGTTCAACATTAAAGGGATTTTCTACTTTTTAGCCTTGCCTTTTTAACACTTGTCACCCCTAAGGACCTCTTGGTGTCAAAGTCTGGTCCATTGCTATATAGAAGAGTTGGCTTTATTACATGATTGTGTCAAACTCCCAAACAGGAGCCGATGGTTACTTCTGGTAGTGTAGATTTCATAGATCATTATGTAGGCTTTCCACAGAGGATATGAGTAACTGTTAGTACCAGAAATGGTAGTAGTTCCATGGAAATCATTAAACTCAAGCAAAGAGTAGACAAATCCCATCAAAGTGAGTTTCAGGTGAATGGTGAAAGTATAACTTGAGTGAATGCCCCCTATATATACACACACACACAGTAATTATACTTACTGACCTTTCCCATAATCCTCTTTCTTTGTGATTATATTGGTGGCAAGAGTAAAAGCAGAGCACACATAATATCTCCCGGGCTCTGCAATGATTTCTACATCCTCCTTACTGGGGAAGTACTGATCCAATGATTCAACAATCACAGCAGTAAACTGGGAATAGAAAAGGAAATATGATCTCAACCATGAGCTTCTGAGCTGGGAACATATGTTATACCTATATACACTACATGGCCAAAGGTTTGTCGACATCAGAACATCACATCCATATGTGCTTGTTGAACATATCATTTCAAAACCATTCCATTCCTCCCTTAGCTGCTATAACAGCCTCTAATCTTTTGAAAGCCTTTCAACTAGATCTTGGAACTTGGCTGCAGAGGTTTGCACCCATTCAGCCACTAGATGTTGGCCACTGATTTTGGGTGATAAGGCTTGGCTCACTGCAAGCTTTGCAAATAATTCTAAAGTTGTTCAACGGGGTTGAAGTTTGGGCTCTGTGCAGCCCGGTCAAGTTCTTCCACACTAAACTTGTGAACCTACTTTTTGATGGACCTCACTTTGTGGATGGGGGCATGGTCATGCTAAGACAGGAAAGTGCCTTCTACTTACTGTTAACACAAAGTTAGAAGCATATAATTCGCTAGAATGTCACTGCAAATGTATCTTCACTGGCACTAAGGGGCCGAGGCCAAATCATGAAAATCAGCACCAGACCATTATTCCTCCTCCACCAAACATTACAGTTGGCAGAAGGCATTAGTGCAGGAAGTGTTTGCCTGCAATCTGCCAAACCAATGTTCATCTGTCTTCCAGATGGTGAAATGTGATTCATCACTCCAGATAACCCATTACCAATGCCCTCGAGTCCAATGCTGTGTGATTTGCTGCACTCCAGGTGACTTTTGGCATAGCACATGGTGATCTGAGGATTGTGTGCAGCCCATATAAATGGAATCCATGAAGCTCCCAATGAACTAATGTACTAATTGTGTTCAGTCTTTTAATGTTTAAAGTGGTACTTTCATCCTAACCCTACTTCTTAAATATTGGTTGATATACAGAAATATATTTTGATAGTAAAGCTAAGAAAAGCTTTAGCAGACCACGCCGTCAATAATAAATGTCCATGGCCTTATCCGTGTGGAGTTTGTATGTACTCCCAGTGTTTGCTTTGGTTTCCTCTGGGTGCTCTGGTTTCCTCCCACATTCCAAAAACATACTAGTAGGTTAATTGGCAGCTATCAAATTGACCCTATTCTCTCTCTGTCTGTGTGTGTATGTTAGGGAATTTAGACTGTAAGCTCCAATGGGGCAGGGACTGATGTGAGTGAGTTCTCTGTACAGCACTGCGGAATTAGTAGCGCTATATAATAGCTGATGATGTTCATGATTCGTAGGTGCCTGTAGTCTAGAATAGGGGATGAAGGAATTCTTGACAAAAGTGCCACAAGTCAGATATATTTATTGATTTTGTACATTTAAAATTAGTATAGAATATTGCTTTTATTTTGTCACTTTGTAGGAAATAAGTTGAAGAAAATCTACAAATTTTCAAGGAAAATTATGTAGAGGGTTTTGGTCTACCAGCGCTGGTAGAAACGGTGCTATTGTGGGGTGATGGTAACGGTAAAGGAAGGAAGTTCTGGGTCCCATTTCTTTGTAGTACTTGAGGTTTCTGTGTCACAGGTTGTGGCCTTCTCATTTACTCAGATTACTACAACCTGCGCTACGGAAACCTCAAAATTATGTTTAAACCAACCTTAAAAATTTTAAATTAACAATTATTAAAATGAAAGAAAATGCCTATCTGTCTGAGGAGCAAGGCTGGGTACACACTACAGGGTTTTCAGCCAATTATCGGGCCAATCACATGTTGAAAGATTATCATTCCAAACCACATTATATTGTTTCATTTTGATTTTTAAACCAAACTAAGTATCTAATTCAGTGATGGAATGATCTCGTTCCAATTCTGCAATTTGTATGTACTCTTGACCAATGATGTCCACAGATCTCCACTGGATGTGCAGAGTGACAATCATTTCAGCCGATGGTTATGACAGATGAAGAGCACAGATCTGAAGGCAAGTCTTGTAAACCATATATAGAGTGTACTATATGTACGATATGTGTATCGCCATGCTGATGGGTAATTTTTTTTTTCAGTTGTTGATAAAACACAATGGGAGAGCTTTTCTGTAATGTGCACCCAGCCTAAGAACCGTTTTGGACCAATTGAGTATAGATCAGTGCAGACCTTAAAAATGCACAAATGTGTTTTCTAAAGATTCCACAAAAAACAAGTAACTGTACATCTTCAAATAAATAAGCCTTATTGTTCTCTTTTCATATCTACCAATTTACATTGATCAATATCTTTTAATCTTACCTCCTCAAATCTGGGTCGGAAATCAGGATTACCAGGAAACCCACCTCCAATATCCAAGACTTTCATCTTGTGCCCCAATGCGTTTCCAATGTCAAACAGACGTCTGGCATCCCCAATACACTGATGAAAACTCTGGGGGTTACTGGAGCCAGAACCAATATGGAAACTGCAGAAAGATGAATATACAACTGAAGGTAGTGAGACACGCACTTTTCTTTCATTGCCTAAATAGCTCTGGACCAATTAGTATTATCCTTTATATATAGGACACCACAAATGGTCCGCAGAGTTGTGCAGAGGGCAAACTACAAAACAGTACATGGTATTATAGGACAATACAGTAAACAAATAACAATACAAATCTCAACACAGCTAATAAAAGCCTAAATGGGCAATGTGGTGCAAGGTGTCTATTCAATGAAACCTGTGCCCATGAGCATATCGGAGCTACGGATAGAGGCTCCAGTGGAGGAGTGGGTTCAAGGGCAGAGACCCCATGGAGCAAGTGCAAAATGTACCTGGTGCGCAGAAGTGATAGGTAATGAAAAGAGGAGGAACAGGAGAGAAGAGCTCCCTGCCCATGAGAGCTTACAATCTAAAGCTAAATTGTTAACTTAGCAGAAATTATCTTTTAGCTATGTGCAACATAGAAACCTTTACACCTTGTTTACACATGTAAGTATAAAAAATATGTACACCACTTTGTAGCTCAATTAAGGTATGAGGAAAATGATGGGTGATGTAGGCCTTTCTGTAAATTAGGTGCAGCTCGTTAGAAGCCTTGGGCATGTGATTTGTCACCATTTATAAATGAATATTTGAAATATGTCCTTTTAGATCAACAATTTGTTTCTATAGAGAGCCATATACTGTATATTGGTAGAATAGGCAAGGGGGAAGCTCCAAAAAATTGATATTTACTCTTCTAATCTAAAGAGTTTGAATAGCCATAGAGGATTTTAGCTGGACAGTCCCGAACTCCCATGGTAAAACGGGGTGGGGCCAGATCATTTTGAAAGTGTCAAAAAATCATGGGCGGGGCATGAGCAGATGGACATGATCTTGTCCTGATCTTTGATATACAATTGCTGGGAGGTTTAATAGGGACCTATTAATATTAATTTCCCAAAAAGAAAATTACACCAGTTGGGTAATGTTAACTCTTACTATTTGTTAAATTGTGCTAATTGATGAAACGCAAATGTTCACATGGGGAAGGCTTTATATAATGTAATATATTTCTGTAGTGATATTCATTTTACACAGCGCTGTACAGAGAATATGTGCTCATTAACATCACTCTTTGCCCGATTATAAGCTTATTGAAGATGATTATGAAGAACACAGGAAATAAATCTATTGTGAATAGTTGAATATTTTCACATTTTACGTAAGGTAAATCTACGTTTGAAATGTTTGTTGGAAATGAAAGCGTGACACATTAACATTTTCAAAGGGCAGGGACTGCAGATGCCTTTCATTTTATGGAACAGAGATATCCTTATTTAAAACATCTATGGAGAACAGTTATATAACATTGCTAGATGCTGCCTACATGTTAGCCAGACTATAATCACCATTTATTTATATAGCGCCACTAATTCCGCAGCGCTGTACAGAGAACTCAGCTATTATAAATATATGAAGAAACAAGAGAAAAATATACAGGAAAAAAACAGAAAAATTATTGGACAGATAAATAAGATCTACAGAAGGAACACATACCCCAACTCCCTGTAAAATCAGGAGGTAAACATAGGGAAGAGAAATCCATTAGAGAATAAATACAGGGAAGAATATATGAAGCCAAGCAGAATTTCAATTCTGAATTTTCAATTGATCGAAATAATAATCAAAACGATAATAAATTACAAGAGGTCAGTAATTATGGAAAAAGAAAATATCTATATGATCGGAAAAATTTACTCCTGTGAAAGACAGGAGAGATGGGTAAAGAAATTGGGATCAGCAGAAACTTTTTTTTTAGGAAAATCCGATTAATGAACAAACATAAAAGAAAGAGGAGAAAAATATTAAGGTCTAGGTAAAAAAGATAAGGAATCCCAAAAAGAAAAGGGTAGAATCGGTAAAATGTCAGGAACTATCCAAAGAAGGAGTTAAAACTTATAACCTGAATAATCATCAGTTATCTAAAGAAGAGGAAAATATATCGCAAAGAGGTCTTAAATTTGCACCTTCCAGTAAACCCGACAGTTTTAATATATTTGTGGATCTCCAAAACTTTGTGAGAAAAATAGCTCTAAAAAAGATCTTTGAAAGAAATGTTAAAGATACATCATTGTAAAAAGAAATGAGTGTATTTAAATCCAAATCAACCTTTTTTCCCACGTTTTGCAAGGGCCTAAAAGCAGATCCATCTTTACAGATATCTGAGAAACTCCATATTTGGTTAGATCAATACATGAAGAAAGGAGTTATATTGAAGGAAATTAAAGACTACATAATTGTCCCTAATCCATCTATTCCGGTCTTTTATACTCTCCCCAAAATCCATAAAGATGCTTTACATCCACCAGGCAGACCTATTGTGGCCGGAACGGAATCTATTACCTCTAATTTATCTCAATATATAGATTATCACCTCCAGATGTTTATGAAGTCCATTCCATATTTGAGAGATACAATGGATTTATTAAATAAATTAAAGCATATAACATGGCAGGAAGGCTATACGTTGGTGACAGCTGACGTCAGCTCTCTTTATACGGTCATTAATCAAGGTATAGAAGCTGTTTAACATTATTTAAATCAATCTGAAATGGAGGGAGGACAAAAAGACTTGATCCTGGAAGGAATATTATTTATATTAACCAATAACTTTTTTTTGGTATTTCGGTGATTTTTATTTACAATTAAGAGGAACAGCCATGGGAACCAGATTTGCCCCCCTGTTTCCTCCCACTACCCCATGTCCATGGGGTAGTGGGAGGAAAATAACATCAGGAATAACCCCATGGTGGGGGCGAGTCTGGTTTCCTGGTATCGCTTTATAGACAATATCTTTTTCATTTGGCGAAGAGATCAATCCTCTTTAATGGATTTTTCTAATCAATTAAATAGTAATTCCTACAATATTCATCTAACTTTTGATATTAGAAAATGAGAAATACATTTTTTGGATCTACACACACACACACACTATATATATATATATATATATATATATATATATATATATATATATATATATATATATATATATATATATATATATATATATATATAAAGAATTATTTACAGAAAACTTTAATAAACCAGCCGATTCCAACTCATTTATCCCTATGAATAACAACCACTATGAAAAGTGGCTTGAAAATATCCCTATTGGACAGTTCCAGAGGATGAGGCATAATTGCACACAAGTTGAAGTTTATAAACAACAAGCCCAAAACCTTCAAAAACAATTTATTGAAAAAGGATATGAAAATAACCAGTTAGAATATGCTATTAGAAAAAGTTCAGAATATGGAAAGGGAGAGCCTTCTTTTGCCAAAACTGAATAAAAATAGTTTGATTGACCGTTCAGAAAAATAATTAGGTATACCATTTATTACCAAATATAACTCCAATTATAGAAGTGTGGAACAAATAGTAAGAAAACATTGGTCTATTCTAAGAAAGGATTTAGAATTGGAAGAGGTGATACCAGAACGTCCACGCTTTATATACAGAAAAGCATCAACATTAAAAGACATTTTGGTGAAAAGTGCAATCTCCAAACCACAAAAGGCATTAAATAAATCCAAGGGTTTTTAGGGACTTTCTCTGAAGAAATCACCAGGCAGGTGATGAAACGCGTTAAATGACTGGGATACCTCACTGCGGTTCGTGTATTGCATGTAAAAATGTGAAATCCAAAACCACTAAATGGGTGGAAATTAAATCCAATACAACAGGTTTAGTATATAAGATCGAGGATTTCATTACATGCAATACTAAAAATTGCATTTATTTGGTTGAATGTGAGTGTGGTAAACAGTATATTGGAAGAACGGGATGTAAGCAAAGAAACTTTGGGCAGAACATGTCAGAAACATCAAGAAAGGATATGAGTTACATTATCTATCTTTACATTGTAAAAGTGAACATACATGCAATATTTCATTTATAAGATATTTTAGTGGTATAAAAAAAGTTTGGGGAGATTGGAGAAAGAAAGAATCAAAAATGGAACCAGCTAAAACAGAAATGAATCTGATCTATTCCATGGGGATATTAGCACCCAGTGGTCTAAATTCAGATTTCGATATCAAGTGGTTTTTATAACCCTTTTATTGTTGATTGCAGTAATCCATTGTAGTGCATTGAAGACATAAGGATTGTTGGACAATATCTCTAGGTTCCGCATTTTTGTCCTGTTTGGGATTTTATTCTTTCCCATTATTATATCCATTTGTAAAACAAATACCCCCGTGAAAGAAGGGGAGTGTGTTACATACTTACTGTGTTATTGCTC
Organism: Mixophyes fleayi; assembly: GCF_038048845.1. Taxonomy (NCBI): domain Eukaryota; kingdom Metazoa; phylum Chordata; class Amphibia; order Anura; family Limnodynastidae; genus Mixophyes; species Mixophyes fleayi. Next base: position 17,600,580 of record NC_134403.1, read on the forward strand.
TTGTCAATGTATATGAAAATTGCCAATGTGTAATAATGGAAGGCTGTATGTAGTTGTCACAGTTTTGCTGAGCTTCTATAAGAATGTGTCTGTCTGTATTTTAGATTATATTAAAAGGGTTAGTTTTAACTTTCTGGACTGCCACAAATAAATGTTTATTAGACCTTCACACTTCTTTATGATAAGCTCAAGCCCGTACGGGTTACCGTGTCAACTATATGGTAATATGGAACCATGTGATTGGATAGGAGTGATTTAAAGACCGTCTTGTGGATTGTCACTGCATTGCCTTGATAAAGATTTCCTTAATTGAAACGCGTCAGTAGGAGGCGGTGACAGAGAGGAAATACACACGCTGAGCTGTTTGGACTCTTTCCCAAGTAATCAAGTCTGTGGTGTTACCAACCGGCTACCCGATCTGTGGACAGGGATTAAAGATTTTGCTACACGCTTAATTCCATTTTTTAGTGCCAGATCTACTCACTATATTTTATATCACTCACATCAGTCCTTGCCCCATAGGGCTTACAGTCTAAATTCCCTAACACACACACACACACACAAGGATCAATTTGTTAGCAGCCAATTAACCTACCAGTATGTTTTTGGAGTGTGAGAGGAAACGGGAGCACCTGGAGGAAACCCACGCAAACACAGGGAGAACATACAAACTCCTCACAGATAAGGCCTTGGTTGGGAATTGAACTCATGACCCCAGTGCTATAAGGCAGAAGTGCTAACCACTTAGCCACCGTGGGTTACCAGAGGACTATAAAAAACTTGGGGCAGCAAAAAGGTGAGCTAAATCTCCTGATTTCCACTAAAGCAGAGAACTCTCTAGCATTTAAACCAAACCTTCTATGAATAAGGTGACTAAGCAGACAGGTTACAATCTTCCAGGCTGAGGTCAATATTATCCCAGAGCAATGTCCTTCGTATTAAATCCCTTTCTGGTAAAGTTACACATGACCCTAATTACATTACAGAGTTCAGACAAATTCACAGTAGTCTCTATAACATCTCACAAAAGATGGACCACTCCCCTTCTTCGGAGTCATCTCGAGACTTCCTCTCCTAGTGTAATTTACCCAGACTCTTTCCTAGTACATGCGAGGTGCTGGATGCGGACTTGCCCACTCAAGAAATCTCTGATGTTATTAAAAACTGAAAATCTAATAAATCGCCAGGCCCTGATTGCTTCACAGCCACATATTTTAAAACATTTAACTCGCTGCTCTCTCCTTATCTTGCTGATGTGTTCAACAGTGTTTGTTCCTTTTCAAAAGAGGCTCTCGAAGCTCGGAGCAATTTTATTCCGAAAGAGGGCAAAGACTATGCACATTACAGACCTATTTCACTCTTGAACATGGACTACAAGATCTATGTGAAGATACTTGCGGAACGCCTTAACATAGTGCTGCCCCAATTGAACCGCGATGACCAAGGAGGCTTTATACTGAGTAGACAAGCCTGAATAACACCGGACAAATTAGCCCTGTTCACTGTATTAACTATAATAAGTCCCCAACCCTGGTGCTTTCTCTGGACGCAGAGAAAACATTTGATTGCATCAGTTGGCTGTTTATGAAAGAAACCTTCAAGAGATTTGTATTTGGTGGCAGCTTTCTTCTGAGGATTTAGGTCAGGGTGTCACACACCGGTCCCATAGTTAGGTGCTGGCGTCGTGACTTGCCCTTTAAGAACTATGTTGGTGCTTGCTTTCGCTTCAGAGTCTCTACCAGTCCACAGGTGTTTGTTACATTGATTGGGACCTCCTTCTGAAGCCTATTGGTTCTAGAGGACTATTTCAAGCTCCGGTAATCATGGACTCATTGCCTGATCTTCGTGTTACTCACACTGCCGTGGGTTCTTGCTGCATATCTGATCGTTTGTCTATCTTCTGGATACTATCGGTTGCCGAAGTTACCTGTCATCATTGATCTCCATCGGCTCCGCTGTATGCCAGTTCGTGGTTCATCTACAAGCTGAAGTTACGTGTTGTTGTTCATCTGCACACTGAACTATTCGTGAGTTGTCTGCTACACCTGTGCTCATGTTGATTGGCTCAAGTACTATTCTACTCGGCTGTCTATGATGCAGTATTCTATGTTGTACTACAATCAAGTTCTCTTGTCATCTATGATTCTATGTCTGGCACGGCATTTTTTACTGAATTGTCAAACTAATTAAGTTGGATCTGCTCAGATGGCAAAAATGAATTACCTTCTGGTTGGGCAGGATTGTCTTTCTTAAGATGAATGTCCTGCCTCGCCTGATGTATCTCTTCCAGACACTCCAGTGAAGGTACCTAGGTCTACTCTAATTCAATTACACTGCTGGTTCTCCGAATTTGTGTAGAAAAAACCCCCATGCGCACCAGTTTGTCTACTCTGCGCAGAGCTACCTTTAATGGAGGCAGGGGCTTTCCAAATGTTTGCCTTTATTACCTTGCTACTCACCAGAGCCAGGCTGTAGCATTGTTTGCATGTGGCCGTGGTCTGAGATGAATAGCTCTGGACACCTTCTTCTGTAAATTGCCCTTTTTGTGTTATGGCTGATGGTAGGCCTTCTTTTGGTGAGATTGCATCCAGTTACCCTTTTACCTGTCAAATCTGGGATCACAGTAAATTTCATCTTGAGACCATTTCAGTCCCTTCTGGGACAACCCTGATTTCTCTTCATGGTAATGTCTCTCTCGCTTTCTACCCTGGCAGGAGAGAAGTATCAGGTTAGTTGGAGTGTCTTAGTTTTGTCCAATGCAATCCGCGGGTAACCTTATAGGATAAATTTAATTTCTCGACCATCAGTCCATGTGCATACCTGCAGGTGAAGTACTTTGTCATTTCCCTTTCTAAGCCCAATATTGTGAGATCTCTAAATCCACTCGAGTCTCTCTGCATTCACAACCTTCTTCAGAAGTGCATTATCTCAATCTTTTATAATCTCCTCATCTCCTCTAAACAGACTTCTGTACCCCTGTACATGAGCATAAATGAGAAGTTGATTTCGGTAGACCACCAGAGGAGGACACCTGGTCCACAGTGAGAGAAAGGGTCTCCAAAATCTCTATTTCTTCTCTGGTAAAGGAGAATGCCTATAAAATATACTTTAGGTGATATCTGATCTGATTCATACCTGATTGAAAAGGATCTATAGTATGGCCTCTGAGCAATTTTGGAGGGGATGTGTTGGGGTGGAGTCTTTTCTTCATATTTGATGGTCTTGCCCAAAGATTGCTCTGTTTGGGGTGATATCAGTAATGTTCCAATTTCTAAATGTCCATGGTCTTTTCTCCTCGGTGCCCCCCTGGAGGTACTTTATAAATATTCAGAGATACTCTCTGTGCAGATCCTTAAAGCAGCCAGATGCTCGTTGGCAAAACACTGGAAAAATCCTGATTCCTCCCCCCAGACGGCAACTTTATTTGAATAACAAGGCCCACAAATTTTCCCAAATCTGGTGTGACTGGTTTATTTATAATAAACTAATAAAACCCCCCAATGATCCTTCTCTGGACATTTTGGACCATTTCTATTAACAATAGCCATTATTATGGTTTGATTAACTGTGTTAAATCATTCTTGTTTCCTTATGGGTGCCCTGTGGCTGCTGGGGGTCTCACCTCTGGGCTCAGTTTTTCTTTCCCCCATTCCCTCCCCCCCTCCCAAATAAAATGATCAAGCTTTTGCATATTTAATTTGAGATTGTATTATATATACTTCACATTTGCCCTGGGCAATTATCTGAACACAAATTTTGTTTTATTTCCTTTGCATTGTATACTCGATTTATGATTTGTTTAATGTATTCAACTTGTCTGTTATTGTGTTTTTGTGCATGATTTCATTGAAAATATAAATATATTTCCTTAAAAAAAAAAAGAAGAACCAAAAAATTGTATTAACAAGCAGTGAAAAGTACATCATACAAATGTCAAGAGGAGCATTAAAAACTACTAACAGTAAGCTATGCCAAGTACAGGAAAAGAACACCCAGTGTAGCTTGAAATCAATATTCCCTGTACACAGTACAATTAATTGTTTTCAGCGACCAATTAATCTACAAGTGCCATTCGGTCAGACCTCAGCACTGTCAGACAGCAGTGTTAACCACTGTGCCATCCAATACATAGTTTTCTTGTTAATTCGCTTGTCCTATAATTTTGGTCGGATATCACTACCCTAATGCACAGTTGGCACCCGAGTATCTGTTTATCCAAGCAGGGAACAATAGGCACATAAATATCTAAAATTATCAAGCAAAATGTATTTTTTTTGTAACCAAGGAACTTTTTTCACAAAGGACCCATAAAAAGGAAAATGTCAATGTAATTTTCTCTACCCTAAATCAGTCAACACATAGACATTGAGGATATTCACTGTCTTTCCCTTCTTGTTCCTTAAGGTCACTTTATTTTAGACTGGTTATTGCTCATCCACCGTCCGCTCCACCATCAGAACAATCTAATATAAGAAATCGGTTACATCTTACCTGACTCCAGTTACCGTTACATGCAGACTCTTGGCTACCTTTAGGAGGTGTTCACATATCTCTAAAAGAGCTCCGAACTTCTTGCTGAGACAAGCAATTGATAAAATATCATCAGTGCTGATGCGAAGGATCATCCTGAAGAGGAAAGACATTAACAAATTGAACAGTCTTCTGGGCTGCAAGAGCAAGGTACTACTTAAGGGAATGTCTAAACTAAATTGAATTCTACCTAATTATTTACCACCCCTATCAAAACAAAACTAATATGTTATTAAAATTACTTCCATGTAGATCCTGCTGCATCATCCAGCTCTGTCTATTCCTTGCCAGCCTCACTGTTTTCAGCCTCGACATCTATCTATGTGCAGTTTTTGACACACCTCTTCCTTAATGTACTGTTTTGACCAGACCAACAAGGAAAGTCAATTGCAATACAGGAAAGAAGTGAGCTCGTGTGATAACAGCACCATGGAGATAATTAAAGACTTAAGTGGAGAACTGAAGTATACGGTTGTGTATAGGGAACTACACACATTAAAGAAAAATTATATTTAATAGTTTATCATTTATTTATTTTAACATAATGTTATTAAAATACTTTTAGATCCAACGGCATCGACCAGCTATGCCTAGTCTTCTAAAAACTCTGTTTTCAGCCTCTACATCTCCGTACAGTTACTGGCACCCTTATTATCCTTATCCGTATTGTATTATGACTGGCTGACCCAATCTTGAAATTTAGCTGTAGAAAGGAAGTGGGCAGGGATGGCAAAGGCACCATGGAGTTGGTTAATTAAATACGGAGAAGAAAGACTGAACTAGAAAGAAACCGTGGGCAAATTCAGATCTATAACTCTAGTAGTAATCTTGAATAAAATTTACTACACCTTCAAACAAACCACTAACTTCCCTTTCCAATAATAGTACTTTGGTTGGGGTTCCACAACATTTGCACTATTCACTGAAGTTCAAAGTTCTCAGAACCAGGACCCTTGCCAATCCCGTACGGCATCGCTCAGCTCTTTGTGTAGCAGAAGCAGGGCCGCCATCAGAGGGGTACAGGGGGCACCCTTGTACCGGGCCCGGGCTCACCAGGGGGCCCGGTGGCACACACTTACCAGGGGGCCCGCTATCTTCAGCCTGGCTGTCACTGTGACAGCAAGGCTGAAGACAGCAGCAAAGACGTTGGGACTGCAGAGCCGTGACTGTACCTTCAGCCTCAACTTCTGCGGTGGAACGTACATGCGTTCCACCAACAGGAAGTTCAGCTTTTGGAATGCAAACTTGCGTTCCAAATGACGAACTTCCTGTTGGTGGAACGCACATGAGTTCCACTGCGGAAGCTAAGACCTGAAGTCTCTCTCTCCCTCCCCTTCCCTAATACTAATAAATATATATATATATATATAATCACTTTATACACACACATATTTATTTTATATATATAAATAACTTACCTTTCAATCGCCTAAGTCTGACCCCCTTCATGGAAGGATTTTTCTTTTCATTGCCTTGGGCCCCCTTTCCCCCTGGGCCCCCAGGCGCCTGCACAGTTGGAAAGATGGCCCTGGTTCATCGGTGGGGGGGTCATCAGGGGACCCTGCCTGCTTCATTGTACTGGGCCCCACGATTTCTGATGGTGGCCCTGAGCAGGAGAGATCCAACACAATCTCCCTTAGGCTTTCAATTAGAGGAGATGTTTCAGATCTCTCCTGCTATAGTGAGAACCAAAGGGAAGTTCTGGCTATATGTGAATGTGGGGACCTTGATAAATGGTGTTACCGGTGGGGTCCCAGGGGAGACCCCCACACCAAAGTACTATAAGTAGGAAGGGAAGATGGGAGTTAGTAATTTATTTGATGAACTTTGAAAGCTCCTTCAATTTGTTGTTAATGTGGTGAAGGCCACAAGAATGTGTGACAGGAGATCTGGTGGGATTTGCAGGCAAGGCTCAACACTGAAATCTATTGTGGAAGTTATGTGACGCCAATGTACAGACTACAATAAAACATCAGCAGATGAGGAATCCCTTGATGTGATGTGAGATGATTAGAGCAGGGATAATCTTTCTATTGGGGTAGAATGAATATTCATTTATCAAGATTATTATTTTATTTGTGGGGGTGGCATCTTGTGTGAGGATAGGACAACTTACAGAGAAGCCAGCTCTAGACTGTCACTTACTCAGCAGCTGGATGATTCTTTGCAACTTTCACCAGTTCACTCTCACAGTCAAACGTCATCCTGTTGACTCCATGCTTGGCTGCATATCTGATGTGTGACGGCTGTTTGCAGGGGTTTGCGTAAATAATGTCAGTGGCAGGTACTCCCATTCCCAATATCATCTTTATCTCAGCCTGAGGACAAAATAATGTGATGGTCATAAAGTGCTTGTAGAACGGTTAGGTAGAGCAAGAACATAACGTTAATTTGATGCTGGATTATTTGAAAGTGATAAAATTTATAAAAAAAAAAAATAGTTTTAGAGGCTGAAAACATCATTGTTCTAGAGAGGTCTAGTTGTCGATCAAATGCTTGAAATGTTACAATTTGTTTTGAACGCCCCTGAAAGGCAGAGATCGAGCATCAGAGATACAATTTCAGTTAGGCGCATTTTCCTCCCTTCACGTGTAATTAATGTGGAAAATTAATTTTACATTCCAACCAACATATAAATATAATACTGTATATAAATATAATAATAAAAAAGACAGACCCAACGTTCCTTCTCTCACTTTAAGCATGAATAATACTTACTACTTATTTGGACCTACTCTCCAGTAGATCCCAGATGGGAAGATCCAAGTGGCAAGTATGGGGGATGTCATGATGTGATTCGAGTCTTCATGGCCCTGCCTTCCACTGTGTATTGACGCAATTAGAGTCATCACATAGTGGGGGGATGAGGCCATGATGAAGCCATTCGCATTATCAGGTCCCGCCCACTACAGCAATCACAAAAATCACATCGTTACACACCAGAGCCGGGGCCTAATGAATCAAATCACCTTACCACAGCCCGAGCCACATCACAACAAAGAAGCTGCATTCGGGAGTGTGACCCACTCTGCCTGGAGTCCATGAGGACTCCCCAAAATATCACACTACGCATTTTCAGCCGGGCCAAAAATTGTAGAGGAGCAAAATATAGCAGAAAATTCAGTTATTTTATATTTACGCAGATAGGTGAGCCCATTCACGGAATATAATAGTTCAACATCGCAAATCGGGTGTTATGTACTTGCCCTTAGATTTGCCCTCATTCAAGAAAGCCGTGATTGCCTCATGAAGTTTCCATCTTGGATCTCAATTATGAACTTGCCCTTACAATAGCCCTTATCCAAGATGGCTGGGACTGTCTCATGAATATTCCATCTTGGATCTCATTTCCTGTTTGGGCTAGAAAAGGCACTTCCTGCTTTGAAGCCATTGCTTGAGTATTGTGTTTGTATCTGAACCAGATGCTTCCACAGAACCTTGCTCCCTTGGGATTAGGACTACAATTGCTTGATACTTCTACCAGACCTTTATCTGTCTTGAGACTTTGGACTTTTCTTGTTGGACATTTGAGATTTATTTATAAATCACAATAAATCCTGTTTACTACAGAACTACCTGGCTATTGGGTTCCGTTTGTGATACCAGAAGTGTAACTTTAGCCCACGAATCATGAAGAGATTCAGTTGTCTGTCCAAAGTCTATTATATTTTATTTTTATTTTTTTGAAATAGCCCTGAGTGATTATACAGGGCATATTTTCAGCACAATTAGTTCAGCAAAATTTTCCGATTTAGTTGATAAAGACCTGATTTAGAGCTAGACTTAAGCAAGTCCAATTGCGGGCTGTAACTTTTCCTTACAGCACATGAGCAATATGGGATATTCATTTTTATGTAACAAACTTGTGGCTTCTTAGCACTGGAGAAGCAGATCGTAGAGTACAGTATATAAGTGTAGCTTACACCTCAGAGATCCGACCTAGATAGACTTGTGTGGGTGATCCATGTATTGATATAATGCTTTACTAACTAACTGTATCTGCTCGGTGTACACAACTAGAACTCTGGTCACTATAGAGATTATTGCTCTGTACGATAAATGCAGCCATTGTAATCAATAAAGATTGCCCATTGTATAGTACGTGCTTCATTTGCAATGTACCCTGCTCTTTAGCATGTATGGATGTTGCCATTATCAAAAAATTCTATGATCTCTATCAAGCCTGGACAACTAGTGTTTCTCCAGGAAACTGCAAATCCCTGCACTCTCTTCGAGCTATCACCTGTCTATTGGTTAGCAAAGCATGCTGGGTCTTGTAGTTTCGCGGAACCTGGAGAATTACAGGTTGTCCAGGCGTGATTTCTATGGTATTAACCTGATGTCACTCACCGGACCGTGAGTGCCTCTACGCTGGTGCGTGGCTCCCTAGCCTTCCTGCCGGCACCTATCTTGAACCGCGGCCGTCCGCCATCCTGATGGACTGCGCATGCGCAGCACCCAAGAACTCTTGTGACTGTTTCTTTTAATCTAATTGGTTGATCAGGCAACTCTCCCTATTTAAGGCACCTGTGCTCATTACCTCATTGCCTGATCTTGAGTCTCATTCCCTGTGAGTCTCTGAAGGTGTCTCCCGTGTTCTACTAGTGTCTTCAATTTCCTGCTGATTCCTGTTCTACTCATCACTGGTCTCCATACCCACTACTGTCTCCTGTGTACTACTAGTGTCTTCAGTTCCTGTGGATTCCCTGTGCTACTCATTGCTGGTTTCCATACCTGCTACCGTCTCCTGTTTCCTGCTTGTGTCCTCAGCTGGACTCTGATTACCGGATCTACTCACCTGTGGTTCCTACACTCGTCTCTGCCGTTCAGCGTCTCTGCATTCCCTGCATCTTCCTGTGGACAGACTGTTCTACTGAATAGCGGTATGCCTATCTGTTATTGACTTACTACGTTTACTCTGCATATCCGCTAGGACAAGTTTCCACTCTCAGCAGCGATATCCATACCCGCTATAGAATGTTATTGTTACGCTGCATATCTGTTTGGAATTAACCGTACTACTCAGTCGTTATATGCACAATTGTGATTGACTATCCTTTGTTGGCCTGCATATCTGTGCTGAGCAAGTCTCTACCAAGCAGCGCCACATACCGTTATAGACTTTGCTGGATACGCTGCATATCTATTGGGATCAAGTTCCTCTGTGCTCTCAGTGACTGCATCCTATTATCCTTTTTATGCCTCCACTCATCGACACCTGTACACATTCTCACCTATTAAGCAGTGGTACAACTTGCTGTACGCAGACCACTGACTTCCCTACTACCTCCCCGCATCTGCTCACGTCCATCCTGATCTCCGTGTTCAAATCTGCCTTTCCACAATATCAGCTAGTCGCTGACTCATTGACCAAGATTGCTGCAAGTCACTGACTTTCCTATTCTTTATGTTCATTCTCTCTCCATCTGCTGTGATATATGTTCCGCTAGTCACCCTGCTACCAGAGGACCGTTGTGTTAACTTCACTACTCTGGTAAGCCCAGTTATCTGGTGAATTCCTGGGCAAGACTCCTAGTGCCCGTGACAGTAAGATCAGGCCATGACAGACCCAGGATCGGAACCAACAGCTAAAGAGATGCTGCAGTATCTGGTCACCCGAATCGAACAACAAGATGTTCGCCAACAACAGTTGTTGCAATATTGTCAGGCTTTAGCCTCCCAAGGAACCCCTGTGCAAAATGTAGCAGCTACCATTGATCTTCCAGTATCTCCATCTCCTTCCCCAGTGCCATCCCAGGTTTCCATCGCTTCCACGCTACACCTGCCTACTCCTTCTAAATATGATGGAGATCCCAAAACTTGTAGGGGCTTTCTTAACCAATGCTCCGTTCATTTCGAACTTCAACCTCATAACTTCTCTACTCATCGTTCCAAAGTGGCCTACCTCATCTCTTAGTTTTCCGGACAGGCTCTCGCATGGGCCTCCCCTCTGTGGGAAAGAAATGACCCTTTATCGCAAGATAGTGCCATGTTTATTTCTACGTTTCAAAGTATTTTTGACGAACCTGGTCGTGTTATCTCTGCAGCTTCCAGTATCCTCTGACTACGCCAAGGATCTCTGACTGTAGCTCAGTATGTCATTCAATTTCGGATACTTGCCTCTGAACTTCAGTGGAACACTGAGGCATTGATCGCCGCCTTCTGGCAGGGGCTTTCCGATAAAATTAAAGACGCACTGACCTCTCCAGAATTACCCTCCTCCTTGGATGATTTGATTCCCCTTTGCCATCGTGTAGACATGAGATTTCGTGAGAGAGATTCCGAGAGAGTAACTTCCTGCAAAGTGCCTCTTCGCTCAGTATCTCAAGTTCGTCATTCTCCACCTCCAGTAGAACCTATGGAGGTAGGTCGCTCTAAACGAACATCAGACGAGAGAGAACGAAGAGTGAAAAATAGACTCTGTATCTATTGCGCTGACTCTACTCACATGCTGAACTCATGTCCTAGGAAGTCAGGAAATGCCAGGCCCTAACCAGTTCTGGAGAGGTAAGGTTAGGGTCCCTGGAGTCCTCTCCATGTTCTACGAATGTGAAAGTTTGTGCTTTTGATGTTACCGTTTCCTTTGCTACCAAATCTTTGTCTCTCAAGCACTTATAGATTCTGGAGCTGCCGGAAATTTTATCTCTAGTTCCCTAGTGAATCAATGGTCTCTACCAGTGATTTCCTTAAAGGTACCCATTGCTGTTACTGCTATCGATGGGTCACGTATAATTAATGGTATGGCAGGAAGGTACACAGAAATAACTGAAATAACTGGTTCCACAGAATACTAATATAGTTTGAATGCAGGGATAATAAGGATGAGTTACCCAATTCCAGGATGCAAAAGTTTAGTCCAGGAAGCAAACAGAGTCCAGGCAAAGTAAATGTCACAAGCAAACGTGCATAGTCCAGTAATCAGGCCAAGGTCTAAGGTAAGAGAGGTCCAGCAGTATCCAGGCAAGGTTCGGGGTCACGAGCAGACAAGCTTAAACGGTAAACAGGCCAAGGTCACAACGGGAGATCAAATATTAGCAGAATCAAACAGGAACAGGGGGAACACAAGCAGCAGCCAGGTATACAAGGATGAACTGCTCAGAGCACAGCTTGAGGCAGGTACTTAAAGCAGTGCAACAGGTGCAGTTCTAATCAGGCATAATGCAAGGTGATTAACTCCTTCAGGCATGTAGAAAAGTTCAGGAACAGAACAGCAGCACCTCTGGTGGTATAAGGTACTGCTGCTAGATACAAATAACAGGTAGTACAGAGAAGACCCAATTCCTCAAAAGCAAAAGAAGAATTGGCAAGTTCGTCCACTAAGTCTCTAGCATCTTCAATGAACTCACTTTCAGAATCTGAGTCCCAGCCAAGGGTTGGGATAGGACCTTTTATTCTATTAGAAGATGGCGATATGCCCAAAAAGCCAGTCACCAAGGTTGATGCTTGTGGAGACTGAGGTGGCATAGAGAGACCCCGATCAGGTGACTTGACTGGAGATGAAAGATATTTCTGACAGACTGCATTTACAAAGTCCATGGTGTTGTGAGTAATGGGATCATCAGATTTAAGAAGGGAAAAAGCCCAAGTCTGCGGCTCCCCTCTGAAATTCATGATAATCCTACCAACTTGGTTAAATTGGTCAGAGAAATATCCTGGAAATTCTTCAAATTGCTTCATACAAACTTGAAGGACTAAAGCAAATTGTTTCAGGTCTCCATCAAAGAAGGCTGGAGGAGGGTCTGAAGATTCCGAAGAAGCTTTTGGGTGTTCAGGCTCAATAGCAGATACTGAAGAGTTCCCAGCTTGTGCAGCTGTCTCTGGAGAGTCCCCGGCTGGGACGGCAAGTTGGGCACACTTGACGGGAAGCCTGGACTGTGCACAGCACACCGACTGGATAGCATTGTGAGATGCCTCAGAGCAGACAGCGCGGTGAGATGCCTCAGAGCAGACAGTACAGAGTGGCAACTCGGGCTGAACCGCATGGACAGGCAACTCGGGCGCGGACGGTAAGGGCAGCGCCCCCTCTGGAGCGGACTGTAAGGGCAGAGGCGGCGGCCGAGGACTCGGGAGTAGAGGCGGCGGCCGAGGACTCGGGAGTAGAGGCGGCGGCCGAGGACTCGGGAGTAGAGGCGGCGGCCGAGGACTCGGGAGTAGAGGCGGCGGCCGAGGACTCGGGAGTAGAGGCGGCGGCCGAGGACTCGGGAGTAGAGGCGGCGGCCGAGGACTCGGGAGTAGAGGCGGCGGCCGAGGACTCGGGAGTAGAGGCGGCGGCCGAGGACTCGGGAGTAGAGGCGGCGGCCGAGGACTCGGGAGTAGAGGCGGCGGCCGAGGACTCGGGAGTAGAGGCGGCGGCCGAGGACTCGGGAGTAGAGGCGGCGGCCGAGGACTCGGGAGTAGAGGCGGCGGCCGCGGACTCGGGAGTAGAGGCGGCGGCCGCGGACTCGGGAGTAGAGGCGGCGGCCGCGGACTCGGGAGTAGAGGCGGCGGCCGCGGACTCGGGAGTAGAGGCGGCGGCCGCGGACTCGGGAGTAGAGGCGGCGGCAGCGGACTCGGGAGTAGAGGCGGCGGCAGCGGACTCGGGAGTAGAGGCGGCGGCAGCGGACTCCGGACCTGACGCAGCGGACTCCGGACCTGACGCAGCGGACTCCGGACCTGACGCAGCGGACTCCGGACCTGACGCAGCGGACTCCGGACCTGACGCAGCGGACTCCGGACCTGACGCAGCGGACTCCGGACCTGACGCAGCGGACTCCGGACCTGACGCAGCGGACTCCGGACCTGACGCAGCGGACTCCGGACCTGACGCAGCGGACTGAAGGCTGCTCCATAGGATGTTGTGGTCTGCGGAGCGGACAGCCTTGTAAGAAATGTTCGCCACTGGCGCAGTAGAGGCATAGTTTACCAATCCTTCTGCGCCATCGTTCCTCCTCAGTGAGATGGGGACGCAGGTAGCTTGGTTGTTTAGAATCCCTAATGGTAGGGACCGCAGGAAGTACCATAGATGCAGCACCACTGTCAGAAAAAGTTCTAGGAAGATCCTCTGCCGTCTGCATGCTTTCACCAGAGGAGTTTGTTGCTTTAAAATCAGAATTAGTGTTGAAACTACTTAACACAGCAGCAGGAAGGGTTTTAAGCAGTTCTTGGAGTAGAGTAGATAACTGTATGATTTGATAGCAGAGCTGAATAATGTCCATCTGCAGTATTTGTAGTTGTGGATTAAGTGACATGGTCTCAATAACCAAACAGAGTTCAATACAAAAATACTAGAAATCCCGGGACTAAGCAGAGGGCGTGCAATCAGTAGGCCTAGATTGTAAGGCAGTTCATCATGTTATGATTCCTAGCAAATTCGGCAAGCAGCCACGGAAGTATAATACAAATGTCTTTATTCCAGCAAAATATATAAGCAGGAATTCAGTTCAAGGAACATGCAGGTTTTCATAAACAGGTATAATGAACAGGAATGGCAGGAAGGTACACAGAAATAACTGGTTCCACAGAATACTAATATAGTTTGAATGCAGGGATAATAAGGGTGAGTTACCCAATTCCAGGAAGCAAACAGAGTCCAGGCAAAGTAAATGTCACAAGCAAACTTGCATAGTCCGGTGATCAGGCCAAGGTCTAAGGTAACGAGAGGTCCAGCAGTATTCAGTATCCAGGCAAGGTTCGGGGTCACGAGCAGACAAGCATAAACGGTAAACAGGCCAAGGTCACAACGGGAGATCAAATATCAACAGAATCAAACAGAAACAGGGGGAACACAAGCAGCAGCCAGGCATACAAGGATGAACTGCTCAGAGCACAGCTTGAGGCAGGTACTTAAAGCAGTGCAACAGGTGCAGTTCTAATCAGGCATAATACAAGGTGATTATCTCCTTCAGGCATGTAGAAAAGTTCAGGAACAGAACAGCAGCACCTCTGGTGGTATAAGGTACTGCTGCTAGATACAAATAACAGGCAGAGTTGTAACACAATGACTATATTAAAAAAAATCCACAAAATATATAGGTGCACCTATATTAATATCTCTCACGATCTGATTGATCCTTTAAGCCAGTTGAAGGGTGTTGTGGTATGTAGAATCATACCACTTATTGTACTCCATCCTGTTCCGATGTATAATATAGAGCAATTGATCTCATATAGCAATAGGGTTCATGTAACCGAGTAAATAAGTGCTTGAATAAGGATGATAGTTCCACAGAGAATAACAGAAAAGGCAGTTTCTTACCAGGGGACCAGGGGAATGATAGAAGCTGGGATAACAATGAATGACCTGCAACAAAATAGTCTCTTAGCTGATATCTGGATATTAAATGTAACATTCGACTTTCTGTTTCTGCAGCAACTTTCCAAATTCTCAATAAATGAGTGGTTGTAACAAATCCCATATGCTTCTGTCTTAATAGCAAGTGCTAAGTTTTCTATAACCTCCGTGTAAGTGGCGGCGTCTCACCCGCCCTGAATCTGAAGGTGAATTCCAGATTGCCAATAATATACTCATCCAATATTAGTGTATAGATGTTTGGAATGGAGTCCCAAGTCAGTATTGAGTAATAATGAACACTCAAATGTACGTGCCGACAGGATATACAAAAGCTGCTTGGTTAGAAATTAGTAGCGATCACAGGAACCATTAAACCCCGGCTGACGCGTTTCATTACCATCAGGTAACTTCATCAGAGATAAAAGATCTAGCGCCAATGTAATTTTGTTTTTTACTGTGAAAATGATTATAGCTGGCAGGTGTGTGGTCAGTGAGTATTCTCACATCAGCCACTATCTTATTACTCTTATCATTGTGACAGTTTCATGAAGAACTGATAAGAACATGAGCTGTCTGCTGCGCAGTGTGAATGTGTTACATATTCTAGGCTGCCATTACCTGGCTGGCACAGTCAAATCCTGTACCCAGGGCTGCGAGCACCTGAAGAATCTCATCACTGCTGTTACACTTCACAGCATAGAACGGCCTCACCCGGGGCAATTCCTGGAGAAATCGCAGATGTTTCTGTATCACGTCATTTAGATCAGCCACAAAGAAAGCGTCTTCGTCGCCCTGCTACAGAAAGAGACACGATATTCCAACAAGAAACAGAAATGACTTTCAAACTTTGAGGGGTTAATGTTCTATTGTCTTACAATGGGAAACACCTAGGGCTAGATTTACTAAGCTGCGGGTTTGAAAATGTGGGGATGTTGCCTATAGCAACCAATCAGATTCTAGCTTTCATTTATTTAGTACTTTCTACAAAATGACAGCTAGAATCTGATTGGTTGCTATAGGCAACATCCCCACTTTTTCAAACCCGCAGCTTAGTCAATTTAGCCCCTAGTGATCAATATAGGTGGGATTTATGACAGGACTTAGATAAGTAATTTAGTGTTTTGGGTAGTTTCATGTTAATACTGGTCACTGGTCATCCAGTGTAAAAGACTGACAAAGTATCAACCTATTGTGAACAGGTTACAGTTATTTAGCACCAAAAACAGCCACAGTGACAGAAAAATCAGAACACATGGGAGCCCAATGTGAAACCTACATTTACAGAGAGACTTCTGATTTTCTTCTTCATAAACTGCAGAGCGGACGTCTCCTCTTCCACTATAGTCACACTGCTCTCCCTCATTCTCTTCCACTTACCGTTCTCACTGGTTTTATCCACTTTTATCTTCTTGTCTGTAAATGTAACCACAAAACACTGAAAGGGTCATTAACTAAGGGTAGCGCACATGCCAGACCTGATTTGTTTCATGTGGCGTCTGTTAAGGGGGCACAATTCTATGTTTTCCAATGTTGAGTGTAGTCATGAAGCCTAGCATTGCAAATTATTATTATTTATTATTATTATTAGTAAGGAAATATAGTGCTGAGCAGTGCCAGACAATGGGTAAAACAGGGACATATAAGTTGGATAGAATAAATACAGACATAAAGACAAAGGGTAAGGGTAATTAAAACAAATAAAAAATTGGTAGTGAGGGCCTTGCATATAGAGAGTATATATATATTATATATATATATATATATATATATATATATATATATATATATATATATATATATATATATATATATATTACAGTGCCAAAACCTCGCTACTGCGGAAGCACACATAACTTTCTTTTTATGCAGTTTTGATGTCAGGATGGTGAATGTATTTGACACCATACAGATTTCATACTGTTTCTTGAGACCCTAAACACTAGCTAGACAAAGACCAGCTCTCTAAAAACCAGCCAGCTTCCCCAGCATTGGTCTCCCTGACTAATGAAACAAGCAGCTTTTATAGAAGACACCATACTTGCCAACTTTCCCGGAATGTTCGGGAGACTCCCGAAATTAAGGCAAGTATCATACAGCAACTTTCTCGTCAAAATGACGCGATATGTGGTGAATCGCGTCATTTTGGCCCCGCAACAAAATTATGTTTTTGTTGTGGGGGTGGGGCCAAAATGACGCAATTGGCCGCGCCCCTCCGCCCTCCAACCACGGCCTCTGCTCGGGTACTCCCAGAATTCACTTTGCAAAGGTTGGTAAGTATGGAAGACACTCCTCCCACAGACCTAGCTTGATAGGCAGATGACACACCCAACTCCCCTTTAAAAACTAAGCTCCTCTCAGTGTTCTGTTTGCTCTGTCACAGATACACCCTGTGTGTTTGCAGGGAGGAGGACAATTGAAAATATGTAAGAGTTAACCAAACTTAAACCTATTGTTTGTCACATATAAGTCTTCAATCTAGGTGCGTTAGTGCATGAAAGTATTACTCTACTTGCATGCTCTCTCTGCGTATTGCCAGCTAAATGCGTTCCTTTGTTACAGTAATATGATTATATATATATATATATATATATATATATTGTAACAAAGGGAGGCATCTAGCTAGCAATATGCAGAGAAAGCATGCAAGTAGAGTAAAACACTTATGTGTGACAGACAATAGTTTAAAGTTTGGTTAACTGACATGGGTTGAAATTAGAGATGCTCACTGACCCCCGTGTTTTGGTTTTGGTTTTGGATCTGGATTACCTTCGTGGTTTGGTTTTGGTTTTGCAAAACCGCCATTGCATGTTTTGGTTTTGTTTGGTTTTATTTTGCTATTTTGTTGAAAAATCAATGTTTTTGGGTCTAAAATAACCAAATTTAGTGCTCCACCGGTTTCTTGGATAAGTAATGTAATTGTAAAGCTAATAAATTATCAAAAAAACTGTTTAATTTCTGGTAGGTAGGCCTTCATTAATTCTACACACAAACCAGATTGTCTTCCTCTCCATCTATGCATATTGGCAATGCAGCCATCGTCTTTGGATGTATATTACACCCTACACTTATAGTTAAATATGTAAAGAAATGGACAAAGGCAGTTTTGTTTCTGTCTCTATAGCCCCCCCCCCTCCACTTGTAGAAAATACAAAAAAAAAATCAGCTGTTATAGACTGTACAATATTAATTGAAATGGACAAAGGCAGTTTGGGGTCAGTCTGTGTATGACACCCTACCCATAATGAGAAATTGCCAAAACAGCAACCTTTCAAGACGGAACGTGATATGGAAATGCCCCAAGTCCCTTTCCTCTTTGGCGGTAGATTATGATTATTTTTTATTATTAGTATTTTATAGGGCGCCACTAGGTATCCGTAGCGCCGTACACGGACAGACAGAAACACGGTTCAGGGTGAGAAAGCACAGTAACTCGGAAGCTCAAAGTACAGCTAGATGAAAGGTGAGAGGCCCTGGGGGCAGAGAGAGGGGTAGAAGGGCCTCACGGAAGAGACAAGGAGACGGAGAGCAGAGTTAAGGTGGTGGAGAACAGGAGGAGAGGAGGCCCTGCTCGAAGGAGCGTACAATCTAAGGGGCGGGTAGGATGGACAGAGACGCAAGGGTAGGAGGAGGAAAGGGGGAGAGCGGAGGCAAGGACAGAGAGGGGGGAGAGGAGAGCGACGAGGAGGGAGGTAGGTGGGGGACTGGAAGGCTATAAGGAAGAGGTGGGTTTTTAAGGCCCGTTTGAAGCTGGACAAGTTGGGTGAAGTTCTGATGGAGCGGGGGAGCTGGTTCCAGTGGAGGGGGGCAGCACGGGAGAAGTCTTGGATGCGAGCATGGGAGGAGGTGACCAGGGGGGAAGATAGGCGTCGGTCATTGGCCGAACGCCGAGGGAGGGATGGAGCATGAATGGAGATGAGGCTGGAGATGTAGGGAGCAGTGGAGTTGGAGAGGGCCTTGAAGGTAAGTGTAAGGAGCTTGAATACGATTCTGTAGGGGAAGGGGAGCCAGTGAAGGGATTGGTAGAGGGGGGAGACAGAGGAGGAGCGGCGAGAGAGGAAAATGAGCCGAGCGGCAGCATTGAGTACGGAGCGAAGGGGAGCGAGGTGAGAGCGGGGGAGGCCAGTAAGGAGGAGGTTGCAGTAGTCTAAGCGGGAGATAATAAGAGAGTTGACAAGAGCTTTAGTGGCATCTTGGGAGAGGAAGGGCCGAATGCGTGCGATGTTGCGCAGCTGGAAGCGGCAAGATTTAGCAAGAGAGAGAATGTGAGGGGCAAATGAGAGAGATTGCACCCTAGATTTTTTAAAGATGTTATCATCATCATCTGGAGCTTCATCCTCACCCTCATCAGTGTGTACGTCATCATCATAGACTATCAATTCATCGCCGCTTGAATCCGCCATTAGAGAACAGTCAGTGCTTGGATGTCTTTGATGGTGAAGGCCTTCCTTGTGGAAGATGTAGTTCATTTTTATAAACATTATTTTCTCCACATTTTTAGGAAGTTACCTTCTGCGGCGATCACTGACTAAGTTCTCGGCTGTGCTGAACACTCGTTCAGAGTACACACTGGAGGGTGGGCAGCTTAGGTATTGCAAAGCAAGTTTGTACATGGGTTTCCAAATGGCCTGCTTTTCCTCCCAATAAGGAAAGGGACTGTCTGACATTTCCATATCAACAGGGCCATCTTTTCCATTGGGCATGATGGGCAGGTGCCCGGGGGCCCCACGGGCAAGGGGGCCTCATAGTCAGGCTCTTGATTATAATAAAAAATCCTGCAAAAGAAAAAACCCGCAAAAAAAAAAACCTTCAAGGGTCACTGAGCAAGTACATCTATCTATCTCTATATCTATATCTGTATCTCTATACATCTATATCTATATATATATCTATATATGTAGGGGCCGCGGTGCACTGCTTTGCCCGGGGGCCCATAAAGTTGTTAAGATGGCCCTGCATATCAATTACCTCTTGAAAATAATCCTCCACCATCCTTTGCATGTTTATACTAGTATTGGATGGAGTTATGGGCAAGGTGACACATTTTTTTAAAAAAATCCTTCAAACCAGCCCAGATGTTAAATTGTTCTGGTCTGCCCCCTGTGTCTTTCCTGCTTCTTTTTGGGAAATTAAATTTTTTACGAGCAGCAGCAGCTTGAGAAAGTGAAGGAGGACACGCCGTCAAGCCGAGGCCCAGTTCAGCAGCCAACTTGCTAAGCAATAGCTCCTTGCAAAAGTTCACATCTCTCTCATTTAAAAGTAAAGACTCAATGTAGGTCTTAAACTTTGGATCAAGCACAGTGGCTAAAACGTACTGATCCGAGTTCAAGATCTTAATAACTCGAGGATCATTGTGAAGCGAATTAAGTACTTGATCAACAAGGCCAACATACTTAGCTGAATTGCTTGCTTTCATCTCCTCCTTCAGTTTCTCAAGCTGCTTTTCCAATAGTCTAATTAAAGGAATGACTTGGCTCAAACTAGCATAATCTGCACTCACTTCACACGTCACAACTTCAAATGGTTTCAGCACCTTGCACAGCACTGAAAGAATTCCCCACTGTGCAAGAGTGAAATACATCCCCCCTCCTTTCCCAATGTCATGGCTTGTGCAATACGCTTGGATGGCTTTGCGCTGTTCCTCCATCCTCTGAAGTATGTACAGGGTGGAATTCCACCTAGTTACCATCTCTTAGTTTGCGTAACAAATTGTCAGCTGTATGCCTGTTAGTGAAGCCGGTGATACAAAGAGTGGCCTGCCTGTGACAAATGTTACGTAGTGGTGTAAATGCTGCTGCTGTTCCTGCTGGTGAAGGTGAATGACCAACCCAGTGGGCTGTCACAGTCATATAGTCTTTGGTTTGCCCACTTCCACTTGTCCACATTTCTGTGGTTAAGTGGACAGTGGGCAGAATGGCATTTTTCAGTGCAACCTCTACATTTGTACTCACTTTTTGGTATAGTTGTGGAATAGCTTCACGGGAAAAATGGTGTCACGATGGAATGCTGTAATGCGGACACAAAACCTCAATTAACTGTGAAAAACCAGCTTCGTTTATTGTGGATATTGGACGCAGATCTAACACTAACATGGCAGCCATGGCGTCTGTGATTCGCTTGGAGACTGGGTGACTGCTGTCATATTTGCTTCCCCTCGCAAATGATTGTTTCACAGTTAATTGTTGAAATGTAGGACTGCTCTTTTTCTTGCCCTTCCTCTGGGCTGACGATTCACCCCCAGCAGCAGCAGTGGGACTAACGCTTGCTTCAGAGGAATCAATAATAGTGCAGGAGTCATCCAGCCTTAATAAGTGGGATGTAGGGCTAACTCCGAGCGCCACTGAGGATATTGATGAGGATGGTGTGGGGGGTGTATTTTGTAGTCATCGGGATGTAGGTGACCGGAGGGTCCTAGCTGATGATAGAGTGCTTGTAAATTTTTTGGAAGAACTATCAGCTTTTCCCAACACTTTGCCATGAACTCTCATCAAATGGCGTAACATAGACGAGGTTCCAAGATGGTTAAGGTCCCTCCTTCGACTGACTGTGGCTTGACATACACTACAAATGGCTATACAATTGTTGTCTGGATTGGGGTAGAAATAATTCCACACATAAGAGGTGGATTTTTTTTGTTTTATGGCCAGGCATGACAATGGACTTTTTCTTGTCACGTGTCAGAACTGCTGCCACTGGTGCAGGACTTACACAAACAACCTCATCAACATCCTTATTAGCGCCCTCGCCAACTCCACAAGTCTCCCCCTCATCCTCTTCTATTTCCAAAGTGGCATCCTCAATTTGTTTATCACCGGCTACACTTGGGCTGTTCAGGCACACATCAGCAGAACTGCTGAAAGGGCCCCTTTTTATGGATACACTAACAGAATGCTCACGATTAGACATCTTACTGTTGGATGGACTCTCCACAGGGATTGGTTTCATTTCTGATTCAGAGCAAACATTATCCTCTAATGCCTTACTGTTATCTTGCAGCTCCGCTTTGACGCGTAACAGTAGTTGTGCACCACTTGTAGGCTCGGTAACATTTTTGGATCTGCCACTAATAGAGAAAGGCGAAGGCCTCATTCTCTCTTTGCCACTGCGTGTGTAGAATGGCATGTTGGCAATTTATTTTTTTATCGGCAGTTAACTTTTCCTCAG
This sequence comes from Mixophyes fleayi, assembly GCF_038048845.1. Classification (NCBI taxonomy): domain Eukaryota; kingdom Metazoa; phylum Chordata; class Amphibia; order Anura; family Limnodynastidae; genus Mixophyes; species Mixophyes fleayi. The sequence continues at coordinate 17,622,541 of NC_134403.1, forward strand.
TTACACTTCTTTTTCGCTTTAACACGGTAAAAAAAAATTTGGTGTGTGTTTTTTTGCCTGATTTCAAAAGACTATGTAGTTTGACATTGCCTTTCCCAGATGACCAGAACACTACCATCAGGACTGGTGACAGAACCTGGTTGCTGATTCTGCTCATATGTGGACTGCTTTGAATCCATTATAATGAGGCCAAAGCACTTGTAGTACTACAAATTGTTTTTTATACTGCTGACAAATCTGACTTTTGACAGCCAGAAAAATTAATGCAAAAGAATGGGGAACACCCCAAAAGCACTTGGAATGCCAGAAATTGAACAAAAACCCTCCTCTATCCTCCTCTTACTGCTGTAACAACTGGTATTAAGATTAGAATGATATTGAATAGAAACAATAATGTGTCTCTGTCCCTGCGCTGATCTAGCCTGTGTTACCTAACCCTGCTCTCTCCCTCTGTCAAATGGCGATGGATTGCTGTGGAGGCTGGTATTTATGCTTTTCAAATCTTGCGAGAACCGAGCTCAAAAATACGAACACGTCACAATGACGTTTTGCCTCAATTTCGATTCCGAACGGGCGGGAGAGTACCGAGCCTGCTCGGCTCGGTTCTCGGATAGGCTAAATTCGGTAGGATTCGGATCTCGGGGAACCGAGCCCGCCCATCTCTCGTTGAAATGTTCCTCCTCTCAGCAAACAGACAGGGTGTATCTGTGTCAGGGCAAACAGAACCATTGATGGCAGTTTCCTCTTAAAGGGAAGGTGGGTGTGTCATCAGCCCATCAAGCTAGGGCTGTGGGAGGAGTGTCATGTATAAAACCTTGCTTATTTCATTTGTTCAGTGAGACCAACGGTGGGGAAGCTGGCTGGTCTTTAGAGAGCTGGCCTTTGTCTAGCTAGCGTTCAGGGTCTCCAGAATTGGTGTGAAATCCGTATGGTGTCAAAAACATTTACCATTCTGACAATTAAACTACATAAAAAAGAAGAAGTTGTTTGCGTGTACTTCAGGTAGTAGCAGGCTCTTGCCAGAATATATATAATATATATATATATATATATATATATATATATATATATATATATATATATATATATACACACATACATATTGCATTGTAACTAGTCACTGTCCAGCATCTCAACATCACTGGGGCTTACTACCATGTCTCACCATTAATATGGGGTGGAGTAACCTGACAGTGGGGCACACTGAGGATTTCCATGGTAGACCAGTCCGACACTGCATATGTGGACCACTAAGTGACGTGTGCAGTATGTGGGGAGGGCTGGGGGGCATGTGAAGAGGTGTAAATGGCATGTGTGGGGCATAAGCAGAAGGTTGAGTGACATGGGGGGAGGTCTGATTGGCATGGCTTCCACTGATCATCATCAATGTTAATTTCTAAGGTGCCACAAGGTATAGTAGTACAAAACAAATATATACTCTAATAATACATAAGTAGAATAATAATACATAAACCAATACATAAACAATTTCAACACTACAGAGCCATAACTTAGGATTTTAGCTCCTATGGCGAGAAACAAAAATGTAACCGCTCTAATTTTAACCAAATGAACCTAAAATATCCATAAACTGAGCCCCCCTTCACCGATACGCCCTGGGCGGTCGCCCCTATTGCACAGCCCTAGTTACGGCCTTGCAACAATACACGTAGCTAACTCTGTAAATAACACAATACAACATACCATATGCAACGTGCAATTTAATAGGACATAGGCTGACAGACAGGAGACTAAGCATAGAGAGGAGCCTGCCTGTGAGTGCTTAAGTTTGTGAGGAACTTCAGCACATGGCTTAAATTGCTTCAATTTAAATAATTATGTACATCTCCAAGTTTCTCCTGTACAGTTCTCACATAATAAACAGTTCAGTTACAATTACAGACACTCTCTCTCCCTTCAGGCTGTCTCTCAGTCCTCCTCTATGCCTCTCACACTGCATGCATCCTCCAGGTAGGACTCTGAATGCAGCCACACTGCTAGAGGCAACGATCCCCCCATCAATAGCTCCCCTCTGGGTCTGTTCTTTGCTCTACTATGGCTCCTGGTCATATTCATGGCTCATACGCTCAGCTGATGGATGTGCATAAGAAAAAGTTTAAACTTCCGTTTTAATAACTATGTATATGTCTCACAAACTGGGTGTCTACAGTGAATACATAACGACTTATTACCCTTTGATTGCATGTGGGGGATGTCCTGTGGGATTGAAGGTACTACCCCTCCAGGGCCTGGCAGATAGTGGGATCACAGTTTTAAAATGAGGGTCATGAGTGAATGCCATAAGGAGTCGGAGGGATGCTGAGCACACAAGTGTTTGTAAGGAACTTGTGCAGTGTTTAATAAGCCTGATGTGTTGGTAAATAGTGAGGGTTGCGAAGCCCAACCAGGAACACTGCTGCCAAAGGCATGTGAATCAAGTCTGCCCCACTGATGATCAATCAAAGCTAGGAGCGTGTGACAGCCCGGAGGGAAAGTGGTAGATCTTGCGTTCATCTGTTTGAGCCACAGTCTTTACAAAGAACTGTGCCAAAGAGAGAAAAGGTGATGTAATAAAGTGTATTTATTTTATCGTGAGAGAGTCTGAAACCAATTATTTACTACAACTGTGCGTGTTCTATCCTACTTCTGTACATCTGTGTCTGGTGGGCACCCTGGTACCAGGCTTACCATGTCCCTCCAGCTCTGAGTGTCATCCTAGACTTTAGCAGACTGTGGCCAATCTTTTTACTGCACTTTATCTGCCAAACCTAGTTATTAAACATACACCTTATATGTCTGTAGGTGCTTTCACCGCACATTTACTTAGAAAACATATAGAGATACAACATTTTCTAATGACACACACAGGCCTGGGGCTACCAGGCTATCTATCTATCTATCTATCTATATATATATATGTATATATATATCTCCATCCGTATTTCTCTCTATCTCTATCCATATCTCTCTCTATCTCTCTCCATATCTCTCTCTAGATAGATAAGGGAGAGATAAACAGATATAGATATGTATATATATAAAACTCTACAGTATGAAGATTATTTTATCATTTTTAATAATTTAATTATATATTACAATATATTCCGTAGCAGTGTACAACACCTACATAGAATAATATAAAAAGGTAAAATAAGAAACTATATGTAGAAAAGTCTAACGCTTCGGTTTAGTTAAGTTTTTTGTGTGGCAGTTAGAATTTATAACAACCATTATTCCAAATTGACTATTTTCTATCTATTCATTTGATTTGCATTTAGTGTTAAATTAATAGGGATATACTAATTAATTTAAGCAACAAAGTGTAACTGAGATGTCACCTAAAAGGCAAATGTCTGCTGTAACTGCACAGCAAGAAGCAGCAAAAAGACACAGGGCGGAGCGGGATAAAGCCCAACAACAATCTATAACTCATAGCCAAAGAGAACGCGAACGTTACCGTCAATGCCATGTAAATCTGACTCCTCAGTAAATTGCCCGTAACAGAGAAAACAATTGAAGAGCGAACAGGATACACCTAAGAAGTCAGTGAACAAGATGCCACGCTGTTCTTGATGATGGCAACTTTGATTAAACAAATATTAATGCTCATAACTGTGGTCACATGGACAGTATTTGTGATTTTTGCCACGCTAAGCATTTTGCAGCTGAGCAGCCATCTGACAAACTATTCAATCAAAGCTGACACAAGGGTAAAGTCACATTGGGTGGAAAACGGTTCAACATGATCTTACTTTTTCATAATTTTGAATGGCTCTTAACTAGTAAAATAATAAATAGTAAGTATGGAATTTTTGTACTTACAGATATATATTAAAATGTTATCCTACTTACACATGTCTTCCATCAACATCCTTTCTACCATGTTATTTGCAAGTGATCAAGACTGGAGTGACTTAGACTTTAGAACAAACAAAAATGTAAATTATTTCACAAGACCATGTGGTGATGGTGCTGGAGGCAATGCATAGTCTAATTTCTCGTCTATCGACAAGTTTCGCATTGATGTATTGTGTCAAATTACTCCGCCTTAAGTAAAGAAAAGAATGGAGGGTGAAAAACAGGGAACATAATATATATACAGTATCTGTGTATGTATGTGTATAATAAATATATATATATACAGGCACAGGCAACCTTCAAGTGTTTTTTATTTTACTTTTAGCATCAGGATGGCAAAGTATTTGACAAAATAAAACACACTTTTTTGTGACCCTAATGCTAAGTTAACAAAGACCAGCTCCCTAGACACCAACCGACTTACTCAATAAAAAACGGACAGGTTTAAATACTTTATAATCCTCCCACATCCCTAGCTTGAGGGACAGATGCCCACTTTGCCTTTAAAAATGAGTTTTGATCAAACAAAATATTAAAATGCCCTTTAGCAGTCTGCACCTCATTTCTCACAAACTGGACTACAAAAACATATCCTTTTTCTAGCCCTCTGGTTCCCCATATTTGTCAGTCATATTTAAACTTGTATATATTCTATATGTAAGTAGTCAGAATGGATTTCTGTCTTGCAGAGTAGTCCATTGTTTAAGCCTAGGGAAAAGGATTATTATCTACTCTTCCTGTATGAATGTGCATCACACCAGGGTTCTCATGTGTGAAGATAGAAAAAAGGTCCACAGATAGAGCTCTGTTTAATTACAGAGGACTACATTGTGTATTTAAATGTAATGTGTCTGGATTGTGATCTCTCCTGTTTAAACAATCTGCTCTGTAGCTATAGAACAATACCTGTCCCTAATTGTATCAAGAGCAAAACATCTGCTATCTATGCAAAAGTAAACACAGAAAAGAACAAATCAGGCAAGTCCTTAAATTCCTGAGAAGGTCATTGCTGCCTTTAAAAACGAATACCAGAGAACAGCAAATTGGCATTCACTACCCAGTGATAGCTGAAGTCAGGCTGGTGTTGAGATCTAGATCTCTGCCCCTGACAGAAAAAGACAATCGGTCACTGGAGTTACTGCCTTTGGCCTGACCTACCTCTCCATGGGCCCGATTCATCAAAGTTCGCAAATGCATACGCATCTGCTAAATGGCTCTGCACATGCGCGAAACACTTAAGCATCGCAAAACACTACATACGCTACTCAAGCACGGCAGATACAGCTCTCAAAAGGCGACTCAATCTCAAACTGCAACGCAAATAGATTTGAGATGACTGCTGACCACTTGAAAACATATGGGTGGGAATGGGCGGAGAGTAGGCGCGGACTGGGCGGAGATAAGATAGTACTTGAGTAAAGTAGGCGTTATGCTTTTTCACTTGAGAATAGTAGGCGTTCCCTCTGCCCAGATGAGTGAAACTGATGTCACTCCTGTCTCAAATCTTTCACAAAAGTTAAGGAAGGCCAGGGTCATGTTTAACTCCAATACAGCTAGCTAAAACCACTATTAAACACCTTTAGGAGCATCTTTTGCGTTTAAAATGCAAAACGAAATGTGCACAACATACATACATATCAATACAGACTGCTTGTGCCATTTTTTATTTTTTTTTTTAAAAAATAAAAATTATTAAGCTTTTACATATCTTAAAAATGTTCCATTAGTATGTTTGTGTAAATTAAGCCTTTTTTTCTTTACATACCCCTTTCTAATCAATGCAATTCGCAAGTGCAACATGTTTGATGTTATTTTGGCCCTTTGGCCTCAATCCGGAACTGCCGGAATGCCGGAATTAGTTAGCTGGAAATAGCGCCCTCTGCTGCTTACTGCCTCTTCAGTAAAGATGACTGGCTTTTATAGGCCTGTACACTGCTAGCCACATATCTTCTCAGCATTATGGGGAGAATCCAGGTCACAGTGCATTCCGGCTGCCGGAATGGTTGGCTCAGTGCATTCCACATTCATTCCACTGCCGGAATGGTTGCCTCAGTGCATTCCACATTCATTCCACTGCCGGAATGGTTGCTTCAGTGCATTCCACATATATTCCACTGCCGGAATGGTTGCCTCAGTGCATTCCACATTTATTCCACTGCCGGAATGGTTGCCTCAGTGCATTCCACATTCATTCCACTGCCGGAATGGTTGCCTCAGTGCATTCCACATTCATTCCACTGCCGGAATGGTTGCCTCAGTGCATTCCACATTCATTCCACTGCCGGAATGGTTGCCTCAGTGCATTCCACATTCATTCCACTGCCAGAATGGTTGCCTCAGTGCATTCCACATTCATTCCACTGCCGGAATGGTTGCCTCAGTGCATTCCACATTCATTCCACTGCCGGAATGGTTGCCTCAGTGCATTCCACATTTATTCCACTGCCGGAATGGTTGCCTCAGTGCATTCCACATTCATTCCACTGCCGGGATGGTTGCCTCAGTGCATTCCACATTCATTCCACTGCCGGAATTGTTGTGCACACTGCATGTGTAATTATTTCATTTTATGTAAAATGTCTCCCAAACAATAGACTTTGTCATAAATATTTATGCTAAATCTCCAACCATTCTGAACAATTACCAATATCATTAGTCTCAATATATTACATGCCTGATTTGACAGTTGGTGATGGTGCGTTTGCAATAACAAATAATATTAATAGACATATAATAACTTGAAACTATATTTTAGGGTTTTACACACATGATTTATGCAAATTTAAAACAAGTGTACTATTACCACAGGGACACTTTTAACAGCAACACAAATAGTGTAAGGATATTAATGATCCCTAAGAGCCGAGAGAATTGGTGAGGACTTGAACCCACATAGCAAGCTTGCAAGGTGGATTGCCCAACTGCTACACCACTGTACAAGTGGTGATGTCAAGGGAATAGAATACAAATTAAAGATGACCAGCAACTTCTAGCATAAGTTGTTTCCCTTAAAACATGGGGAAAAATACCAATACTTGGAAATATTATACCCAGAAAGATTTGGTGCATGCAGAGTCACAATTTATGCATATCGAAATATATCCATGTTGATAAATACAATTAAAAAATATAACATTTATTGCTCCCATTTCTAATATTTGATTTGGTGGAGCACTTAGCTTTTTCCACTGTTGCCAGTACAGAATTCCTATGTCTTTGAAATCCAAAGTCTTTGCCAACAACTGCTTTGCTGTGTTGTAGCTGATAACACTGTTGAACATTACATATAGCCACCTTACACACCAAAACATATACTAAGTCACAGAGTGGAATAAATACCCTCAAACTTGTAAACATACCAAGGTTAGCCACATACACGCATCATTCGGGGTTCAAACTCATTACCTTGTTGTTGCAAGCTCATTTCTTAATTCACTGAGGTATACTTCACATTGAAACACCAACACTAAACTGCACATTAACTAGTTAGCACAGCTGAATGACTGTCTTAGACCTGATAAATCGGCCATGTTGCAATTAATATGAACAGCATGATGGATAACGTGGTATTAAAATATTAACCCTAGATAAACACACACATTAATAAAAACAATGTTTTACTAAAGCAGCAGGAGCTGCAAAAACTTCACCATAAAAAAAGGAATTAGGCGCGTTTGCCAATCTTACGCTAAATACAAGCAGTTGCATATAGTTTTTTACTTTTAGGAGTATGCTTAATAATGTGTTTTATTAACTCAATTGGTGCTTAGGGTTGACCTGGGGCCTCGAACTTCTGCACTTAGTATTGGTGGGTGAAATATATAACTACTACACTATTGTGGCACATCTAAATGTAGCACATGCAAATGAATCATATGTCATATAATTGTACTTAAAACTATTTTACCCATACTATTGCCACAACACTAACAGCTTAGCTCATTAATGACATCTGTAATAATCGTTATAATCTCTACTTACCCTACAGAAAATAAACGTTGCTCACATGTCAGGTCACTTTTACACAAAACCACACTTGGCTAATTAGAACACACCTGTGTGCTCCTAATGACGTGTATATACTCTCCGGCCTTCTCACCTGCATTTAATTCACTAATTACAGTGCTACGTAAAAATACCTTGCTTGACCTTCTGTGTTGTTGGGAGATTCACAGTTCTGGGTAAGTAGCCCTTAATGGTGAAATGTTTCATAATCTCCTCAGTTTATTGCTGTACCTTGCTCAACACTCATGTTTATTTTTAGGAAAAGGTATTGGTGAGATACAGATAGAAAATTATGCTGAAAGGTCCTAATGGTAAAGAATTTTATGTTTAAGGTTAGTGGAAATGTCTTTAATTAGCTGCAGAGTTTGAATATTGAGGCAACTGTGTAGACTTGGGATGTGTCTCTGCATAGATACCTCTCGACTGTAGTGACACACATAAAGATTATCCATCTATATTGATTTATTTTGTACCTGTTTACCCTCCCCCCACAGATCTTGGTCCTGGATTGTGTTTTTTGGGTGTCTAGTGATTGCTTATTGACATTCCACATTTGTCTGTGTGTGTGGTAAGTAGAAACCAGATATTGTTTTATTACATACCCCTTGTTAAAACACTTTGCATTAAGAATGTCCATGCTGTTATAATTTTTTTTTTTTTGTTTTTCTTTTTCTAATACCTTTTATTTGAAGTGTGGTTTTTCAGACCCTACCTTAAAGACACATTAACAGTCTGTGCTTGAGTCATTAAGGAGAGCAAAGGATAAAAAATAAGTAAATGTTCTAGTGGACAAAGCATGTTACAATGTAAGGGGTCAATGTTTTGTTTTGGTTATTTTTGGAACAAAACCTAAATATCTTCACATTTAAAAGATCAGTGGTCAAGGCTTGATTATCTAAGGTATGGTAATTCAAAATGGGAATATGAATAGACATGGTCTGGTGTGTTAGTGAAATGGTTTATATGTGTAATAATAGGGGAAAAACCATGGCAACCTGTATTTTACCTTTTCAATGTGTGTAGAAAGTATAGCTTCATGCCTCTAAGTTTAGCCTTAATGTGTTTAGCTAAATGCACGTTAATGGGGTAGTTTAAATCCACAGCCTAATGTGGCAACATAATTGATGTTTGGTTTTTCTACAGTTTATTGATCAGCACATATAGTGTTGAGAAGTGCACATTATTGACACTTTATTTGTTTTTCTTATATCTACAGCCTTTAGATTACACTTGGCCTGCAGTGCTGGCTTTTCTGCCATTGCACTTCCTTTTGGAGTTGGTGGATGTTGCCATGGTGAAGGGTGTTGTCAAATGTAAGTAGTATAGTGCTATCTGCACTAAAATGTGATTGGCCAGTGAGTGTGCTACATACAATAATGTCGTCGTTACTAAGCCTGCAATGTGTGGTTGCACAAACAAAACATATGGGCAGATGCTAGCTATGTAACATATGGGTTTGGTGTTTCTAATTAAGTCAAATAGTGCATTCAGAATCCTAGGTATAGTCCAAACACACAAGCCATTATTATACACTATAATATTACTGGCTTTTTTACACATGCCAATACAGTGCTCAATCTCTTGATATCAAAATGCAAGTTGTCTGAGCTAATATTGCCATATTAATTTGTTGACTTTCATTCAACAGGGTGTGTTGCTGTGGATTTTGGATTTGTGCAATTCGTGTCTCACTACATGTTGTTGAATTTCTCCAGAGCTCCAAGCCTGCTTATGTCTCTCTTCAGTCTGGCCAGATTGTCATCTCTTAATCCAAGGAACTTTTACACACACAGACCATTACCTTGTTTGCTTTGTTTGTGTCAGCACGTTTGATTTCATATATGTAATAAATCTAGCCTATGCTGCAAATGTGTCAGCAATCGGTTGTCATGCCATTTTGTACCATTACTACAGTGCACTGATTAATATTTTAATACCCATAAATCCATGTGTAGTGCTTTCAAAACTATTGTGGAACAGGTTTTTTTTTTTTTTAATATATGAAATCTATGCGTGGTTATTTTGTCCTTTGCCACAGATACACCATAGACTACAAACACGCTCAATGGGGTAAATGTATAGTTTTAGAAAATGTCCATAGTGTGGAGGTTTGTATGTGTGTTTGGTTGCTTAGTAGTAAATTGTTTGGACACTTTCAGCTTTTAGAGCGAACATGGGATGTGCGTAGGAATATAGGCATCACATTACAGGTAAATGTATATAAAGAAAGCAAAAATGTTAGCAGTGTCAGGTCAAACACTACGAACTTTTGGCCCTTGCCCAAACAGGATAACAATCTTTTTCTCTTGTGCTAGTGGCACTTTGTTTCAAAGTGGTCCAACACAAACCCCACACTAACAATTATGGGGAATGTGTTAGGGCACTAAGCTGTGTTAGCCACCTTTTGGTGTAGCAAATATTCCAGTCTCCACCTTTTCTTGGTGTTTTTACAATGTTTATTTGCCGGGTTATGTAATACCTCACCTAGGGCCTGATTCATTAGTGATCTTCTTATCTTGTGCAAAAGGTAAGATGCTTATTGTTACGAAGAAACAGGGAAATAAGAGTGAAGTAAAGATGGATTTTCATCCTAACGTAAGAAATTCTTCACTTATGCAGTCGATTTTGCTTCCTATCTCCCTTTCCTGAGCATGAACAGAGTTGATTAGCTTAAGATAAGCAAAAAATGACAGATAAGATCCTTAATGAATCAGGCCCCTAGTTTGCTAATTGGTCAAGGCAGCTATATGTAAACTTACAGCCAACATAGATACTCCACATGAGAACTAGTTACATTAGTCTGATTACACACATTGTTAGGCAGCAGTCACTTGACATGTTTGCTGAACCTGACAATGTAGGTCTCCAATGTTATTGTGGTGTAGAAATGTGAAATTGATTCTCAATACCATTTTCATGCAGATTGCCCTCTGAAAGTGGAAAGTAGTGACAAGTCACATTCCACCTTTGTTTCTCTTCAAACCCTGTGTGTGTGTAGAGTAAATTGTGTTAGTTTGCGCCGTAATACCACCTATGTCTGTTAAACATGCTAGTCAATGTTAACAATAATTTGCGGCATTTGCCCATGCCTTGGGCAAGGGAAGTACAAATCCTTAATGTACAGATATCCTCCCTTTAGGATGATGGGTCCATGTTCAAATTCCTTTACCACCATCTAATCCAAGAGTGTTGGGCCCAGCACACAGTCATTTGAGGGTTTAATGTCTGGTAGATATTGTTGGTGTTTACATTGTTAGGTGAGGCATCCAGTTTATTTGGCTTATAGATGGTGAACGTGTGCAATGGGTACCTGTGTCTGTATTGGCAAGAAATCACAACATACCAAGCTTCAAATTATAATATGTTGCCCGTTATATAAAATAGCTTGGCCTTGCATAAATGTTTTCCAAAACTGGAAGGGAGCGAAATCCAAGTGACGTGCCCACTCTAACAATGAATGAATCAGTGTACATTACATAAGAAACTCTAGGGTCTGTTTGTTTTAATAATGTATTCAAGGTTCCAGATTGGTTTAAACTATCATGGATTGGGGGGATCAGATCATAGAGTTTGGAAAAGTCATTACAGGATAGAGGAGTTTGGTGGACAAACTACCTCTTGGAGTCTACTTACTTGTATTACAGAGTGTGCTTATTTGCCTGAGCAAACCATATCTATACTCTAAAGTTTTTCATTTGCGTCTTACATGATTAGTCAGACACACAGCACTACATACCCCCTATAGTGTGTCAAACTGTCACGTTAGTCTGTATTTCTTGATCCGAATCAGGGACCCTTGGGATTACCTGCAGCAGGTCTGAACAGAGCAGCCTGGATGATCTTCCTGCTCATGTTCTTGCTGATTGTCCAATCTAGCAGGGGAATGAGCAGTCTGAGAATGTGGACACAAACACTGATTTTGTAATGAAGCCAGAAACACTGGAGCCAATAACTATCCTCTAGAGAGAAGTGTGTTGTTCAGGCAATGAACAGATCACAGCAGCAGGTTTAAATAGGTTGTCCCAAGTAACTATTGGCTGAGCACTTCATGGGATCACAGGTGCTGAATCTGGTTGATTTGGAATGATCACCTGACTGCATCCAAGATGCCTGTGCACATGCAGCTGAACAAACAGTGTGTGTTTGATTACAAACGGAGCTGTGGAGGATGGGAATGTTGCTGAGGACCAGAAGGGACCCAGGTAGCCGTAATATGACAGCGGCTGATGGGGTAAGTGCACCTAAGATCCAAATGTGAGACCCAACCTATATGTGCTTAGTGCAATAAGGTCATATTTAAACAAGTGTTGTGTTAAAGGACGTCCAGTGTACCACACACTGTGCATTAACACTATTTTTAAATACAAATCCCTTATTAGATTTTTAGAATTAGCACAGAATCTTACCTGTACAAAATAGTAGTTAACAATATTTGTCCTGTGGCATCATATCCAAAAAAAAAAAATCAACTAATTTGGTTACCTTAACACCTGTCTTTTGTGGCTCCTTTGTGTCAGGTTAACAGTTTGCAAATGCAATACTTCCTTTACAGGATGATTTGCCCTACCTCTAAAGGGGCACTGTAGTTGCACGCTGTGTTTGAAATAATTTACTCAGGCAAATAAAGAAATACTGTGGCAAAATCATTAAGAAGCTTACCTTGATACACTTCTTGTTTAAGTCTTCTTCAGCAAACCATGGGCCAGAATCATTCTGGAAAGGTAAGGCAAAGTAACTAAGCAAGGCCAAAGCATGTGAGTTTGGAGGGGGATGTAAACCAAAAATGTCATTGGAGATCTAATTTTGGGGTAGGAGAGGTCCTAGCTGACCTGAACATTTCAGTGTACAAATAAGCTATCAAGTATTTGTGCGGTACATTAGGATACAGACATTATTTTTTTTTCATGCTCTAAACCTATTGCTAATTTGCACCACTTGCATTTTAAAAGGCTTTTGAGCAGCATTCAGAAATATGTATCCATAACATCTAGGTTCATTACTCAATCAGGGCCATGGTTTTGGTCAGCACACTGATATTAGATACATATTTGTTTGAATACGTTAATGAATCAGGCTGTTTGTTCGGAGATTATACTTTGGTTAGAGTTGATAACAAGTATTGTTTTTAAAAAAGCATTATGGAATATGCCTTACCAAATAAAGACACATTTCAGTAGTAGGAAATTTTTTATTCCAAAAAAAATATATACATATTTTTGTCACATATCAAACTATATTTTTAGGTTAAAACAATACAAATTATTTTTTCCGAGCCTTTTTGAAGGGGGTTGGAAGGGAGGCTCCCCTACTCCGACTTCTTGTCACCCGTGATGTAGAGGAGTCAGAGGAACCAGGCAATGGGGCAAGGCAAGCGGGTTGTGTCCGACGAGGTGAAGGTGCAGGGTCAGGGGATGGGTATGGGGCCACGACAGGCGAGGGGGAAGTGGGCACAACAGGGGATTGGCCATAGCCACGGGCAAAGGCTAAACACATAAGACGACATAGTTCGGGGTCAGGGAGGGTGGACGCGACAGACACCAGGGAGGGCGGACGCAACAGACACATCAGGGAGGGCGGAGGCGACAGACACATCAGGGAGGGCGGAGGCGACAGACACACCAGGGAGGGCGGACGCGACAGACACACCAGGGAGGGCGGACGCGACAGACACACCAGGGAGGGGGGACGCGACAGACACACCAGGGAGGGCGGAGGCGACAGACACACCAGGGAGGGCGGAGGCGACAGACACACCAGGGAGGGCGGAGGCGACAGACACACCAGGGAGGGCGGAGGCGACAGACACACCAGGGAGGGCGGAGGCGACAGACACATCAGGGAGGGTGGAGGCGACAGACAACTGGGTATGGGGGCTGCCGAACAAATAATCTGAGCTGTGTGAAGGGATTGTGCCGGAGGTGCGTTGGGAGTGGGCATGCAAGATATCACCCAGGAGTGTTGCAATATTTGTCACTGAAGTATTTAAATTATCCATTTTGGTGGCGAGTGTCGTCAGTAAAGAGGTGTGTGTGCTCATGAAAACGGAGAGTGTGTTAGTGAGACTGGTGATTTGCTGATCCGTGTGTTGGACAGTGCTCGATATTTGTGACAGGTGAACATTCTGTGCATCAGTGGCGTTTTTAAGATTTTGGGCTGCGTGTGCGAGTGCCCGCTGCCTTACATATTCAGCTGGAGGCAGCTGAGCCTCCTCCACATCACAGGCAACTTCATCATCCACTGGTGAAGCAGGCGCCTGCTGCTCACATTCTGTAGAGAGATAATTAGTAAAATAAAGTAATTAGAATCAAAGCGTAAGGTGCGATATTATATTGGCAAAAACATCTTACAACGCGTGATGTAGCATTGGTAAAGTGTCAGCTTCCCTTGAATGTGCTAGCAGCCCTTTCCGCTCCCCAAATACATACATTGCCACTTATGGTCTCACATTTTAGGATGAGCCCTACATATTGAGACCATTTGTCTTCAGTGTGTAAATTTAATTTCCTACTATGTGATAGGCAAACACATTGTGCAATTGAAGTTTTCCTTCACACACACATCCTGAGAGTTGACACTTTTACTCAGACAGATACAAAGCTTTACAGACATTAAGTAAGCAAACTCATCATGTACCTAGTGGAGCGGCCTCTCCTGTTCGGGATGGGCTAGAGCCAGTGTCTATGTCGCCCACCCCAACTTTCTCCACCAGGGCTATTGCAGCCCTCGCCCGCTCCTCGAGGGGTGTTAAAATAGTACGTAGTGGAGGCCCCCCACCAGTGCCTTGAGCATGCCTGTGAATCTCAACGAGCTTCGCTTTCAGGCGTCCTTTATAGTCTGCCCATCTGTGGAATAGACAAACATTATTGCCTCACATAGTACCTTCAACTCAAAATGACACATTTTTCATTAAAATACATTGCACGTTTGCTAATCACACCAATTTAACCTTCACATACAGTAATACAGATTTTGCTCTTTTGAAGCGCGTATAATGTGGTAAACATATTATGTCAATGTGACCAAGGGCCATGGTGTTAGTTTCTGAAAACAAAGGGCCTGATCAACAAATGCATTGGAGTCACAAGGTGGTTTCACCTCACAGGTGACTAATGCTACTATGTCACAATATCCATATTTATCTCTAGCGATATCTATATATATTATTTGACAAATAGACACAGTCAGTAAAGTTAAATAGGGCTATTATTTTAAAATTTGATTAGTACCTTTTCTGTACTTCAACCTTTGTACGCTCATGCGGAGATATTTCATTGATGAGCCGTGTGATTTCCTGCCAATGCGTTTGGCGCTCGCGTCCGGTTATTTGCCGGTTGCCACTGTGGAACCTCGCCAGAACCTCTTCTACCAGCACCTTCAGCTCCTCCTCTATGAAATTGTTTTTACGCCTAGTTGGCAGCCCTGGTGCCTCCACATTACTTGGCCCAGCATCAGACATATTCCTATTTCAAAGATAAGTCGTGTCTTTATAGGCAATGCACACAGTCAGGTGGTGATACAGAATCTAAGCACATCCACCCCCTACATAAGGTACAATTTCACAAACTTCTAACTAGGTCTAAAACACATGCCCCTTATTATAATAAACATTGTGGTTTGTCTATTTAACGGCCATTTAGTTTGGCCACTGCATTTTGACTGACATATTCGTCAAATACTATTGCAACATTCTCCTACTACTACTACTACTCGTCACTTTTCAAACCATAACATTGGTTTACAGGTTAGCAACACACCAAAATTAAGGATATCACTCAGTTGCAAACCCTATATTGTGTAATTATTATTAATATTTGGTTACAAATCAGCCAGCAACACACTTAAGTGTGTACTCCAAATGCAATTGTGGAGGTATGTAGCCAAAATAAGTGTATACATTTGGACCCATGTGTCCATCAATGCAATGAGCTAGTTATTATGCTGTTGAACATGGATAAGGTTCAAAAGAACTTAGCATACTGTAGGCTACTATTGAAAACTTTACATGTTAAATGTGAGGCCAGGGGCCCTTTCCATAGCAATTTTTTTTACATTCTGGCCACACATATTGCAGAGCAAACAGTTTGCTACATTAGGAGAACAAAAAAAATATTAAAATCTTACAATCTCTGATTTAGCTTTGTACTTACTGTTTGTTGTTGGCTTCTTAGGCCAATCATCCAAATTTAATAAAATCTTGATTGTGCTCTATCCAGGCAAAAAAGCGAATGAACAGGCACTAGACCAAAGCACAGGTGGGTTTAAATGGAGTTTTGAATTAATAAACCAGGTGTACACTCTTCTTCCTAATTGCTGAGCACACAGTACTTGTCTCAGTGCAGGCGCCCGCCATGTTCTTGGTGGGAGAGACAATCAGAGACACAACACAGGTGTGTGAAAGCTCCGCGTGTGACGTGAGCACGCCCATACGTGCTCAGCGAACCAATCGCAATGCAGAGGCCCCCATTTTGTGTGATAGACATTATACCAAAATGAGGGCTGCTATTTTCACCAGGCGTGAGCTGAGAGTCCTTACAGAGGGTCTGGACAATGTACCTTCTGGAAGGTATGTGTCCAACGAGGTCAAGGTGCGGGCCTATCAAAGGGTCCGCAGACACCTCCGCCTACAATTCAACATTCGGCGAAGCACCGTTCAGCTCCAACGGCGGTGGAGCGATCTCCGGTGCCGCCAGCCCTAGCTTCTGGAGGAGCTCCGTAGGGAGATCAGAATAAGTGAGTTCTCTACTAATCGCAAAAAACATGTCAACATATATATATATATATATATATATATATATATATATATATATATATATATATATATATATATATTTGCTCTATGGCCCTGATTCATGAAGGATCCTTAACTTGAGAAACTTCTTATTTCAGTCTCCTGGACAAAACCATGTTACAATACAAGGGGTGCAAATTAGTATTCTGTTTTGCACATAAGTTAATTACTGACTGTTTTTTCGTTTAGCACACAGATACTTGATAGAATCTTTGTACACTGAAGTTTAAAGTTGATATTTGTGTGCTACATGAAAAAACAGTGAAACCTTTTGTTTATATTTCCTTTTTTCAAACAGACCGGGCACGCTGGGAACGGCACCAACACCGCCGGGCAGTCCTGGAGGCGCAGGCAGCGGAGGAGGAGGAGGAGGAGGAGGAGGAGCAGCAGCCAGTGGCGGTGGCAGTGCCACTGTCATTGGAGGAGGAGGAGGATGCGGTGCCAGTGGCAGTGGAGGAGCAGGAGGAGGCGGTGCCAGTGGCAATGGCAGTGGAGGAGCAGGAGGCGGTGCCAGTGGCAGTGGAGGAGCAGGAGGAGGAGGAGGCGGTGCCGGTGCCAGTGGCAGTGGAGGAGCTGGAGGAGGAGGAGGCGGTGCCAGTGGCAATGGCAGTGGAGGAGCAGGAGGAGGAGGAGGCGGTGCCAGTGGCAGTGGAGGAGCAGTAGGAGGAGGAGGAGGCGGTGCCAGTGCCGCTGCCAGTGGCAGTGGAGAAGCAGAAGGAGGAGGAGGCGGTGGCAGTGCCGGTGCCAGTGGCAGCAGCGGTGGAGGAGGACGAGAAGCAGGCTGACCGGGAGCCCCAGGATTTTGAGGACTCCACATCGGGCAGCCAAGAGGCAGTGGAGTTGGAAGATTGTAAGTATTTGCGATAAGTGATGGACATAGTTATATAAGATTGACATGTGCATTAAACTTGTGCATAATCCCTGCTGTGACATGTTGATTAAATGGTGCCTTAAATGCCACAGGTTGAACACTTATAATATCTGCCTATACATTTTAGGCGCATTAAACACTCAAACCACAGCCACAGACATCTTAACACATGGGCACGCAGGGCATTGGCCAAAATAATGTGGCCGCTAGCCTGGTAAACCTTGTCAGTATATTAATGACTTGTTTATAAAATCTAATATACACCAAAATCGTTGGAATTCCTGTGAGTGATTGTATAGGTAGTGGCCCATGTAGTGCATAGACCTGGGGCCAAAATATGCTGGATAAGACAACCCTGTGCATGGCCCTCTCCCCGTGGCTCACCAGAATTTAGTACATTGATTCAAATGCCTTCTCAACGTCTAATGTGCGTGCAAATGGTTTTGTGGCCAGAGGCCTAACTTTTGAAAGTAATGTAACAGTAAACATCTCTAGTAAATCCTGTCTGTTTGATAAAATATGTATCCATGTATGTAATGTTTAATTTCTGATTTCTTTCAGCACCCACTGAGGAAGCTGGCAATTGGCCTCCACCACCACCCACCGCAGCAGAACTTATGGCCCACATGGGTCAAATTGTGGAGGACCTGGAAGGCCTCCACCTACATTTAGGAAATATTGTAGGCAACCTTTGTTTTAAATTGGCCTACTGGGCCTCATTTTAATGATAATTTGTTTTTTTTTTTTTTTTTTTTTTCTCTGATGTATAGGTAAATAGTTCGAAAACATTGTTGCGTTTTAAAAATATATAACTTTATAAAAAACAAACCTTGGTGTGTGTGTCTTTATTCATCTCATTACACAACATGTGGGTATATATAATAGTCCGAAAAGAGTAATGAAGAAAGATGTTTTGCTTATAACATCATTTGTATAGCAAAAAAGGATTTCTTTAGCTGTTTGCATGTTATCCAAAAGTAACATGTGCCCTCCACGAACAAGCCACCCCTATAAGAGGTATTGCATCTGTAGGCCCTGTGTGCAAGATAAAATCCAAAAATGTCAAACGCTCTAGCTAGTTACCAATTACCCCAAATACATATGTCATTGTAGTGATAGTCCAAGGTTACATTCAAGTAACAGAGTAAAGCCAGTGACACATTGAAGAGAGCCTCGAAAGTGTACCCAGAAGTGGCGTCAGTGGTGTAAGGCAGAAGTGCAAGCGAGGCAAAGGACCATGGTACTGGAGTGTGGAGAGCGGCCTGTTTGGATAAAGTTGAGTACATGACATAATGTGTACGCCATGGATCCAGATGAAAGTCTATTTGCTGACAATGTTGCATTTACCTCCAAGGAAGCTGTCACCTACAACACCCCCCCCCCCCCCCCTCTTAGTCCATTTAGAATACTCAATGTCAGCATGCACCTAATACTGTGCATGTGAAGTATAGGCCGTGAGGCTTCTCGGATTTTCCCTCCAAATAAATATTTACTTTCAATACAGTATAAATCAGAGGGCATATTTTACAATATGGTTGAGCGTGTATAACAAATCCAAAATAAAAAAAGAAAGCATTGTGTCACATTTCTTGTTAGGATAATGATTCCAGTCCACACATTAGTTATGGGTATGCTCAGTATTTGAACTCATGTCTGCTGTGTTGTGAGTCCAAAGTGCTAACCAGTGAGCTACCTGTGAGAGAGGTATTTTGTGAGTAATTTGTGTGAATAATGTAGAGTAGTATTAAGTGTGAGGTGTCTGTGTAGCACGCATGCTGTATTGTTGGTGTTGTCTGTGTATTTTCATGTCTCAGGTTGAGGTAGCGGGTAGCTGTCCCCATTTGCATACAGTCATTCCTGAGTTCTAATCCAGACAGAAACCCTTCCTCTGTGTGGAGGTTGTATACACTCTTGTGTGTATCCTTTATGGAAGAGTATGCTGTGCATTTTGCTGAAAAGGCAAAAAGATTTATTTACAGCACATACATTTTGATACATTCGTTATTCATGTGTTTTTAATGTATCCATTGTCCATGCATTTTGCGCACTATACGGCGACTTGAAATCCTAAACACAGAAAGATCGTGAAGAATGTGTTTGTTAACAGTGTGGATTGCACTAATTATTCGCAAAGGAAAAACAAGGTTGAGAGTGTTCCAGATTATTGTTAATTGACAGTAATTAATGAGTAAAGAGCTATCTCGTTAAAATAAGCCCCAGGCATGTTTGTTGTGTTGTATATAAATAAACTGTTGGCCTGTCCCACAGTGGGCGTGAAGTATGCATTGTTTAGCTTGCCGTCAATCAGTTGAGAGCCGTCGCTTATGTGTGTAGCATGTTTAAAGATCCGCAGGTGGGTGTGTTTTCTAACGTTTGCACTGCTTTTTTCCGTCACTTACACCCCATGGGGGTGTGTTTTTGCTGTTTGAGATGCTTATTTCGGTTTACGTCACTCAAAGTTTGCAAGGCAGAAGCGTATGCGTTTGCGAACTTTGATGAATCGGGCCCCATGTCTTGGGGAGCTGTGTGTCTGCCAAGCAGAGTGACAGTGACTCAGGACCACTGCCTTGCTGGTAGCCTTAAAGGAGAGAGGGGGAGGTGGATAGACAGCAGTCCCTGAAAGTGACTAGGAAACTGATGACGTGTTTTCAATATATCCTGTATGTTGTCTGTGCCAGATTGTAGTGTTTGTTGTAGGTTATTATTTAAATATATTTATTGCTGTTTGGTGCTACCATTTTGTTAAATTAACCTGTTTATTTTATTTTGGATATTTGTCTGGGTGATTTTGAACCTTGGATAGGTACCGGGTAGGTCAGCTGTGCAGCACAGAGGGTTAAATTAAACCCAATATCATCACAGGAGTTCCCTGTAGGTGTTCTGTTTTGATTAGCCTCAGTGCAGACCCACCCTGTCAGCCTGCTGCTAGCTGTGGAAAAAGACAAATACAAACCATTTGAAAGCATGTAAGTTACGTTACTATTATTTTGTCACACATATGTCCTCCACCTGTATCTCTTTAACCTAGGTTCCCTGCTGCACAAATGTGTAACTGTTTGCAGCCTTGCTCTGCAGATTCTCAGTTAAATACCTAACTCCTCTCTTATAAGACTGTGACAAACATCTCCTTTTGTCACAATACATACATATGACAAACTGTAAACATGCAAAACCAGGCTGCTACTCCTATTTGACCACTGTTCACTTACATATGCGCACACCAAATTTTCACTTTTTATAAGTGCCTCGCTATAGATGCTTTGCACAACCATTTATGGAATTGTGGGCTGGGAATATGCAAACCTAAAAGTAAAAATGTCATTCTAATTCCTCTGTTATATTTTTGTTACCACCCTCCTAGATAAGTACAATTTTCCTCTAGAAACAATGATTGCAGAGGGTTAACTTAGCCCTACCACTAAGGGTCCTCATTTTTCACAGACATTAGACTGGGTTCGGGGTACTTTTTACTCCTTATGTCTAACAGGTTCAAGGAGAGGCGGGTAGTGGTATGTTCAAATAAAGGTTTAGCCCGCCAGGACCTGCACTCTTTCTGGTAACACTCTCATATTTGCATCATATGAATATATATATATATATATTATAGATAATATATTTACCAAAACTATATCTGAGAAAGAGCTGTAGTCATCCTGGGAGACCAGTCCATCATAGACTGTTCCGAACACAGTCTGTCAGAGGTGCGCTAAGCGTTGGCTCTTGCCATTGCTTTTAATGGTACTATACACGCATAGGGCCAGCTAACGCACACAGGAAATGCCAATGAGTCTTGAACTTTGTAAGGTGTTAATTCATGGAGGCTACCATAGCTAACCTAATTATCAGTTACCAGATGGACTTACTTTGCTGCCTGGCATACACAGTTTTCTGGATTGCTTTCACACCGTCAGTAACCGACTTTTACTGACCGCTAATTCTGGTGTCACCTTGCCACCAGACACCCGCCGGCTTGTGATTGCCAACTGCGCAATAGTTGTAGTAGGATAAGGATACCACCACTAGGCTTCTTCACCGGCATTTGGAAATGCTTACTCCTGGGTAGCTGGTTAGCTGCAATGTAGGTGAAGGCTCTAGGACTGCTCATACAGTCCTTGCTGGACTACCGGAGACTTAGAACACTATCAGCATCCCAGAACTCCCATCCCCATGAAAGGGAACCAGGGCAGGTGTGTTAAAATAGTCGGTGGTGCCAAGATTCCCACTGGACCACCAGGGAAGGTAGGAGATGTAATTATTTTTTAAAAACCCTTTAAAATATACTTATTTTAAATGTACATATAGGGCCTGAGTCATTAAGGAGAGAAAAGCATAAAAAAGGAGTAACATTTGCAACTGGGTAAAACCATGTTGTATTGGAGGGGGAGGTAAATTTAAAATGTGGGAACAGATTTATAGTTGGGTTAGGGCATGTCCTAGATCAACTTTAAATGTCACTGTAATAATAAAGCTATTAAGTATTTGTGTGTTAGATGAAAAAACAGCCAGTATTAAAATTATGTGCAAAATAATAAACTAATTTGCACCCTTTACATTGTAACATGGTTTGTCCCAGAGAACATTTACTCCTTTTTTGCCTTAATGACTCAGGCCCATACACTTTACATAACCAGTGCCTAGCCAGCGCTGCAGTGCCCATAGATTCAATTTTAGTATATATTTAGTTAAATATATATTTTTACACTCCCAGCACTAGGGGTTAACACATTTAATGCGGGGGCACCAGGTATTGCTCTCTTAATTTTTATCATTCACACTTTTAAATAACTATTTAATACCCCTAAGGAGCCGGGTATTAACCCTCCCGAAGCCGGAATACGTTTATAGATGGCAGCCTCACACGTACGGCGACCACCGTGCAAGCCTGTTATCAGACTTCATGGAGCCAGGTTGGTATGGGGTATAAGAGTGAGATGGGCAGCTGTCGGCAGGGCCGCCGAGAGGGGGGGGGAGCGGGTACTAATTACCCGGGCCCGGCATGTCAGGGGGCCCGGCCCGGGCCCTTGCGCTGCTGATTTTTTTTAATTTTTTAATTTTTTTTTTCATAACGTTTTTTTTCCTTTCCTTTTTTTTTTTTTTTTGGCGGGGGGGGGGGGGGGGGCTCGGTCGTTGGTGGGGGGAGCAGGCTAGTTTAAAAAAAAAAAAAAACATACTCACCTGATCGCGGAGCCGGCATCCCTCCTCTCTGCTGCTCTGTGCTCTATTCAGACTGTCTGAATGCTGGGTGTGATGTCATCATGTCATGCCCAGCATTCAGTCAGTCTGGAGCACAGAGCAGCAGAGAAGACCAAGAGAGGAGAAAAGGTAAGTGAAGGGAGGAAAACGAGGGGGGCACAGAGGGGTTAAAAAACGGGGGGGGGGCAGTATGACAGAGGGGTTAAAAAATGAGGGGGAGCACAAAGGGGTTAAAAAACGGGGGGCAGCATGACAGAGGGGTTAAAAAATGAGGGGGCACAAAGGGGTTAAAAAACGGGGGGGCAGCATGACAGAGGGGTTAAAAAATAAGGGGGGGCACAGAGGGGTTAAAAAACGGGGAAGCAGCATGTCAAAGGGGTTAAAAACGGGGAAGCAGCATGTCAGAGGGGTTAAAAAATGAGGGGGAGCACAGAGGGGTTAAAAAATGGGAAAGCAGCATGTCAGAGGGGTTAAAAAATGAGTGGGGGCACAGAGGGGTTAAAAAATGGGAAAGCAGCATGTCAGAGGGGTTAAAAATTGAGGGGGGAGCACAGAGGGGTTAAAAAACGGGAAAGCAGCATGTCAGAGGGGTTAAAAAATGAGGGGGGAGCACAGAGGGGTTAAAAAATGGGAAAGCAGCATGTCAGAGGGGTTAAAAAATGAGTGGGGGCACAGAGGGGTTAAAAAATGGGAAAGCAGCATGTCAGAGGGGTTAAAAAATGAGTGGGGGCACAGAGGGGTTAAAAAATGGGAAAGCAGCATGTCAGAGGGGTTAAAAAATGAGTGGGGGCACAGAGGGGTTAAAAAATGGGAAAGCAGCATGTCAGAGGGGTTAAAAAATGAGTGGGGGCACAGAGGGGTTAAAAAATGGGAAAGCAGCATGTCAGAGGGGTTAAAAAATGAGGGGGGAGCACAGAGGGGTTAAAAAATGGGAAAGCAGCATGACAGAGGGGGTGAAAAAATGAGAGGGGCACAGATGGGTTAAAAAATGGGAAAGCAGCATGTCAGAGGGGTTAAAAATTGAGGGGGGAGCACAGAGGGGTTAAAAAATGGGAAAGCAGCATGACAGAGGGGGTGAAAAAATGAGAGGGGCACAGATGGGTTAAAAGACGGGGCAGTATGGCACAGTGGGGTTAATAAACAGGGGTCAGCATGGCACAGTGGGGTTAAAAAATGGTGGGCAGCATGACACAGTGGGGTTACAAAGGGGGGGGGGAGGCATGGCACAGTGGGATTGAAAAAGGGGGGGAGCAGCATAGTATAGTCTGATGAAGGGGAGCCAGATGAAGGGGGCAAAAACAGCATGGAGGGCACAGTGTGATCATAAGGCATGGCGATGATGAAGGGGCACATTATTGTAATATTGGAGCTGGAGGAAGGCCTAATTATTAATCGTGGGTGCTATTGATTTAACGCTGGGGCTGGCTGTAATTTTCTAAATGTAGCCATTTTTTTTTCAAAATAGGTCCTTCAACATTTCTGGATCCGGACAAGCCACAACTAAAGAAAGCAGCAGCCACAGGTGGAGAAAGTGAGAAGAACAGGTAGGAGAGAGCAGCACAGTGTGTGAAATGTTGTGATTCTAGTAGGGACAATACCAATTTTTGGTGAATGTTGTGTCCAATGTAAGGTGTAGGCCAAGACTGAACTGTTTGTGTACACACTGCATTGTTTGTATACTACCCTGTGGTGGTAGATGTCCTGAAAGTCAGGAGTGCTTAAACATATGTGACGCTCCGGCGAATTGAGAGCCTAGTGGTTTTTATGTTAGCCACGCCCCAATGGCACGTTTGCCACGCGCCCCAAATGCATGACCGCACCTCCCAAAATTTTTGCACTGCCGTTTGGCTAGCCACGCCCCTGAATATATGACCATATACCTAATCTTTTTTGGGGCTTACTTCACTATGAGGGGGGCCCCATGAATTTGTTGTACCCGGGCCCTGAATTCTTCTTGGCAGCCCTGGCTGTCGGTCCATGTGCCATCACCAGGAGAAAAGTTCTGCCAATTGGGCAACCAGTAGAGATAGCTTAATCCGGGAATCAGAGCCGGATTAAAAGTCTCTGCTGGGGGAACAGACTAGAAGATTCTGCCATGAAATTATGGAAGTTGGAAGTCAGGGCTGATGATCGGTTATAGCTCTTAAGTATAGGTTACAGCAAAGAACTACCAGGACTAGCAATTTACTATCATTAGTTCACATTCCCTGCAGATCTTGTGGATTTGTGTGCTGCCAAAATCGGGTGACAGTGAAGCAGGAGAGTTGCCGTGCTGCCAGCGGCAAGAGATGAGCCTCATTTTCACTGGATTGTGCCTGAAGCAGAACCCCAAGGTTGGCTATAAGAAGACCTGTATAGAATTGTGTTTGATGTGTGTTCTTGAAGATTATATATAATCAATTATAGATGCCATTTCCTTTCTTAGGAGCCATTCATAAAGGAACTGTTTTCCCTGGACATTCCCCTCCCCCACTTTATATGGCAGGTAGCATTTGTTTAAAGAGAGCTATGAGGCCAAGTACATTTACATTTCAATAAAACTGGCTTCCAATCATGTACATCAGCCACTCTCACAAAAAGTTTTGTAACCCTGCATAGATATTTACTATAAATACCAGTGCTCAAAGTGTGGCGGTATAAGGTGTGGCATACCAGCACTTCTAAAATCGAACTGGCCTCAACCGTCCTTGCTTGCAGATTGTTCTAGGGCTTTGACTTTTTTTTTCTTAATTAGGAGGGTTTGGTGTGCAGCGGGTTGCTAGTCACACGGTGGTGGGGCTGTAGAGGTGCGGGTCGCAAGTCGCAGGGGGGGGGGCCTTAGTGCCGCACGTTGCAAGTCATGTGGGGGGGAGGGAGCCAGTAGAGCCATAGGTCGCAACGGTCACTGGGACAGACAAACCAGTGTCATCAGTGGGGAGGGGCGTAGCAGAGTTCTCGCGGCGCAGCTATGTGTCCAGTTCTCCGTCACATTGCTCCCACTTGCAGACAGCGGATCCCTACACCGATACGGCAAAACTGTGTTTAAAGAAGCTCTAGTCAAGCAAGTTGTTTTCAAAGTACAGACCACATTGAAATTAAGTTAAATGAAGAAATTCAGATGGGGAAAGAAAGGTTGAGGCATGTCAGCTGTTATATTTGCTTTTCATAACATTTGCTCTCCTCTCCTCCAGATATAAATCAGGAAAGATGATATCCATTTTTTTACTAGTTTTACATTAGTGAAAACTTTTCCAAACACATGTACTTTATATACAGCACAAAGATTAATGCAGCTGTGATTCTCACAACTGCAACAGTCATTTTCACAAAGCCAAAATCTGAATTTAGTCAGGTGAAATGTACCTGCTTCACATCATTTTAATGGGATCTAGATCTAGGTAAATTCACATAGGGAAGCGGAGTCTATGAGCTAATGGTAGATAGGGGTTATGTAATCTATTACATTGATTCCCAAACGTAAGGCTCGTCATCACATCTTACATCCAAAACATATGAAAGCCCCACAATACAAGCATATAATTCCTTTTCATAAAATGTGTTGTACTTTTAAACATAGTGGTTTTATGCTTAAAAGAACATGTCGATCCAAAAGTGCTTATTCCACTTCTGTATAATCGGCTTATTGCTTTATAGAGAGGTTATGAGTGTCCCCAGCCCTTCCAGCCAGCTTTTCATTAAAAATTTTAGCTTTGTCCCCTTCTGGCACATTATGATCTTCCCACATTTGAAAAGTATGTAAATAAGCATCAATGGATGCTTACTCCATATTAAAGAACAAAAAGTATTTTCTTTATACCAAAGCACAGGAATCGGCATGCTCACCAGGACTTTCATTCATTAATAAAATCGTTAAAGACATCTCATCGGGAGAAATTATTTGTAGGGTGTACTCAGTTTTAGTTAGATTGCCTGTCATATCAAGTCTGTTAACTGTAGATTAGAATAAATACATTGGAGGGGGGGAGGGGGTTAAACAGAAAAGGAGATACAACTACTTGTTTAAATGCTGCACTATGGGATTCATGCAGAAGACGGCCATGAAAGTGCTGTAATGTAATAATCTATGTTAATATGTTTCTGTAGGTACAGCTGCAGTGGCGGATGGTCTGTGACGTGGTAGCGATATGAGATTGCTGGGTTTTTTTGGTGGTCTGGCTGCCTACATAGTAAAACTGTTAAATTCCATTCACTTATATTCCCATTTAAATTTTTCATACCTCCACTTCGACCACTGATAAATACATCATGTAACTATATAGATAATCAATCGTCCCAATATACCAGGAATATTGGCCAACAAATAAGCAACCAACATTTCTAAACATAATAAATCTGTGTAAAGGAACGGGCATGGTGTATGAGGTTACAACCCCTTAATTTAATTCATACCTGAACTGCACTTTTTTAGCCATGTTGTTATCAGGAAGTATCAGTGATGTAACTATAACATATCCTTGGAAAAGTACTTCAGGGGTTAAATTCCACCTCCACAGGGTACACTTAGTGATTTAAGCTATCAGTGTTATTTCTGTTTGCTCCCTATTGTCCACTAGTGAGCTCTACAGCCAGCCAGGAGCAGGACCCAGTAGGGGTCACCTGAGGGAATATACCTGGGAAGGTAGGGGAGGGGGCTGGATTTATTGGAACTGATTTCCTCACTTGTTTGACCTGCCATCGTTAAGGGGCCATGTTGTATTTAGTCCTGTTCTGCAGAATAAGTCATCCTTCTTTTTTTCCTCTAATACCGTGTCTGAGTGATTTGGGAACCACGTATCTTCACATTTGGTGGCAAGCGGTGGGATCACTCAGTGACCAGCACGGAATTGGAAAGGCACAGCAGAATGGAGACAGCAGCACAAACATACAGAAACACCCAGAAAGGAATTCCGCAGGGACTTTGTCAAGCAAGAAAAGTTGAAATCATCTCAACGGATACCAGGGTGTCCCTAATCGAAAAGTTGGCTCAGTGGGATGTAGAAAACCCTGGTGAGGAGGAAGAAGAGGGGGAAACGGTTCAGGACCCGTTAGGGGAACTCAGTAATGGAAGCCGGGGGATGACAAAACAAGCAGCTACAATAACCGTCAGCAACACGGAACAGCTGCAGATTTGGTTGGATGTACTTGGACCAGGAGCTGCCGCACATGAGAGGGCAGCAGTATTGGGAGCAGCGCTGGGTAGACCGGTCGTAATACCTGCAATGGCATCAGTGTCAGTATTGAAAGGAAGACAGACGTACCACGCTTTGTGGCATCAGCCACGGACATTGACACTCCATGATGGCAATGCATGATATACCTGTGGCGGAGCTGTCGAAGTATTTGATGCCAAGTTTGATGAGCCGAACGCAGGAGAAATACCATGCCCTGAGCCCAGAGCAAGGAAGAGACTACCAGGAGATTCAGAAATTAGTGTTGGCTCAATATGCGGTCACCCCTCAGTTCAGAACCATGGCAAGAGGCAGTGACACTTCTTATATGGAATTTAGCAGTATATTGCAAAGAAACTAATCGGTGGCTAGAAGGGAAGCAAGCCACAACATTAACAGACATTAAATTGGAGCAGCTAATGAATAAAATGGCTCCAAAAATTAGAGATTGGGTGGTGGACATAAATCCCAGTACCCCAGGGAAAGCAGCAGCATTAGCCGAAGAATTCCTGGGCAAACAATCCCCAATGGAGGGGACCTAGCGGAGGTGAATGGGCAACTATTCAAAGGACCCCCACCCGATCGAGATTGTCACTCACCGGACTGTGAGTGCCATTTCCCGTGTGTTCAGGAACCGTGGCCGTCCGCCATCCTGAGGGTCTGCGCATGTGCAGCCCTTATCAAACCTTCAGTACCTGTTGCTTTTAATTGATTGGATGATCAGGCAACCCTCCCTATTTAAACCACCTGTGATCATTACCTGGTTGCCTGATCTTGGAGTCTCATTCCCCATGAGCCTCTGAAGGTGTTCCTGTGTTCCTCGTGTATTCAGCTCCTGCTGATTCCTGTTTACTGCTATTGTGGTTTCCAGACCACTTCAACTCTCCTGTGTTCATCGTGCCTGCACTCAGCTGATTCCTATCCGCTGCCTCCATTACTACTACAGAGTTCCTGATCGTCTCAACTCTCCTGGGTTTATCGTGTCAGCTCTCCGCTACCTCCGTTACTACTACAGAGTTCCTGATCGTCTCAACGCTCCTGTGTTTATCTTCTCAGCTCTCCGCTGCCTCCACCACTACTACTGGATACCAGACAGCCTCAACTCTCCCGTGTTCTTCATGTTTCCAGTTCCACTCCCTACTGCTTCCTGAGTATTGCTTCGTTGATTCTGGATTACCTGCCGTGCGCTGCACCAACCTGATTACCGCTTCCACCCTCCAGTGGTCTCTCCTCCTGCCGGCCTTCAGCCGTTCAGGTATCCCTGCACGTCTCTCTGACAGCCTGCTCTCCTGAACCGCGGTATGCATACTTTCCATTGACTTTGCTTTTGTATTGCATATCCATCTGGACTGAGTTGTGTTCTCCTCCAGAGCCTCCTATCCACTGAAGCTATTGTTACCATTGACTTTGTGTCACTCACCGGACTGTGAGTGCTACTTCTAAGGTAGCTAGGAACCGTGTCCGTCCATTATAATGAGGTACTGCGCATGTGCAGTCCCATCTAACCTTCAGTTCTGTTCCTTTAACTTAATTGGC
The DNA here is from genome assembly GCF_038048845.1 of Mixophyes fleayi. Taxonomy (NCBI): domain Eukaryota; kingdom Metazoa; phylum Chordata; class Amphibia; order Anura; family Limnodynastidae; genus Mixophyes; species Mixophyes fleayi. The sequence goes on from NC_134403.1 coordinate 17,651,939, forward strand.
TGATCAGGCAACACTCCCTATATTAAGCACCTGTGGTCAATACCACGTTGCCTGATCTTGGAGTCTCATTCCTCATGAGTCTCTGAAGGTGTTCAGCTTATGCTGATTCCTGTTTGCCGTTTGTGGTTTCCAGACCACTTCTACTCCTCGTGTTCCTAGTGACTTCAGCAGCTGATTCCTATCCGCTGCCTCCGAGTATCTACAGTTACAGATTACTGCAAACTCTCCTGTGTTTCATCGTGACTCCAGCAGCTGATTCCTATCCGCTGCCTCCGTGTGTCTAACAAGTTACAGATCTCTCAAACTCTCCTGTGTTTCATCGTGACTCCAACAGCTGATTCCTATCCGCTGCCTCCGTATATCTACAGTTACAGATCTCTCCAACCCTCCTGTGGTACATCGCTACTGTTCCAGCTGATTCCTGTTAGCTACTTCAGCGTGTCTACAGAGTCCTGCTCGTCTCAGCGCTCCAGTCTGCATTCTACCTGCCGTCAGCTGACCCGCTGCCTACTGCTTCTACAGTGTGTCCATTTGTGTCAACTTGCCTGTTAGCATCGAGTCTACGCTCCTCGGCTTCCAGCTCTGCTACATCGCTTCAGCTCTCCCGTGGTCTCCTGCTGTTCAATTCGATATACTACTGCTTCCTGAGTATTTTGTCGTCCTTGCTGGCCTACCTACAGTGCGCTGCACCTACCTGCCGCTTCCATTCTGCAAGGACTTCTCATCTCGTCAGTTCCCTGCCGCTCAGGTATCCCTGCAGCTATCTCTAACAGCCTGCTCATCTGAACCACGGTATGCATAATTCTCATTGACTGTGCTGGTGTATTGCATATCCATCTGGACTGAGTTGTTCTCCTCCGGAGTTTCCATCCTCTGAGACTATTGCTATTATTGACTGTGTTTCCTTTTGCTGGACTATTCTAGTGACTTTGTTTATCTGTGCAGTGCTGTTCATTCATTATTATTATTGTGTGCAGTTCAACGTGGGATCAAGTTCAGTGTACCCGTGTAGACTCTGCATTGCATTTATCTCCTCGTGTCCTTCCTCACATATATATTCAGTGGTACAACTTGCTAGAGGCAGACCACTGATTCCTGTTTCCCTGTGTCACCAGTTGCATATATCCTCTCACATAAGCAGTGGTACAACTTGCTACACGCAGACCACTGACTTCCCCGTTACCTTCACCTGGATTCCATTCCTTCACTACAGACAGCAGTACAACTTGCTATACGCAGACCGCTGACTTCCACCTCCTTATTACTCCTGGACATTCCTTCTCACTATAGCAGTGGTACAACTTGCCGTGCGCAGACCACTGACTACCCTCACGTGTCCTTGTCCATCCAGATCCTCGTGTTCAGTTACCTATTGTTTACCAGTGCTGCTAGTCATAGACTTTCTGAGCATTTTCTAACCATCTGCTGTTTCCAGTTCCATTATCACCCTGCCACCAGAGTATCATATACCAACTCTACTGCTCTGATAAGACCATCAGCGGGTGATACTGGGTAAAGACTCCTAGTGCCCGTGACACTTTGTTTCCTATTGCCTGGATAGCTATTGTGACTTTGTATACTTCAAGCAGTGCTTGTCAGTTATCGTTGTATTGTGGATATCATCGTGGGATCCAGTTCTGTGTGCCCCGTGTATACTCTGCTTTACATTCATCTCCCCGTGCCCCTCCTCACATATATATAGCAGTGGTACAACTTGCTGACGCAGACCACTGACTCCTGTTCCCTGTGACACCAGTTTCAAGTATCCCCTCACATAAGCAGTGGTACAACTTGCTATACACAGACCACTGACTTTCCTCACGTTTCCTTGTCCATCTGGTTCCTCGTGTACATTCATCTACTCATTACCAGTTGCTGCTAGTCATAGACTTTCCTCGAGCATTCTCTCACCATCTGCTGTTTCTCCTGTTCCGTTGTCACCCTGCTACCAGAGAACCATAGTACCAACTATATTACTCTGGTAAGTCCATCATCTGGTGATATCCTGGGCAAAGACTCCTAGTGCCCGTGACAGAGATACATCACCGGCTACATCACACCCCATGCCGCCACGTACCCCAGCTGCACACTCTAGTGCGCCCAGACCTCGTGGTCCAGCAGTATCTGACCCTAGGAGGTGCTACACTTGCCAACAACCGGGACACATAAAAAGAAATTGCCCACAGGGAGGAAGACCATTCTCTGGATTGAGACCAGCTGTGCCCCGAGTGTCATTGTGCCAAGGCACATCAGTTGAGGGTGGGGAGGGGTACTACGATCCTGATGCGCCAAAGGCGGAGGAAGTAGTCTATCAGGTTGGAGTGGTAGCGGCAATCGGGAAGGATACCCCTGCAAATATGAAGGGACACCTGCAGTCTGTAAAAGTGAATGGCCAGGAACTGCAGGGACTTCGGGACTCCGGGGCTTCTATTACTCTAATACGGCCCAGTTTAGTCCCACCTAATCAATGGCTAAAGAACTGGAAAATCAAAATTTCGATGGCAGGAGGATAGATTACAGTTATCCCCATGGCCAGTGTTCATTTGGATTGGGGCCATGGATCGGGGAGGTGAATGTGGGACTTTTGGATGGATTACGCACTCACGTTATTCTGGGGAATGATCCGCGTGGTGGATTGGCCAGTTACTTTGTGGGGGCTATCACACGGAGTCGAGTTCTGTAGAATAAATCATCCTTATATTTTTCCTCTAATACCGTGTCTGAGTGATTTGGGAACCATGTATCTTCACAATCTGTATGCCAGATAACTATAGTCATCATCTATTTATATATCACCACCATTTCCACAGTGCTTTTTAGAGCATATTTGTCATTCATACCCTTCCCAAATGGAGCTTACCTAACACAAAGACTAGGGTTCATTGTTGCCAGCAGCCAGGATGTTTGTGGAGTGTGAGAGGAAACTGGAGCACACAGATGAAACCCACAAAAAACAACATACAAACAAACTCCCCACCAAGAAATCCATGGTCGGGAATCAAACTCATGACTCCAGCGCTGTGAGGCAGGAGTACTAACCACTGAGCCACCATGCTGCCCATTGCTATAAATAATACTACACTCTATAGGTGTCTCAATTCTTTTACATTTATACCCTAATATTTAAGTGAACCTGTCAATGTATGGGCTTATCTCTTGCAGCATTGTAAAATGCTGAATATACAGTAGAAGAAACGATACAGCTCTATTACATAGTAACATAATTACATGCAATGGAACTTCTGTACATCCAACTGCACTGCAAGTGCAAATCTCTGTCTTGTTTTACTGTGCATGGATAAAAAAAATGGGCAATGTAGAGTTTCATATAAGTTACACCCATGATCCCCCTAGGGCTGCCGAGGCGGATTGGGGACATACAAATACAACTGAATTACAGTAAGGGCGTGTACACGTAAGTGACCTATGCTGGGTAGGCCACAACGCTACTATTATGTCTATTATTGCTACCAATAAATTTTGTCTGATGCGATTAATGTGGTTATACCACACAAAGATATTAGTAAAATGTAGCATAATAACAGCAAATTATGATAAAATACAAGAAAGTACAACTAATACATTATGCAAGTGCCCCTGGATCAAGGTACAGTTTCATTCTTGAAGCCTGCAGTCAAAGAAGCTGTTCCAGTATCAGGCGCTAGTTTATATTAACTTTGGTTAACAAAAAAACAATGATAATGTCACAATGTACACAAAGATAAACTAAGGTCTTTCTTCATTGGTCCAGGGTTTATGATGTTCCAGTAGGATGCTGGTCATTGGTCGGTTCAAATAATGCTTCTTCGAAAGGTGTGAATATAAGTGTATTTGTTGTGTTTTCCTATTCGATTGCTAAATTAACCCTTTTACACCATAGCATACCAATCGCAATTGCACAGAAAAACCATTACAATAGTTCTTGAATAATTGAAATTATTTCATCCAATTATTCAACTTCAGTACCATATACGAGTGTGTCCAGGCATATATCCCTTGGGAGCAAGGATGAGCATTGATAATGATGATCTTTAAAATGTTTATAAAAAGAACATAAATAAATAAATAAAACAGACACTCCACTCCTCCCAAAAAATGTGAACTAACTACCTGCAATCATAGTATGGAATGGTTACAGCTAATGTAGGGGGAAGAAGGGCTTACCGCCATCACCAGGCAATGTCTGTTTGGTGTGCCCCGCTATGGAGCATGGGGTTACCCCTGTTATAGTGGGACTATAAGGGGACATCATGGGTCTGAATTCCCTAGGGTAGTCGAGGCTGCAAAAAAATGCCCCCTCCCCAGGAAAAAAACAGCCCTGTGTTGATAATACACCACCCAAGGCAATAGGTGTTGGGGTAGTAATGTTAAAATGTAAAAATATATATTTTTAATATATAACACTACTGATCCCAGCAAGCCCTGGCAGCCATACACTGTTTGCATGTGCTGGTGCCTGAAGAACTTGTAGAATAAGCCTTCGAGGCTATATTGGGCCTCTGGGCTAGGTAAAGGAAGCTTGTGTAGAGGGTTGAAAGAGGCAATTTATACAGCAAGCAATAGCTGTGGCTATGATTTTATTGCAGTTTATGTAGAAGTCAGTCTGTTGGAAATATTGTGCTGATCAATTGGTGTCCAAGTTTAGAGCAGTGGCTACTGGTTGTTAATATAGTTTAGATATCTGAACTAGTATTTAGTGGAGAAAAAACAGGGTGCTGTTGCTGTATGACTGAGCAGCACACACCAGAAAACAATTGTATTTCTTTCTTTTAAAATCTAAAGTATATAACTGAAATCTTGAAGGACAGTTTCAGTGACATCTATATTAAATGGGCAAACCAGGTGTTCTTTGACTCTACGTAGCAAGAATCAGTTGTCTAAATTTGAATTATATTGTGGAATAGTTGCAGAAGAATTGTAAGGTACCATTCTCTCCTTTCCATATCTCATTAGGCATGCATCTGGTATATTGGCAGGCATCTACAAGTAGCTCCAACTTGTCCAAGTAGTATTACTCCTCTTGGCAACAATGGATCACTCTACAGTTCAGGAGCATCCCAGTAGCAGTACTGGCAGTAGTAGTACTTTTAATACCTCTACTTGGTAATGCAGGAAGAAAGTGAAAGAAAGCGTCCTTAAAATCTAAACACAGTTTGTCAATCTCAAAGAAAACAATGTCTACCGATGCCACTGTCCATCTAATGACTTATTATTCTAACTGCCTCTTAACTTTCTATGATGTATGCTGTCTGTTAAAAATATAGCGTGCAACATCTTTCACCATTTTTCTTTTGAGTGCAGCCCTTGCTTCGTCTCTGTCTGGCGCCGCTCAGCGGCTTCCTCGGGACGGCTGCCTGTCTCTACACTCGCCGCCAGCCCATCCCATTGCTAGGCAACGTGACGCTATTCTAACCTCCGGCGGTGGCCGTTGACAGCGTTGTCGCCTCTCTCTACCTCATTGGCAGATCCTCCCCCTCACCTGTGCCAGAGTATTAGGTCTTTTCTTGCTCCAGTGTGATTTTGGCTTGTCTGACTACCCTCTGATTTCCTGTGCCCTTACGACCCGGATTGTTTGACTTCTCCTTTGGATTCTCCCTGTGCATTGTTCGCTCCGGACTGTTACCGGCCCGGTATTGTTTGACCTCCCTCTTGGAATCTCCCTTGTACCTCGTTACCAGCACGTTACCGGACCGGCTCACTTGACTACTCTCATTCTGAGCCTTGCTATATGACTCAGTGAAGGACTGCGACTGCGTGTCTCCTAATGCGGAGGCCATACCTCCTTGCAGGGATTCTTGGTGAAAACCAGGGGCACGTTAGATTTTGTACCTTCTACTCAAGTTGCGCCAACGTTAGTAGGTACTCTACATCTAAATTGTGACAGTATACTCTGGCCTTGACAACCAAGGGTACCGGTGAACCGTCAGCCCGTGACCTACTCCTCTATCTGGCTCTACAAGTTGAACAGCAAGAGACGGCTCAGGCCCATTTGCTTCAGTACGTTCAGGGAATGGTTACCCATTTTGATGCCCTGCAAGGTTCTCTGACCACCCCCCCTACGGTAACCTCCTCTGCAGTGGCATCATCCAGTGGTGTGGTCACGGTCTCAACTTTCAGTTTGCGCATTCCGGATCCGGAAAAATTTAATGGAGATCCTAAATGGTGCAGAGGCTTTTTGAACCGATGCGCCATACAGTTTGAATGCAATCCCGGGAGTTTCCTTCAGAGCGGACTAAAGTAGCAGTTATAATTTCCATATTGAGCGGCCAAGCTCTTGCCTGGGCTTCCCCACTGTGGGAACGTACTGACCCTCTTCTTGGTAATTCTGTATCCTTTATCGAATCCTACAGGAAGGTCTTTGACGAAGCTGGGAGAGTTTTCTGCTGATGCAACCCTGCTATGTCTCCGCCAAGGTAACCTTTCCGTGGGACATTACGTCGTACATTTCCATACACTGGCATCAGAATTAAAATGGAATAATGAAGCTTTGGTAGCAACTTTCTGGCAAGACTTGGTTGACCGGATCAAGGATGAACTCATTTCCAGACATCTTCCTCTGGATCTAGATACACTCATATCTCTATGCATTAAGTTGGATTTGCATTATCAAGAATTCATGCAAGAACGATCCTCTACCAGGCATTTTGTTCCATGATTAGCACCCCAATTCCAGAATCCGGTCCTGCCCCCTAAGGAACCGTTGCAAACTGGACGTACTTGGTTGTCTCCGGAGGTAGGGGAGAGACGTTTTAAGCAGCGACTCTGCCTTTACTGTAGAGATCCTGGTCACATTCTCAAGGTTTGTCCTAAAAGATAGGGAAACCCCTCCTCCTAGACGGTGGAAGGGAGACTGCTTTAGGAGAATCCACTCTTGCTCCCTATTCCAAAAACACCTGTCACGGGCACTAGGAGTTTTTGCCCAGGATATCACCAGATGATGGACTTACCAGAGTAATATAGCTGGTACTATGGTTCTCTGGTAGCAGGGAGACAACGGAACAGGAGAAACAGCAGATTGTGAGAGAATGCTCAAGGAAAGTCTATGACTAGCAGCAACTGGTAATAAGTAGATGAATGTACACGAGGAACCAGATGGACAAGGAAATGTGAGGAGAGTCAGTGGTCTGCGTATAGCAAGTTGTACCACTGCTATAGTGAGGAGGAATGTCCAGGAGTAGCGAGGAGGTAGTGAGAGTCAGCGGTCTGCGTATAGCAAGTTGTACCACTGCTTATGTGAGAGGATACTTGAAACTGGTGTCACAGGGAACAGGAGTCAGTGGTCTGCGTCAGCAAGTTGTACCACTGATATATATATGTGAGGAGGGACACGAGGAGATGAATGTAAAGCAGAGTATACACGGGGCACACAGAACTTGATCCCACGATGATATCCACAATACAGCGATAACTGACAAGCACTGCTTGAAGTATACAAAGTCACAATAGCTATCCAGGCAATAGGAAACAAAGTCAATGGTAACAATAGCTTCAGTGGATAGGAGGCTCCGGAGGAGAACACAACTCAGTCCAGATGGATATGCAATACAAAAGCAAAGTCAATGGAAAGTATGCATACCGCGGTTCAGTAGAGCAGGCTGTCAGAGAGACGTGCAGGGATACCTGAACGGCTGAAGGCCGGCAGGAGGAGAGACCATTGGAGGGTGGAAGCGGCAATCAGGTTGGTGCAGCGCACGGCAGGTAATCCAGAATCAACGAAGCAATACTCAGGAAGCAGTAGTAAGTGAAACTGGAAACATGAAGAACACGGGAGAGTTGAGGCTGTCTGGTATCCAGTAGTAGTGGTGGAGGCAGCGGAGAGAAGGCACGCTGAACACGGGAGAGTAGAGGCGGTCTGGAACCCTGTAGTAGTAACGGAGGCAGCGGAGAGCTGACACGATAAACACAGGAGAGTTGAGACGATCAGGAACTCTGTAGTAGTAACGGAGGCAGCGGAGAGCTGACACGATAAACACAGGAGAGTTGAGGCGATCAGGAACTCTGTAGTAGTAACGGAGGCAGCAGATAGGAATCAGCTGAGTGTAGGCACGATGAACACAGGAGAGTTGAAATGAACAGGAGTCCGGTAGTAATAGCAGATAGGAATCAGCTGAGTGCAGGCACGATGAACACAGGAGAGCTAAAGTGGTCTGGAAACCACAATAGCAGTAAACAGGAATCAGCAGGAGCTGAATACACGAGGAACACAGGAACACCTTCAGAGGCTCATGGGGAATGAGACTCCAAGATCAGGCAACCAGGTAATGATCACAGGTGGTTTAAATAGGGAGGGTTGCCTGAACATCCAATCAATTAAAAGCAACAGGTACTGAAGGTTTGATAAGGGCTGCACATGCGCAGACCCTCAGGATGGCGGACGGCCACGGTTCCTGAACACACGGGAAATGGCACTCACAGTCCGGTGAGTGACAACACCTCTGAACTTTACATGGCTCTCACCCTGGACACCCCTAAAGGATCTTATCCCACCGCGGGCCTTTGTGGAACTTCATCTCGACAGTTCTCGCTTCCTGGCTCCAAATTCCTCTTCTATCCTTGCCTCAGCCACTTTTGTTTATGGCAGTTGATGGTAACCGTGTCAGTAATGGTTCCATCTCCTTCGATACTTCACCAGTTTGGCTGCTGGTAGGAGCTTTACACAGTGAGACTTTCCAGTTTCTGGTGCTGTCTAAATTCATCAATCCGGTCATCTTGGAGTTACGTTGGCTTCGGATGCATTCACCTCAATTGGACTGGGATCGTGCTCCGGTTATGGCATGGGGTTCAGAGTGTCGTCATAGATGTATGTCCTTGTTATCTTCCCTTATGGCTCGGGTGGTCTGTCATTCCACCTTGGCAGACTCTACTCTTCCTTCTGCATATGCGGCTTTCCAAGATGTCTTTAGCAAAACTGAAGCCGAAAGTCTGCCTCCACATCGATCCTGGGAATGTTCTATCAAATTAATACCTGGTCAACCAATTCCTAAGGGTCAGATTTATCTGTTGTATCAACCAGAGATGCTAGCCATGTCTCAATACATTGCAGAAAATTTGAAACGTGGATTCATTCGCAAGTCTTCCTCTCCGGCAGGGGTAGGGTGGTTCTTTGTTAAGGATGGTTCTTTACATCCTTGTATTGATTACTGCCTCCTTAACCGCATCACCATTAACAATCGTTACCCTCTGCCCCTTATCTCTGACCTGTTTGACAGGATCAGTGGTTCCCAGATATTTACCAAACTCGACCTTCGCGGAGCCTACAATTTGATTCTTATTAAAACTTTAGATGAATGGAAGACGGCCTTCAATACCAGGGACGGGCATTTTGAATACCTTGCAATGCCCTTCGGCCTTTGTAATGCCCCTGCCATCTTTCAATCGTTTGTCAACGAGATCTTCCAGGACTTATTGTATACCTCTGTTGTAGTCTATCTGGATGACATTTTGGTGTTTTCCAAGGATCCTTCCTCCCATGGTGAACAGGTCAAAGAAGTCTTATTCAGACTGCGTAAACACCACATCTACTGCAAACTAGAAAAATGTGTCTTTGAGGTGCCACAAGTATCTTTTCTTAGATTCATTGTTTTCGGCAAAGGATTACGGATGGATCCAGCTAAAGTATCCGCTATTCTAGAGTGGCCCCAACCCCTGGGTCTCAAAGCAATTCAGAGATTCATTGAAATCTGTGACAGAATGGACCACTTATGCCACCCTGTCTGTTGTTGCTGGGAACCGGCTTGGCTTACTTTGCCCCCATTCCCTTACATTATCCCAAATGCGCCCTCTTGCCGCAGTAGGAGGGGTTTCCAATGCTGCCACCACTGAGTTCCTTCTGGGTAACTGACACTGCTATTGTACTCCTGTGCTGGTACACTTGGGCTGGTACTCCTGACCTCTTCCTATAGATCAGGGTTGCTGTGGATGGATCCCCCCTGGCCTATCACAATGATCAGGGCTGCAGGGTAGCGGCAGAGCGGTGGTACTGAAAAAGTTTGTGTCCAAACCTCAGAGACAGTCCGAGATTAGATTTAGGGTTTCATCTGCAGGTCACAGGATTACAGCAATACTGAAGATGTTTTCCAGCAGGTCTTTGAAGCATGTGATGTTTATTTGCTCTCACACTAGTTGGAGGTACCAGTGATCAGGTCAGACTTAAATCAGAACAAGTTTCCAACATAAGCTATTGCCTTTTATGCAGTTTAGACACAGGCTATTTTTAGCATCAGGATATAGCATGTTTACACAAACATGGATTTACATGCATTGCAAAGCCACTAATATTTACACTTGGCTATGAAATTCTTAAAAACCTTCCTGTGATATCCTGGATCATATTTCAGAGGTAGGAGACCCACTAGCAAGTCAATAGGTCTAACTGGCATAAATACTTCAGACAGTCGCCGAATACACATTCCCAAAGAAATAGTAAAAACCTCAAAAGGCATTTGCTTTAGAAAGGTTAAAACAGAACAAATTTTCTACCCTGGTCTCAGAAATAACGATTTCCTTTACCAAAATATAAATATAAAAAATAAGTACTTGTGCAATTATATAAATAAGCACCCTGTGCTATTTCCTTTAAATAAATGTACACCATAAGTTATATGTGATCCAGTCACAGGTGCTACATGATCATCTGGAATTACTGAAGTATTGGGGTCCAGGGGAAGGGTCCTCATCAAAATATAATTATTTGGAATGGGCTTTAGTGCTTTGGTGGAGGCAGAAACGCCAACTCCCTCAGTAAATCTTGGGTCTTTTCAGCCAGAGATGGATTTGTAGTTCCCTATACACCACAATATACTTCAGTCTTTCAGTGAAGTCATCAATTATCTCAATTGTGCTGTTATCACACGTGCCCACTTCCTTCCTGTATTACAGTTGACTTTCCTTGTTGGGTCAATGAAATTCCAATAAGGAAGGGGTGTGTCAAATACTGCACAAAGATAAATATCAAGGCTGGCAAGGAATAGACAGAGCTGCATGATGCAGCAGGATCTAAATGAAAATAATTTAATAACATAATATTAGAACTTTTGCATCAGTACTGATAACATTGGATCAAATCGCTTGTCTCATCAAGAACTTCGGTTCTGTCAGGTGAGACGATACATAACATTGATCTGATGGTGGAGGGGATAGTAAAAGAGGAATAACCAGTCTAAAAGGAATTCACCTTAAAAAACAAGAAGATCTAGACAATAAATATTCTGCATGTTCTTGTGTTGCTAATATAAACTGATTTAGGGTAGAGCAAATGACATTAGCCATGAACACTTTCCTTTTTGTGGGTCCTCTGTGAAAAAATGTTACTTGGTTAAAAAAATAAAAAATAAATCTGGTTTGATAATTGTAAATATTTATGAGGCCAATTTACCTGCTCAGGTAGGCATAGACTCTGTGGCTAAGGGTATTGATGGGTATCTGGCTAACACAACACAAACATAATAGAGAGAACCAGAGTAAAAAATAATAGGACAGTTGAAAGGTTTCAGCTGCATCATCACACTTGAGCACTATTAAATTAAACAAGGAATATATATACACATATATACACTAGCTAGCAAATTCAACAATTTATCTAATAGTAACATTAAATATCCAATAAATGTAATTAAGGGATCAATACGAAATTGTTCAATATTAAACTTCCAATCAATCCAATATAAAAGATCAGGGCAATTAAAAAGAAGAAAAAAGTTCAGTCCCAATCTAATAAGCTACAACCATTGTGCCATGGTAATTTGATACTGGTAGGAATATCTAGATTAAGAGTATGGCTGGGTACACATAACAGAAAATCTCCCCCAATGTGATAGCAATAAAATTTTTACCAACAACTGAAGGAAAAAAAAGGCCCTAATCAGCATGACAATTCATGAGTACACACTACACACGATTTATCTTCAGATCTGTTCTCTTTATCGGTCATAACTGTCGGCTGAAAAAATTGTTCCTCTGCACACTCCATAGAGATCTATGGACACTGCCAGTCCTGAATGCATACACACTGTAGGATTGGAACAACATCGTTCCATCGTTGAACAACATTTTTAGTCTGGTATGAAAATCAAATGAAAAGATACAATGCGGTTTTGAAAGACAATCGTTCGTCGTTTCAGTGTACACACTAATATGATATTGGGCCAAATAGTCGTTTATTGTCTGATTGGTCCGATAATTGACTGAAAACACTGTAGTGTGTACCCAGCCGTAATCACATTGCTTTGAGCTTCCCCCTTAGGCTGCTGTTCACTGTCACTGCTAAGGGTAATTTTGGATATATTGTCCATAGAGAGCCTGTACCACTGAAATATCTGACTTTGCACTATATAAAATATATTGGTTAGCTACTAGGACATATTTCAAATGTCAGTTTAAAAACTTTGACAAATCACACATTCAAGACTTCTCCCGATCTGCACCTAATTTATAGAACTCCCTACCATTATCAGCCACTGTCCACATAGCTTACACCATCTTGGAGCACAATTATATACTTTTCCTGTTTATTCACCACCATCTCTTTGTAGGCCAATGTAAACTTGGATCCCTCTACTGTTTGTGCCAATTTGTAAAATAAGTTGTAATAGTTTTAATGTGCAACAACCACCATATGTTCTGCAACATAGCAACCAGTGGGCATTTATCGGATTGGTCCAGTGCAATGTAGGTCATGAAAGATAAATGTCCTGTCTCACACGCCCTACTGTAGTATATTCATCTTTCTGTAGTTTTCATATTGGTTCTGGCTCCAGAAAACCCCAGAGTTTTCATCAGTGTATTGGGGAGGCCAGACTTCTGTTTGGCATTGGAAACAAACTTTGACACAAGATGAGAGTCTTGGATATTGGCGGTGGGCTTTCTGGTCACCTGGATTTCCAACTAAGATTTGAAAAGGTGAGATTAGAAGAGGCTTTTGATCATATACTGATGGATAAGAAAAAGGAAAAATATGGTTTAAACATTTGAATACATCCAGTAGCTAACATTTTTATGGTTTTTAGAAGTCTGCATTGATTGATAGATGTAGCAAGTGTTCACATGATAAGTAGGGGGCGTTCCAATGCAGCGCAGTGTGCTGCAGAGTGTCTCCATAATGGATGCTGGGGCTCCACAACATAGTGGATTTTGCCTTGTACCCTGTAAAAGGGTGCTAATGGGGATTTGAATCCTAATAGTCTGGCAAAAGTATAGAGGACTATTTAATAACATTATTTATGACTATTACTGCCAACCAACCTCCTCACAAAGGTAGTTCTGGTTTAACCTAAGAAATGTAGTTCTTATTTTTCCTAAATCCACAAGACCAATTCTTATATAATAAACTTATGCTTAAATTTCAAGAAACATTGCACACAATATGTAGCTTAATTTAATTTTTTTTGTATTCTTAACATTCTAATTGTAAAACTCATATATTGTAAAACAGTAAACAGAGGATATTATACAAACTCAACAGGTTTCGTTTACTCTATTAACATGGGTGGTATAGGATAGATGTTCATACAATACATTACATTCATTGGCTGTTTTACAAATATACAAGTTTTTGTGTTGGTGCGTCCCTCAGTTATTGTGTGGTGTAAAGGTGTCTGAATCAGTTTTATCTATTGTTAAAGGTGTGTGCAGTGCCTATTGTGAAAGATGTGTGGAAGCTGGGCAGAAGTTGTGTAGAAGTGGAGGGAGACAACCTCAGGTTGGGCTCCATTTTAAACATTGAACACATTTCATACTTGCACATACATTTCAAAACAATTAAACCAAAATCATATTCTTACACTATAAACTCCATTTATCTCACATGGAAACTTGTAACATTACAGCAAAGATATTATTTAACCACCATAGGAGCCATTTGGTCCAATCATGGTGATCATATTAACTTACTATGGCAGCCATCTTGAAAGCATGGATTACATTGATGCGAAATTAACCATCATCCCTGATATCAATTTCTCAAGCAACAAACTGCATTATTTGAAATGTTTCACATTACAAACTACCTTCAGTCATTACACAAAACAAAATCTATTCTAAATACCATAGGAACTCCAAGACGTACAGTTTCACATTCTAGCCATTTTGCAAACAAAAAAACAATTCAAACACCATAATTCTATTTCACTGTGTCCCATAAATCAAATGTATAGTGCCACAATAGTACAGCACTGCAGGAGTTAACTACAAGGCACATTGTCAGCCATCTTAACATTATCTCCAGCTATAGTGATCATAATGCTATCTCAAATGTATACAATTCCTATTTATGCAAATCCATCAATCTACACACACACATATTAATTATACAATCTCCATTATCAAAAACTACAATTCTCATTCGAAACATCACATTGTCTTAAACTCTATTCACAACATTGCAACTCTATTACAAGACATGCAGTTACATTATAATCCATTTTCACATACTAGCCAACCCCTAATATAAATGGTCTTCCAGGCCACCTCTCACACACACACATAAACCTCCATTCCATTCAACTTACAGTTTGTCAGCTGGGAGCTGTGTGTCCTATTGTGGGAGTAGAGAAGAAAGATCTTCTTTTCCTTGTGTTCTTCTGTGTGGAGTCAACCTTCCACAGGAAGTTGCTCCCAGCATTTGATATGCAAATGCGACCAGTTTTTACACGCTTCATGCTATATGAGGTGGGGATTAGAACTTACTTTTGTTCACTTCAAGCATGGCTGACTCTGAAGATAATATATTAGAAAATGGAATATCTTTATCATATCCCACAGAGGTGCGCTGGAAAATCTGCTATGATGGGTACTGTAGACCCAACCGAACTTTGTGGTGATTTATCAGCTGTGTATCGCACCGAATTGGATGGACCCCCTGGAGTGTCCCATTGTCATTACTTTAATGAGCTATGGAAACAAATCGAATTGTGTTGCTGAGATTTCTAGTCGTCTTTTTTTTTTTTTTTAAATGCAGTATGTTTTTCTACTAGAAGATGTCATAGTGCTGGATTTTCTATTGTTATGCTATGTAATGCTCAATAAACAGCTAAATCGAATGAGAATATTTCCTGAAGTAGTCTGTAGGTAATTGTCACAAACACGTTTCCAGCTGCTGTGACTTTGGGCGTTTGCTGTATGAGGTTACACACGATTCCAGCCCGCAGTCTCTCTCTGCCTATCACACAGGTTATAGACCTACTGAATCACCCCCAAACAGCGCTCACACTGCCCAAACACTTCAGGTTTGCCACCACCTATTGAATACGGGCAATAGGACCCCAATATACTGTCCCACACTGGCATATAAGGCTTATAACAACCCACAGGCTAACAAGGCCCATACCAGTATAACAAATGGTTAACTTCACACCTCCAGACTGTTACACAAATGTAAATGCAAGCACACACTAGACTTGTTTGTCAAATGTATCAACAAATCACACCGGCACTCAAAGTGTTAACTTGGTTGAGCTATATTCTTCTTAACAGGCTTATGGATTCGTTAAAGTATCAAGGATGCCACATATTAAATTATAGATTTAATATGCAAAAGTACAGGGCATTCAGATATAAAGAAAAACAACAACTGATATTACAAGCAAAACAGTTTATTATATAAAGGGTTACATTTAGAGAGTATAACTTACATGAGCTGTATAATAGGTGCCATGGGAAATTGGCTAGGAAGATGGACAGCTTATCAATGTGGATTGATTTCCCCAAAAACTGACAACTTGTTGCAACTGGTCTCAACTTTTTAAAAACACCTTTACACCTTCCCACCTACTGGGGAAAGGGGGGTTGTGGTCTTTTTGTAATCACCATTTGCATGTTGTCCGATTTACTACCCAATTCTACTATGTGACCTAACATTTCTGTGGAGCGTCACACATACCCAATTTTATTATCAATAAATCCCCTATGAATTTGTCCATCTTTTAATACCAAACACGCCTAAATACAGTGCATTTGTAGAGATTACACTCAATTTCTTAAGTTCTGTGGGGTAGAATTCTTAATTTGACATATGAGCTGCCCTTCATCATCTTATTGAGGAATGGTTGATTACTACTTTTATTGATTTTAAGTGGCATATTTTAAAACTGAATTATTTTTGTCTATCACTTATAGCCAAGTCAGAACATGGGCACTTTGAGTTAAACACCATGCTGACCCGTTCCTAAAAGTCTATTCAGGTGTCAAAACTCAATACCAGGCCAGGATATAACTCACAGCAGGGGCTCTTTGAAGCTGTCATAGGTGACACTCCTATCTTCTCACACAGGAATGTACAGAGCCATCAAATACGCATACAACAGATTTTATCTTCACATTTTACACTTTAGTAGTTCAACTTATCAATGGATTCAATATGCCATATTTACACTGTAGTTATAAATCAGGCCTTATACCCCACAATTATGGGATGGGTTAACCCTTATAAATAACTACGTTCTCTATGTTCACAACCGTAATCTTTATCCATGAAAGCAGCCTTTAAAGAGGAGATTTAGAGAGGAGGGAGGACAATGCAGTGACAGGAGTGGAGAAATGACAGGAGAGGAACAAACTGGAAGGAGAGGAGCAAGTAAGAGCGAAGATAAGGGAGAGATAATGTAGTATAGAGGAGCAGAGAGGGAGAGAGAATAATAAAGGGAATAGACGGAGCTGGGAAACTGCAAATAGAAAAGGATCTGTAGTTCAACACTTAGATGAGAAGACCGAAGAGAACAGTATAAACTGTGTAGGAAGAGCACAGTAGGGGGAATAAAATAAGGAACAGAGTGGTAAAAAATGAGAGAAATAACTTGGAGGGATTTAAAGATGCCGTTTGGGAGGTAAACTGGAGTAAGATAAGGGGCACTTAAAGAAACACTGCTTTTACAAAGACGGGCATTTTAAAACTCAAAAAAAAAAAAAAAAGGAAAAAATAGATTTTTTAAATAAAAAAAACAAAACAATAGCAAACAACGCTCAAACTCTCAAATTAAAACCGGTACCAACGGTCTTAGTCTGGGCAGGTTACAGCTCATCTGGGGGGAAAAAACAGTATGAGGAGAAACCTCGTCCAACACCAGGCTATGCCAGGCTTGGCTAGTCACACTACTACAGGGAGACCTGCAGCATGGGTTCCCCTTGTCATAGTGGGATGAAACAGCCTAGTCAACAGGAGGCTGAGTTCCTTAGGGAAATTGGGCTTGCAAAAACTATGTTCCCCCAGGAAAATCAGTGGTGTGGTAAGCAGCATGGGGGGTTCTTAAAAGGAGAAAATATTTAAGTCTGTGGAACTACTAGTTCCAGCAAGCTATGACAGCCATTCCCAGATTTGTATTTGTCCCATTAAATTCATCTTGGATTACTTCAGGACATAAGATGACAAGTCATTATAGAGTAAAACAAAGCAAAATTTCAAGCCTAAGAGTTGGACTTCTATTCAACTGTAAATCAGGCCCTAAATCCACAAAATACTTCAACAGCTAGTGAAGAACAACTCCTGGCCAGGTGTGTTACCTATAGAAGGGTATTTCTAAAGACCTTTAGGTCGAATAACCTCATCCAACACCAGGCTGGGCAAGTCACACTACTATATGGAGACCCGCAGCATGGGGTCCCCTTGTGATATTGTGACAAAACCCAGCCTGGTCATCAAAAGATCTGTTTGTACCACTCGCCACTGACAGTACGTCTCTTTGCAGCATTGGATTTTCGAAAGGTAAAGTCCACAGCCGGCCAGCTATGGGAGTGTGATCTCCACCAACGCCGGACACTATTGCTATCTGCATTCTTACCATTATCAGATTGAGAGATAAACGAGTGACACACCCGAACAGGTGAGAGCTGCTGGTGAGTCTCAACTCGAGAACTCGGCCGGTGCAGCTGATTTTATTCACAGTAACTTCATTACGTTATTAAGACGTATGCGATCCGGATGGTTGATGGTATAAAAACTCCAAATTAGCAGACACGATCAATTGCTGTTCATTGACAACTCACGGCGAAGCGCCTAATTACAAATTTTCATCTATGCATAGAATCGAAATTCAATATCAATACTCATAGTGGAGAATTTAATTCCCCCTAGAATAGCGCTGTGCTAAATGTATTACCATTATTACGGTAAATTCATACTTGCCAATTCTCCCGGAATGTCCGGGATACTCCCGCATGAGTCTCACGGACTCCTGGGAGAGTGTGACAATCTCCCGCATCTGCCCACTTCCTAGTGAAGTGGCCAGAATTTGGTCCAAAACGCCGCAATTCTCTGGGAATCGAGGCGTTTGGCCCTGCTCCCTGCTGTAAAATGACGCGTTTACATCATTACATCATGGGCACGGGTCCAAATTGACGCAAATTTTGGAGCCCCGCACCCCCATCACGCCCACCTTCCCTGGCAGGCTCCCGAATGCCAACTTTAGAAAATTGGCAAGTATGGGTAAATTTAACCCGTATTTCTGCTCACGGCTCAGGAAGCCGCAAGCAAAAGAAAGCCAGCGTTGAAAGTACCATAACGTTAATTTAGCGTACTACCACTGTAATATCAGTAATAGTGCGCAGGCTGCGTTCCTTTTGGCAGTAATGCAACCAATTGAATCTGCCCCATGGTGGCTTACTGGGAGCAACTCAATCGGATTATACATCTATATACTACTAATGTTATTCTCTGTTTGAGATGGACCTTTGTCCTACCTAATAATTTGACTCCCATACGCAATCCTTGAATTATAGCAAACCATATTTATATGGGTTAAATTATTACTTGTTTAGTTGTGTTTAACTTAACTATTTGACAGGGTAGCTATATATTTATACAATATTATGCATTATTGTGTTTATTGAGTTTAGAGATCTGTGTTTTGAGTCAATGTTACTAAATGTGTGTATTTTTATTAACTTCTGGTGACCCACGTAGTCTCTTATGGTAACTTATTTTTATTTGTTTCTATTGAGTAATTTGTTACATTCAGGTTTTTATCGCTGTCATTTTTAGAGTAATTTGGTCATCAGGAGGCTGAATTCCTTATGGGAATTGGGCTTGCAAAAAATATGGATCCCTCAGGAAAGTCAGCGCTGTGATGAGCAGCATGGGGGCTCTTAAAATGAGAAAATACTTGAGTCTGTGGAACTTCTAGTACCAGTAAGCTGTGGAAGTCATTCCCAAATTTTGATTTTTCCCATTGCACAGGATGTGTAGGTTGGGAGATATGCAGAGATGGACAATTTATATGCATAGTAAGACCGATATAGCAACCAATTGGAAGGAGTCAGACAGGACAGGACAGAGTCCAACCCGCTTATTTATATAGCAAGAATTAAAATCATAACAGGTAGTCGCCAGGCAAGGGTCAGTATGAAGAATTAAAATGAAAAACAAACAGTACACAATGGATATCAGAAAAAACTGATACAGTAATAACACATAACTGAGGAAAGGAAAGGGCCTCATCCACACCACAACAGGACAACAGAGTTATGGTCTCAGTGTGCTCTTGGGTCTATAGTGGCTGCTTTTCCCTTTGTGACTGTGCTTCGGTACTCAGATGCCCCAGATGTCACTGAACTATTGAACTACAGCAGGGCAAGCTGAGGGTGATAGGACCAGAACAGAGGTATAAGGAAAGGTAGTAACAAAAATAGGTCTAGAACGTTTTCTCTTCTGCTCCTGCCACCCTCAATTTGCCCTAATATAGGTTCAAGCTCTCTCTGCTATCCAAGTCCTAGGGGCATTTGTGTGCCTGGCAGCCCCACAAATGACATGGGCAACATACATATTGGTGGAGAGGATGACAACATGTACAATGACAACAGGGGGAGAAGTGGATAAGATAGACTGGCACAAGGGGGGGAAGGATGAGGACAAGATGGACATTGGCAATGGGGCAGGGTGGGGAGAAGAAGACTAGATGGACAGTGGCAACAGACAAATTCTAGACATAGCACCCTGGTTGGTGTCGATCTCAAGGCCATTCTACCACTTTTAAATTACCTTGCCACCACTGTGACCACTGGCCACAGTTATAAAATATATAATGTCTCTGTTAATAACGTTCAATAAAATTTATTTTGAAATATAATAAGTACATTAAAGGAGTTTATTTAATATATAATCAGTATATGTTATAAATAAAAGTATTATAAATAAGACAGATAACACCACCACAGTAAAAATCGATATACAACAAAAAGTTAATATTCTGCAGTTAGAATTGTATATGAAAACTTAAAATGAGAAAAGCCTAGAGAGATATATCGCTCAACTTGTGCAACAGTTTCTCAAATATCTTTTATTTTCTTTGCTGAGAATGTACTGCACATTCGGAGGAAGAAATCCATTAAAGATGGTTCTCAGAGTCATGCGATAAGCTCCCATATTTTGGAATATGATCCAATCTCCCATTTCCAGCTCTGGTAGATCAATTTCTTCAAAGATTACATCCTTTTCTGTGCAGCTGGGTCCCCACAGTTTACTGGGGAAACGTTCTGCTGAAGGGAGGACATCCTGCAGGGAGAGAGTTATAAAACAGTTATATTTATTAGATTGACTTATTAACCTAGTTGGGAACTTATGTGTTTTTAATTTGGTTTTACTGTTTGAACCTGAGCACGTTTGTCTGTGGCTCTTTATTCAAGCTAAATTATTTGTGCTTGTCAATTTTATACTATTTGTTATTAAATGTAAAGTTTTATTCATTTTAACACAACACGGCTCTGACTTTATATTCTCCAATCACATATCTATTATGTTGTGTGCTTGGAATTATTGCTAAAGTACATTGGTAGTCAAGAGCAGAGATTTCCTAACCTTGCCACTATATAAATAAATGTTTATGTGATAGACGAAGGTGGCCTGCACCCATACTACAAAACTTTAAAGACTATGCAAGCAATACATTTTGAATGTTACATATCATTCATCATAGTCAGTGAAGTTACAGTAACAGGCAGATGTCATTGGATGGACAGTGGTATAAATGAAAAGAGTTAGACATTTATGAAATTAAATAGACAAAGGTGGCTTGCAACCATACTACAAAACTTCAAAGACTATGCACAAAATAATTTTTTGAGGGACAGAGCATTCATCGGTATCCAAGAGCAGATCTTTCATAACCTTGCCACTATATAAAGAAATGTTGACGATGACAGAAAGTGGCCTGCACCCATACTACCAAACTTCAAAAACTACACACACAATACAGGGTGGTCCATAAGTGTGAAAACACCCTTTTAAAATGAAAGTTAGTCAGGAAATATTAATCCAGTGTCTATACTTCAAGATGGCAGCCACCCTGGCCCACACACCCAGATCATATGTGTAGACACTGGTTTAAATTTTCCTTACTCAATTCCATTTTCAAAAGGGTGTTTCCACACTCATGGACCACCCTGTACATTTTTTAAGGACAGAGCATTCATCAGTATCTAACAGCAGAGCTTTCATACTTTGTTTTATTTTAATGCTCTGTGCCATAACGCTGTCCTGCTGAATGAAACCAGGAGACTCGTATATATTTCTGGGGAGGGCTGAAGAATCAGTTTCCCAGGGGAAACATTGACAAACCCCATGGTAAAGGGGATTGCCCGAGACTTGCAGTGGAGGAGGTCCACAAGACCCATGCATAGTGCAGAAAATATGTAAAACATACCGTTCAGACAGGCCAATAGTTGCCCTTCTTTGGGAACTTACCTGCTCCACGCTCCTGATCACAGCACTCTTGTTACTTCCTGTTTTGTGCTGCGACCATGTGACTCTGGGCAGGGAGTTTGAAACTCCCTGCACTATATAAGATCCACTCTGACACACTGTCTGTTCCCTGCTCCTGGCTCCCACTGTGCTTTCTGCTTCTTGACTGCTAGTGAATTTCTCCATATCTGTCTGACTATGTATCCTGGATTAACCCTTGTGCTGCTTTCTTCAGTGTGTATCTGACCCATCTTATTTACTGACCTCACTTTCTGTCTTATCCTTGGCACCACATAGTTCAGTGTGTATCCAACCAAGTCTGTACACTGACCTCGCTTTCTGGATTGTCCTCACCTCCATGTAACTCAGAGAGTATCCGACCCAACTTGGTATGATGACTGTCAGGATGAGAGCATAACTCTGATATGCTGAAATATAATATTGGATGTCAGGACACAAATAAATCTTTGCATGAATACCTAAATTAACCCAGGAGGAGGCAATTGAGTTAGGCAAACCCTTTGTGCAGAGACCAGCTTAAGATATGCAGATCACAGACCTCCATTGTATTTGATCATGTATTTCCCTAGCTAATTGACTTCCTTTCAATAGGTAGGGTAGACACAAACTAACACTTGAGTGTAAATTGGAGAGCCATATGCCTAGGTGCAAATCTTGGAGACTCTGGTATAAAAATCTGCATGGTCTTTATGCAGGTATATAGAAATATGACCTTCAAAGGAAAATGTTCTCATAGTTTATATTTTGGGAAATCTGGATGGCACTCCGTACTGAGGGGCAAAAACCACACAAGGGTCTTGAAACATAAATACCAACTACACAGAGAACAACCATAAGCACAGGTATTTCAGGATGTAAATTGGATATTGTTGTAATCTCATCATATTTGGTATTTAAATGTGCGGGTAATTATGATTGGTTTATTGAAGTGAAAGTTATGTCTCTGGGAGGTATCTGAGGTAAGGTAAGACCGGTCAAACTTAAGAATAGTTTGAACAAACCTGAGGTGACACCCAGGGGACATTTCCGCCCCCACATTGGCATTCACACTGCCCCTGTAAATGCCGTCCTATTTGAGTTTGCTTAAAAATCTGTGTTCTGAAGGAAAAAACGGTCAGACTTTTGGGGAAATCAAGTTACATTGATAAGCTGTCCATCTTCTTAGCCAATTCCCCTTGGCCAGAATGCAATTCATGTAAGTGCAAATCTGAATGTAATCCTTTTTATTTTAAACTGTTTTTGCTTGTTATGTCAAATTTATTAATTGTTTATTCAATATTTTTCTTTAGATCTGAATGCCCTGTACTTTTTGTGTATTAAATCTATAATTTAATAAGTTGCGTCCTTGATACTCTAAAGAATCCATAGCCTGTTTAGAAGAGATTGCTCGACCAGGTTATCCCTTGGAATGCCAGTGTGTGATTTGTTGATACATTTGATTAACAAGCAGTGTGTGCTTGTATTTACATTTGTGTAACAGTCTGGAGGTGTGAAGAGTTAACCCTGTGTGTGCTGGTGTGGGTTTTGTTAGTTTGATATAACTAGAAGCCTGTGTGCCAGTGTGGGACAGTATATTGGGGTCCTATTGCCCGTACCCAATAGGTGGTGGCTGAAACTTGAAGCGTCTGGGGGTGTGAGAGCGCTGTGTTTGGGTGGCGATTCCGTAGGTCTAGAACCTGTGTGATAGGTGAGAGACTGCGGGCTGAAATCGTGTGTGACCTCATACAGCAAATATCCCAAAGTCATGGCAGCTGGGAGCGTGTTCGTGACAATGACCATGACCTCTGTACTGGCCTGTGTTTATCCAACTGCATCTGTCCATTACCCTCTATTACATCAAGGGGCTATCCTGAGGGACCGTGACATGCGGTGGTTCTTGGTGAAGACTGGGGCATCCATTAGACTCAGGAGGGCCTACGCCAAATCTGATTGATAGTTGCCCTCAGTGACCGTAACACCTTCCCACACATGTAAATATGTATAATACTCAAATTGATGCAGATTTTGTTGCCCAAAACATGTCTTGACAATACAATAGAAATTTCACATTTAGAGAAATTGAGAGGACAGATTCTTGCCCTGGCAAACAATACATGCAGAGATGGAGATAAGATGGCTGACGATGTACGCTAAGTGAAGGAATTAGAGAACCGTATAGACTAACTATTTTTGGAATTGAATGGGCAAAAGCAAATGCAATGATGGCAAAATTACAAAATCCTTCATTAAGCCAGCTCGCTGCAGACCATGGGGGCACTGGCAAATTTTAGCCAGGGGGGCAAGACTCGACTCAGCAGCCTATTAGGAAAATTTTAAAGGAAAAAATTCAGGTGGCCAAGTGATCCACCCCAAGGTAGCTCACTATGCCCCTGCTGCAGACTTTGGCCAAAATTGGTGACAATTGGGACAGTTGTAAAAGGATCATTAGAAAGTAGACTGGAAATTAATGTTAATGCTAGTATTATAGGAGCAAATACAGCTTACATTATTTTACCTATTTATCACAATTTTTAATTAAATTCAGATCAAAAATCTGGCACAAAACCAAAACATGAACACATTTTAGAACCAAAACCACATCCAAAAGGAAAACACGGGGGTCAGCACACATCTATTATGTATATTTATTATACATAAGGGACTAATTGATTTCAAGATCATTAAGGATCATATTTTCTATTCCCTGTCCACTTGCCATACCCATACTTTCACCTTGCCCAACTTCACGCTCCTGTCTACGCACTCCCATGCGCACCGCAATCCTTGCCAACCTTATTCCCATCTCCCCTCCCTCCCTTTCTCCTGTGCCCTCTGGAATGCTAGATCCGTCCGCAACACACTCCCCTCTATCCATGACCTCTTCTTATCTAACTCTTTTAACCTTCTTGCCATTTCCGAAACCTGGTTCACCGATTCCGACACTGCCTCCCCTGCCGCTCTCTCTTTTGGCGGCCTCTACTTCACCCACTCCACCAGACCTGGAGACCGTCCAGGCGGTGGTGTGGGCATTCTCCTATCCTCCACCTGCACTTTCAGACTCATTCCTCCTGAACCCTCCCTCTCCTTCTCCACTTTTGAAGTCCACTCTATCCGTCTCTTCTACCCTATCCAACTCCGCGTCTCTGTCATTTACCGTCCCCCTGGCCCCTCCTCCATTTTCCTCGACAACTTCGCTTCCTGGCTCCCACACCACCTCTCCTCTGACATCCCCTCCATTATCCTTGGCGACTTCAACATCCCTATTGACAATCCCACCAACCCTGCCTCTGTCAAACTCCTGGCCCTCTCTTCCTCCCTTGGCCTTTCTCAATGGACCTCCTCTTCTACCCACTGCTTCGGTAACTCCCATGACCTTGTTTTCTCCCACCATTGCAGTCTCCCCCCTTCCACTCTCGGACCACCATCTCCTCTCATTCTCTCTCTCCTCTACTCCTGCACCCCTCCCCAGCCCAAATCTACCTGGTCCAGATGCAATCTCGACACCCTTGATCCCGCTATTCTATCCTCTTCTTTTGAAACTCTCCTCTCCCCCCTGTACTGCCCCAATCAGGCGGCCTCCCTCTATAACCAAACCCTCTCCTCTGCCCTTGATGCGGTCGCCCCTGCCCAGCCCATCCACCTGTGCTGCTCAAATCCCCAACCCTGGCACTCCAAACGTACCCGCTTCCTCCAAAAATGCTCTCGTACTGCCGAACGCCACTGGAGAAAATCTCGTTCCTTGGCCGTTTTCCTCCACTTCAAGTTTATCCTCTCCTCCTACAGCTCTGCCCTCTTGCTCGCTAAGCAATCCTTCTTTAAATCCCTCATCTCCTCCCAGTCCTCCAACCCCCGCCGCCTCTTCACCACCTTTAACACTCTCCTGTCTGCCCCCTCCCTCCCTCCCTCCCTCTCTGCCACTGACTTTGCCTCCTTTTCCTCCTCTAAAATGCCATCAGACTTGAAATCTCCTCCTCCACCCACTCTTCCGCCACCCCCCCTCCTGCCCTTCCTCTCCCCTCCACGCTCCCCCCTCTCCCCCCCAGCCACCAACTCCTTCACTCCTTCCGCCCAACCTCGGATGAGGAAGTCCACTCACTCATTTCTTCCTCCCCCCCCCTTCTACCTGCCTCCAGGACCTCATCCCTTCTCACCTTCTTTGCTACCTTTCCCCCTCCACCTGCTCCCGCCTCGCTCACCTCTTTAACCTGTCCCTCTCCACCGGCATCTTCCCCTCCTCCTTTAAACATGCTCTCGTCTCTCCCATTCTCAAGAAACCCAACCTTGACCACACCTCACTCTCTAATTACCGCCACATTTCCCTTCTCCCCTTTGCCTACAAAATACTCGAGAGACTTGTCTGCAACCGTCTCTCCACCTACCTCTCTGAACACTCCCTCCTTGATCCTCTCCAATCAGGCTTCTGCCCCCTCCATTCCACCGAAACTGCCCTGCCACAAGTTAGAAACGATCTGCTCTCGGCTAAAGCCATGGGCCACTACTCCCTCCTGATTCTCCTTGACCTCTCAGCGGCCTTTGGCACCGTTGACCACCCCCTCCTGCTTCACACCCTCCAATCCATTGGTCTCTACGGTACCGTCCTCTCCTGGTTCACCTCTTACCTTGCCGACCGTTCCTTCTCTGTTTCCACCTCTGGGTCTCTCTCCCCCTCTTCCTCCCTTCCAGTCGTGGTTCCCCAGGGCTCTGTCCTGGGACCCCTACTATTTTCACTATACACCTCTTCTCTGGGTGAACTCATCAGCTCCTTCGGCCTCAAGTACCACCTTTATGCTGATGACACTCAACTCTACCTTTCTTCTCCATATCTCTCTCCCTCCCTTGTCTAAGGGGATCTGCATGCCTCTCCGCCATCTCCTCCTGGATGTCCTCTTAAACTCAATCTTGCTAAAACTGAGCTCATTGTCTTTCCTCCCTCTCGTACCTCCTTCTCCTCTGACCTCTCCATCACTGTTGCCAACTCCTCCATCTCCCCTGTTCCCCAACTCCGCTGCCTAGGTGTCATCCTCGACTCCTCTCTCTCCTTTGCCCCTCACATTCACTCTCTTGCCAAATCCTGCCGCTTCCAGCTTTGCAACATTGCCTGCATTTGGCCCTTCCTCTCCCAGGATGCCACCAAATCTCTCGTCCACGCTCTGATTATCTCCCGCTTGGACTACTGCAACCTTCTCCTTATCGGCCTCCCCCTCTGTCATCTCGCTCCTCTTTGATCTGTACTTAACACTGCTGTTAGGCTTATTTTCCTCTCTCGCTGCTCCACCTCTTTCTTCCCACTCTACCAAGCCCTTCACTGGCTTCCCTTCCTCTACAGAATCCTTTTCAAGCTCCTTACTCTAACTTACAAGGTCCTCACCAACTCCACTGCTCCCTACTCTAACCTTATCTCTATTCATACTCCATCCCGCCCTCTGCGATCATCCAACGATCGTCGCCTCTCTTCCCCTCTGATTACCTTTTCTCACGCACGTATCCAAGACTTCTCCCGCGCCGCTCCCCTCCATTGGAATATGCTCCCCTGCTCCATCAGAACTTCCCCTAATCTGTCCTCTTTCAAACGAACACTAAAAACCCATCTTTTCTTAAAAGCCTTCCAGTTTCATGCTTAACCTCCCACTGTTTGGCTGCCTCTCTCTCTCATCCCTTCTTCCTCGACTTCATCTCCATTTCTCCCGTCTCTCCGTCTCATCCTTGTATCTGTCTGTCTTCCCCTCCCTTAAGATTGTACGCTCCTTGAGCAGGGCTCTCCTACCTCCTGTTTCGATCACTTTTAACTGCGCTTTCCAGCTACTCAGCTCTCCTCCTCTTGGTCCTTCTGCCCTCTGTCTCCTCTCGCTTCTCTCCACTCCCCTCAGTGGCTCTTAACCTGTCATCCATGCCCACCCTCTTGGGCCAAAGTTACCTGCCTGTACTGACTTTTCCCCTCCCTCTTGTTAGCTGAGCCTGAGTCCCAGAGTTATAGTGCTTACTGTTACTTGTACTGTGCTGTTTCACCTTGTACTGTGCCATTGTTTGTCCTTGTACGGCACTACGCATACATTGTGGCGCCTTATAAATAAAAATTAAAAATAATAATAATTCTAGTTTATATTACCAACCATGATTGTTATTGTGATCCAATTGTAAGGCCATTCACAATTTATATATGAATTACTAACCCCTATATATTTATTACTTTGAATTACATTTCCTATAGTGCAAAAAAAAAAAATGACAAGTTGAAAAACCATAAGTGTAATATTATGATGGTTATTAAAAATATAACCATGTGTCAAGTGAATAAAGTGATTAGTGTATATTATTAAGATGATCAATATATATGTATATAATGTAAATATAACAGTAATTATATTTTTAAGTGAAATAATGTGATTATTATACTAACATTTAAGGTGTTATTCTATTGTGGGTAAAATACTTGAGAACATTACCTGTATAAATTTTAATATAGATTAAATTATTTTTGGTTACTGTTATTATGCTACTGTGAATATGTTCATAAGATACTATTAAAACCAGTACTGACCCTAGTATATGTATTTAGTGTTATATATATATATATATATATATATATATATATATATATATATATATATATATATATATATATATATATATATATATATATATTGTGGCAATGGGAGTGGTTTTCCACAGGCCTCTAATAGTGGAATTAGCTATGGAGCTTACAGTCTGCAGGTAAAAGGCTGCAGACCTAGTCCCACACATGAGTGTAGCACTGTTCTTATGTTAAGTAATGTACAGGTCAGAGACATGTGGTAAAGTAAATGTAAAAAGTGATTTACTTGCATGCTTTAACGTGTTTGTATCCACAGAGCTGATTGGGGTGGCTGTGCTGATTAGGCGTTACAGAACACCTGAGGAGCCATCCTTTAAAGACAAGGTGAGAGTGTCGCCTGTCAGTCATCCAAGCCTGTGGGAGGGGACATGTGTATTTAATCCTGAGTTGTGCTATTGTTAGGGTTGACTGATGTTGAACCAGTTGGCCAGTCAGTAGGGAGCTGTACTGTGTCTAGGTAGTGTTTAGGGTCACCAGGAGGTGCAAGTAATAGGTAGTTGTTTGCTGGTGTCATCCTGACGGAAGTTGTGCAATTTATTGTGATGAAAACAATAAATATATTTGATTTATAAAAGAAGTTTTGTGTTGCTGATGTCTACTGGGTATTCTTGCAACAGAATATAACAAAAGTGCCAAGAGAAGGGTGCGGTTTTTTTACAATTGGTGTCAGAAGTGGGATCGCCAAGGACAGCCAACACACAGCTGTCCACCCAACCTCCAGATGCAAAAGGTGGTGAGTGGAAAATATTGACTACCACCAAACTGTATATGCTGTCAGTTGCAGTGAAGAGATTGCTATTGCTGAGCAAGCAATTTTTTTTGTCTGTAGAGAGACAGAAGCAATGTTACTGTGAACTATTCAGCATTTGTTATAGCAAAAGGAAAGCAAAGTTTTTTTTGTATAAAATGACTGGGCATTGTAGTGCCATACCTTGTTTATTCACTGAGCTGTGAGTTGGGTGTTGTCCACAAGTCTGCTGTCTTGCCTATGCATTGAAGTTGCTGTTTTACCTGTGTGGGAGACTAAAGCACCTGTTTCACTAATTGCCTGTGGAAGTGCTGGACATATGTGAAGCTTAACAATTGAAAGCTGCTAGTACAAAATTGTCTTTACTCCTTAAGATGGGCAAGAAAAAGAACAAAATGTCTCAAAAGGAAAGTGTGCAAACAGGTGTGTCTGAGGTACATTCTCAACAGGAAAACATGGAAAATCAGAGAGGAGAATCTCATGCTCTCTGCACAACCCAAGTGTTACCTGGGTCAGAACATGTGACCAGGGAAGAGTATGATTCTTTAGAGAAAATGTGTATTGAGGAAAACTGCTGTCTTGTAAAAGAAGTGTGGAATTTAAAGCAGCAGAGAGAGCAAGAAAATGTGATTTTTGAATCTGTGGAAAATGAGTTGCATGCATTGCAAAAAGTATGTGAAGACAGACAAAAATCAGAGAAAGCTCTTAATGAAATAGTAGCAGAGAAAGACAGAGAAATTGCTGCTTTAGAACAGAAGCTTGTCTTGGCTCAGCAAGAGGTATTCTTAGCCAGAGAGTCTGCAAGAGAGCTTGAGGAGTGCAAGTTGGAGAAGCTTGTACTTGATGAACAGCATGAAAAGCTGGAACAGTTGCTCCAAGAGGAAAAAACTCTGTCTTCTAGGTATGCTGAGGATCGTGACCAAGCAGTGGCCTTGACATCCACTCAGAGGAGTTTAATGAACACCAAGGATGAGAGTGTTCAAGTGGGTAAATCCAAAATCAAGGGCCTAAAGGGGAACCCTGCTGCTAGTTTAGGTCAAAATGTAAGTGTGCCTGACAGGAGGTGCTTCAGGTGTGGAGAACTTGGTCACTATAAAGCCAGGTGCACTAGTCGCCAAAACCTAGTGGACTGTTCGGTTGGCCAAGCTGGGTCGTCTTTTCGCTTTGCTGTTGCCAGAGTTTCACAAGTGGTGGTTCACCTTTGTTTAAAGTGACAATGTGTTTGAACAACAAGATTGTACATGCAGTCGTGGACTCTGGGAGTGACATTACGCTGGTTTCCAATTCTGTCCTAGCTGGGGCCAAGATCTCGTGATTGCCCAAAATGTATGTGTGCTGCACACATGGTGTAGTCAGGAGATTAAAAGGAACTCTTTTGGCCATTAGTCTGAAAGGCCAAACTGTGAAGGTAGTGGCTGCTATAGCGCCCAAGCTGCCTTGTTCTGGGGCGAGACTTCCCACTCTATAAAGAGGTCCTCAGTGAGCAAATCCGGCCGGACATGCCGGCAATTGATTCACTGGTCGGAAGGCCGGTCTTAAAGGATCTGCTAAAAACACCACAACGTCTGAACCTCAATCACTGGGAGCCGTCAAGCCGGAGTACTTTTGTGGGGGTCACGGCAGAACTTTCACAGGCAACTGTACAAATGGAATCAGCATTGGCAGGTGACATCTCAGATGTGCCCACCTTACCGGTTGGTGACAATATAGACTGGTCTGAATATCCCGAATTGTTATCTGTGCCAAACCTTGCACGTCAACAGAAAAATGATGTAGCTTTAAAGCGTATCTTTAATTTGGCTAGAAATGTTGGGAATATATCAAAGCCGGTCAATTCGACAGACTTTTGGCCATCGTATATTGTTAAAAATAATGTGTTGTTTCATGTGACTACTGTTAAAGGGAGAAAAGTAGAACAGTTGGTAGTCCCACAAAACCATGTACCCTTAGTGCTAGAAGCTGCACACACGCAGGAGAGTGGCAGACACTGAGGGGAAGGCAAAATGAGGGAGAATGTTCTACGCAGATATTACTGGCCCGGAGTCTGTGGCAGTAAAAAGTTTTGTAGGGCTTGTCCGGAATGCCAGAAGGCCTATCCCGCTGTAACAGTACAACCACAATCAGAAGGAGCTCATAGACGTCCTATTAAGAAAATAAGGGGTTATGAGTGGAGAAAGAGATAGGATGGGCTGTTTCAAAACAGGGTTCTCAGGTGTCAAGAAGAGAAGGTACAATGAGTGCACTGGTGGGTGTGATTGTGAGGACAGTTAAAGACACAATAGAACCTTCCTTGTCTCAGGCTATAAAATGTCAGGTGGACAAAATGGTGGCAGAAGCTCTCTTCCATAGAGATGCGCTCCTCGCGAGATCCACGCCACCTTACATGGTAAAGCTAGGGGAAGGGATATGTGGCAATGGGAGTGGTTTTCCACAGGCCTCTAATAGTGGAATTAGCTATGGAGCTTACAGTCTGCAGGTAAAAGGCTGCAGACCAACTCATACATGGGTGTAGCACTGTGCTTATGTTAAGTAATGTACAGGTCAGAGACATGTGGTAAAGTAAATGTAAAAAGTGATTTACTTGCATGCTTTAACATGTTTGTATCCACAGAGCTGATGGGGGTGGCTGTGCTGATTAGGCGTTACAGAACACCTGAGGAGCCATCCTTTAAAGACAAGGTGGGAGTGTCGCCTGTCAGTCATCCAAGCCTGTGGGAGGAGACATGTGTATTTAATCCTGAGTTGTGCTATTGTTAGTGGTGACTGACACTGAACCAGTTGGCCAGTCAGTAGGGAGCTGTACTGTGTCTAGTTAGTGTTTAGGGTCACCAGGAGGTGCAAGTAAAAGTTAGTTGCTTGCTGGTGTCATCCTGACGGAAGTTGTGCAATTTATTGTGATGAAAACAATAAATATATTTGATTTATAAAAGAAGTTTTGTGTTGCTGATGTCTACTGGGTATTCTTGCAACAGAAGGTGACAAAAGTACCAAGAGAAGGGTGCGGTTTTGTTACTATATATATATATATATATATATATATATATATATATATATATATATATATATATATATATATATATATATATATATATATAATTATATATTAGTGCCAAGACCCCACTACTGCTGAAGCACACACAAGCAACTTCTTACTTTTGATGCAAGGATGGTTGCTGTATTTACCCCCATACAGATTTTAGTTTCTTGAGACCCCCAAACACTAGCAAGTCATGGACCAGCCAGTTTCCCCAGCACTGGTCTCCTTGATTAATGAAACAAGCAGCTTTTATAGAAGACACTCCTCCCACAGCCCTAGTTTGATGGGCAGGTGACACACCCAACTCCCCTTTAAAAGGAAACTCCTATCAGTGTTCTGTTTGCTCTGTCACAGATACACCCAGGCTGTTTGCTGGGAGGAGGGCATTTCAAACGATGTAAGTTAAACAAACTTAAAACTTGTTTGTCACATATAAGTCTTCAGTCTATGTGCATTACTGCATGAAAGTATTATCTTGCTGCATGCTTTCTCTGCGTATTGCCAGCTAAATGCCTCCCTTTGTTAGTGATATAGATATATATATATATATATATATATATATATATATATATATATATATATATATATATATATATATATATATACTTAGTTAATCCTTCCTTATAAGAATAAATCATTGCTTTTACATGCCAATTAACAATTAACCATTCACAATTTTATCATAATGAAATTGATTTTAACACTTGTCATGAAACAATGTGGATTATAAATGGACTTCATTTTCTAAATATAAAATTGACATTAAGAGTACACTAATCAATCCCATTGATAAAATATTAATTATGCAACCTGTACTATTTTGAATCCCATAAACAATTAGTTACCATAATTATATCTGCTATAAAAGATGAAAGATTGATACTCTCTCATTACAATTTGTTATCATAATTCTATGTGCTATAAGAGATGACTGATTGATACTCCATTACAATAATTTTGAGCGTAATCAATAACATCACTTCATTAATATATATAGTAACATTCCTAAATATATAACATTATACAGGCTATAGATTATCCTACTGAAAAAAGAGTTTATATTTAGTATATTATAATTTCCATTCTACAGTGTACCTACATAGAATAACTACATTTGTAGGTAAACCATATAATTATGATCATTAAATCCATGGGGAGTAATTCTCCCCATCAGGAAGATTTTCTTAACTTCCTTTTTAATAATTCTTGCTGAAAGTCTCCATCTCTGATGCCTTACGTAACATTTTTTCAAGATTTTAGTAATTTAGGATTACTCTCATGAGATATTAAGATGCTTTGCCATCGTTAATGGTTTAACATTTGTTCTTTCTATTGGGGAATTTCTAAGATTGCCCACATATTCAAGAAGACATTTTTTATCCAACTACTGCTACATGGGCATACTGCCCAATTTGTGCCATGGACCTTGTGCCCAAAGTGTAAAAGACAGAGTGCAGGCGTGGGCTTAGGGAGGGCTGCCCAAAGGGCCTCATGGTAGGTCTCCAGGGTTGAACTGAGCTAGCGCCGCACGGGGCAGCTTTATAATAGCCGTCACACGGGCCCATAGTGGCGATGTGGCCAGCAGTGATTGGCTTTCCGTGGCTCCAAAAATCCAAATGGCAGAAGGTAAACCCTGATTGGCTAATTTTAATAAATGTAAAGAAATATGGCTTTTTGTGCAAAATGACATACTCAAGAGGAGCAATTATAAGACAAGGACATGATAGTGGAAGAGGCTTATTTAATATGGCTCCTGGAAAAAAATACAAAGATATTTCAATAATACAGTAAGGTGACATATACAAGTTTAAATTAAATTTTGTGTTAACGCAATAAAACTATAAAATACCCTCATGGATATTAAGCACATTTTCTGCTAGCCGGGGTGGTCTATTTCCCAAGTATTTGAACTGTAATTTTAAGCACTGATAATACTCTAATTTTAAGTCTTGCCTTGCTATTGCTGACTTCTAGCATCTCGTCGCATTGTCACTAGTCACTGCCCAGCATATCAACATCACTGGGGCTCACTACCATCATCCACCATTAATATGGGGTGGAGTAACCTGACAGTGGGGCACACTGAGGATTTACCTGGTGGACCAGTCCGACACTGCATATGTGGACCTCTGAGTGATGTGGGCTGGGGGGCATGTGAGGAGGTGTGAATGGCATGTGTGGGGCATAAGCGGAGGTTTGAGTGACATGGCTTCCACTGATCATCATTAATGTTAATTTCTAAGGTGTCACAAGGTATAGTAATACAAAACAAATATATACTCTAATAATACATAAGTAGATTAATAATACATAAACCAATACATAAACAATTTCAACAATACAGAGCCATAAATTAAGATTTTAGCTCCTGTGGCGAGAAACAAAAATGTCACCCCTCTAATTTTAACCAAATGAACCTAAAATATCCATAAACTGAGCCCCCTTTCACCGATGCGCCCTGGGCGGTTGCCCTGATTGCACAGCCCTAGGTACGGCCCTGCAACAATACACGTAGCTAACTCGGTAAGTAGCACAATACAACATACCATATGCAACGTGCAATTTAATACATATAGACAGGGCTGACAGACAGAAGACTAAGCATAGAGAGGAGCCTGCCCGTGAGTGCTTACTTTCCTGAGGAACTTTGGCACATGGCTTAAATTCCTCCTGTACAACTCTCATATAATAATCCTTCAGGCTGTCTCAGTTCTCCTCTGTGACTCTCACACTGCATGCTTCCTCCAGGTAGGACTCTCAATGCAGCCACACTGTTAGAGGGAGCAATCCCCCATCAAAAGCTCCTCTCTGGGTCTCTTCTTTGCTCTACTATGGCTCCTGGTCATATTCATGGCTCATACACTCAGCTGATGGATGTGCATAAGAAAAAGTGTAAACTTCCATTTTAATAACTATGTACATGTCTCTCAAACTGAGTATCTACAGTGAATACATAACAACTTATTACCCTTTGATTGCATGTGGGGGACATCCTGTGGGATTGAAAGTACAACCCCTCCAGACCCTGGCAGATAGTGGGATCACAGTTTTAAAACGAGGGTAGGGGAGCAATCCTCATCATTGTTCATTCATAAGGCAACACATAATTACACATTGAGATCTTAGCACCCCTAGAGGTGGAAAAGTAACGTCTGATCGTATCAGGGCTCGTACATGCTTGGGTACACATTGGAGGTCTGTGTAAACATACAATCAAGTCCCTTCCAGTTACTCCTGACTGTGATTGT
Organism: Mixophyes fleayi; assembly: GCF_038048845.1. Lineage (NCBI taxonomy): Eukaryota > Metazoa > Chordata > Amphibia > Anura > Limnodynastidae > Mixophyes > Mixophyes fleayi. Next base: position 17,687,225 of record NC_134403.1, read on the forward strand.
CTTTTGGTATTAAAAACTATGCGGCAAAATTTTATTTGACTGTAGTGAGAACAAGAGTCTCAGAATGAGGGTGTTCGGAGAAGGATGCCATGAGTGAATACCATGAGGAGTCGGAGGGATGCTGAGCACACAAGTGTTTGATGTGAGAAACTTGTGCAGTGTTTAATAAGCCTGATGTGTTTTATTAAATAGTGAGGGTTGCGAAGCCCAGCCAGAAACACTGCTGCCAGAGGCATGTGAATCAAGTCTGCCCCACTGATGATCAATCAAAGCTAGGAGCGTGTGACAGCCCGGAGGGAGAGAGAGTGGTAGATCTTGTGATCATCTGTTTGAGCAACAGTCTTTACAAAGAACTGTGCCAGAGAGAAAAAAGGTGATAAAGTGCATTTATTTTATCACGAGAGAGTCTGAAACCAATTCTTTACTACAACTGTGCATGTTCTATCCTACTACTGTACTTCTGTGTCTGGTGGGCACCCTGGTACCAGGCTTACCATGTTCCTCCAGCTCTGAGTGTCATCCTAGACTTTAGCGGACTGTGCCCAATCATTTTACTGCACTGTATCTGCCATATCTAGTTATTAAACGTACCCCTTATAGGTCTGCAGGTGCTTTCACCGCACATTTATTTAGAAAACATATAGAGGCATAACGGATACATTTTCTAATGACCTACACAGGCCTGGGGCTACCAGGCTATCTATCCATATCTATCTCTCTATCTATATAGGTAGCTAGATATCTATCTCTATCTCTATCCATCGATAACTAGATGTATCTATCCATCGATAACTAAATGTCTCTATCCATCGATAACTAGATGTCTCTATCCATCGATAACTAGATGTCTCTATCCATCGATAACTAGATGTCTCTATCCATCGATAATTAGATGTCTCTATCCATCGATAATTAGATGTCTCTATCCATCGATAACTAGGTGTCTCTATCCATCGATAACTAGGTGTCTCTATCCATCGATAACTAGATGTCTTTATCCTTCTTAACATATCTAGATCTCTCTATCCCTCTTTATATATCTATATCTCTCTGTCCCTCTTTACAGATCTATATCTCTCTATCCCTCTTTATATATCTATATATCTGTCCCTCTTTACATATGTATATCTCTCTATCCCGCTTTACATATCTATATCCCTCTTTAACATAGCTATTTCTCTCTTTACATAGCTATTTCTCTCTTTACATAGCCATATCTCTCTATCTCTTTACATAGCCATATCTCTCTATCTCTTTACATAGCTATATCTCTATCTCTCTTTACATAGCCATCTCTCTATACATATCTATATCTAGATAGATAAGGGATCGATGGATAGATGAACAGATATATAGAAATGTATATATAAAACTCTACAGTATGAAGATTTTTTTTTTCATTTGTAATGTATATATTTCAACATATTTTATAGCAGTGTACAACACCTAAATAGATTAATATAAAAGGGTTAAATAAGAATATATATATTGTAACAAAAGGAGGCAATTAGCTGGCAATATGCAGAGAAAGCAGGGAAGTAGAGTAAAACATTGGCACAGTTATGTACCTAGGTGGAGATTAAACCAGGTAAAAACATGTGTAGTTTAAAATTGGTTTACTTACATGATTTAAAAGCTGCTTCCTCTCAGAAAACTGACAGGGTGGGTCTGATAGTCTAAACAGAGCCAGGGATGGGCGTTTCCTTTTAAAGAGAAGGTGGGTGTGTTGCCTGTCCATCAAGCTAGGCCTGTGGGAGGAGTGTCAGGTATAAAACCCTGCTTGTTTCATTGTTCAGGGAGATCAACGCTGGGCTAGCTGGCTGATCTGGACAGAGAGCTGGACTATGTATAGTAAGCGTTGAGGGTCTCCATAATTGCTGTGCAAGTATACGGTGTCAAAACATTATTACCATCCTGACAATAAAGAACCATAAAAAGGAAGAAGTTGTACGCGTGTGCTTCTGCAGTAGCGGGCTCTTGCCACTATATATATATATATATATATATATATATATATATATATATATATATATATATATATATATACACACATACACACACATACAGACACACACAGTGTATATTATTGTGGCACGCGCAACCTTCAGGTGCTTTTTACTTTGCTTTTATTGTCAGGATGGGAAAGGCATTTGACAACATAAAATTTGACACACTTTCTTGCGACCCTCATGCTAAGTTAACAAAGACTAGCTCTCTAGACACTAGCCGACTTACTCAGAATTGGTCACACTGAAAAATGAAAACGGATAGGTTTAAATATTTTATACTCCTTATACAGCCCTAGCTTGAGGGACAGATGCCCACCCTGTCTTTAAAAAGGAGTTACGATAAACAAAGTTTTAAAATCCCCTTAACCAGTCTGCACCTCGTTTCTCACAAAATGGACTACAAAAACATACTTTTTCTAGCCCTCTGGTTCCCCATGTTTGTCATTCATATTTAAACTTGTATATATTTTATTTGTAAGTAGCTAAAATGTCTGGCAGTATGTTTTTTTTTATCTTGCAGACTGGTCCATTGTTTCAGCCTAGGCAAAAGGATTGTCCACTATTCCTGAATGAATGTACATCACACCAGGGTTCTCCTGTGTCAAGATAGGGAAAAGGTCCACAGATAGAGCTCTGTTTAATTACAGAGGGCTACATTGTGTATTTAAATGTAATGTGTCTGGATTGTGATCTCTCCTGTTTAAACAACTCTGCTGTGTAGCTATAGAACAATACCTGTCCCTAATTGTATCAAGAACAAATCATCTGCTATGAAAAGGTAAACACAGGAAAGAACCAATTGTTGCCTTTAAAAATGAACACCAGAGAAATGTAAATTGGCATTCAACACCCAGTGATTGCTGAAGTCAGGCTGGTGTTGAGATTTAGATCTTTGCCCCTGGCAGGAAAGAGACAATTGGTCCTTGAAATACTGCCTTTGCCCTGATCTACCTCTCCATGTCTTGGGGAGCTGTGTGTCCGCCAAGCAGAGTGTCAGTGACTCAAGACCACTGCCTTGCTGGTTTCCTTTAACGAGAGAGGGGGAGAAGCTTGGATGGATAGACAGCAGTCCCTGTGTCACTCACCGGACTGTGAGTGCCATTTCCCGTGTGTTCAGGAACTGTGGCCGTCCGCCATCCTGAGGGTCTGCGCATGTGCAGCCCTTATCAAGCCTTCAATACCTGTTGCTTTTAATTGATTGGATGATCAGACAACCCTCCCTATTTAAACCACCTGTGATCATTACCTGGTGGCCTGATCTTGGAGTCTCATTCCCCATGAGCCTCTGAAGGTGTTCCTGTGTTCCTCGTGTAGTCAGCTTCTGCTGATTCCTGTTTTCTGCTATTGTGGTTGCCAGACCACTTCAACTCTCCTGTGTTCATCGTGCCTGCACTCAGCTAATTCCTAACCGCTGCCTCCGTTACTACTACAGAGTTCCTGCTCACTTCAACTTTCCTGTGTTCATCGTGCCTGCACTCAGCTGATTCCTATCCGCTGCCTCCGTTACTACTACAGAGTTCCTGCTCACTTCAACTCTCCTGTGTTCATCGTGCCTGCACTCAGCTGATTCCTATCTGCTGCCTCCGTTACTATTACAGAGTTCCTGATCGTCTCAACTCTCCTGTGTTTATCGTGTCAGCTCTCCGCTGCCCCCACCACTACTACTGGATACCAGACAGCCTCAACTCTCCCGTGTTCATCATGTTTCCAGTTTCACTTACTACTGCTTCCTGAGTATTGCTTCGTTGATTCTGGATTACCTGCCGTGCGCTGCACCAACCTGATTACCGCTTCCACCCTCCAGTGGTCTCTCCTCCTGGCGGCCTTCAGCCGTTCAGGTATCCCTGCACGTCGCTCTGACAGCCTGCTCTCCTGAACCGCGGTATGCATACTTTCCATTGACTTTGCTTTTGTATTGCATATCCATCTGGACTGAGTTGTGTTCTTCTCCGGAGCCTCCTATCCACTGAAGCTATTGTTACCATTGACTTTGTTTTCTATTGCCTGGATTGCTATTGTGACTTTGTATACTTCAAGCAGCGCTTGTCAGTTATTGTTGTATTGTGGATATCATCGTGGGATCAGTTCTGTGTGCCCCGTGTATACTCTGCTATACATTCATCTCCTCGTGCCCCTCCTCACATATATAGCAGTGGTACAACTTGCTGACGCAGACCACTGACTCCTGTTCCCTGTGACACCAGTTTCAAAAATCCTCTCACATAGCAGTGGTACAACTTGCTACACGCAGACCACTGACTTCCCCGTTACCTACCTTCACCTGGATTCCATTCCTTCACTATAGACAGCGGTACAACTTGCTATACGCAGACCGCTGACTCTCACTACCTCCTCGCTACTCCTGGACATTCCTCCTCACTATAGCAGTGGTACAACTTGCTATACGCAGACCACTGACTCTCCTCACGTTTCCTTGTCCATCTGGTTCCTCGTGTACATTCATCTACTCATTACCAGTTGCTGCTAGTCATAGACTTTCCTTGAGCATTCTCTCACCATCTGCTGTTTCTCCTGTTCCGTTGTCACCCTGCTACCAGAGAACCATAGTACCAGCTATATTACTCTGGTAAGTCCATCATCTGGTGATATCCTGGGCAAAGACTCCTAGTGCCCGTGACAGTAAGATCAGGCCATGACAGACCCAGGTGCGGAACCTACGGCTAAAGAGATGCTCCAGTATCTGGTTACCCGTATTGAACAACAGGATGTTCGCCAACAACATTTGCTGCAATGTTGCCAGGCGTTAGCCTCCCAAAGAACATCTGTGCAAAATATCACAGCTACTGTTGATGCTCCTGTGCCTTCCTCCGTTTCCCCAGTGCCATCCCAGGTGTCTACTGCTTCCACGCTACACCTGCCTACTCCCTCAAAATATGATGGAGATCCCAAAACATGCAGGGGTTTTCTAAATCAATGCTCAGTTCATTTTGAGCTTCAACCTCACAATTTCTCTACTCATCATTCCAGAGTGGCCTATCTCATTTCCTTGTTTTCCGGACAAGCTCTCGCATGGGCTTCCCCTCTATGGGAAAGAAATGATCCATTATTACAGGATAGTGCCAAATTTATTTCCACGTTTCGAAGTGTATTTGATGAACCTGGTCGTGTTATTTCCGCTGCATCCAGCATCCTCCGTCTACGTCAGGGTTCTCGTACTGTAGGCCAGTACGTCATTCAATTTCGGATATTAGCCTCTGAACTTCAGTGGAACACTGAGGCGTTAATTGCCGCCTTCTGGCAGGGGCTTTCTGATAAAATTAAAGATGCACTGACTACTCAAGAATTACCTACTTCTCTAGAAGATTTGATTTCTCTTTGCCACCGTGTAGACATGAGATTTCGTGAAAGAGACAACTTCATTTAAGGCACCTCTTCGTTCAAGCCCTCAAGTTCGCCCAGTTTCATCTCCGGCGATACCCATGGAGATAGGTCGCTCCAAATTAACTTCAGAGGAGAGGGACCGAAGAGTAAAAAATAGACTTTGTATCTATTGTGCTGATTCTACTCCTATGCCCAATTCATGCCCTAAAAAATCGGGAAATGCCATGCCCTAACCAGTTCTGGAGAGGTGAAGTTAGGGTCCCTGGAGTCCTCTCCATGTTCTACGAAATTAAAAGTTTGTGCTTTTGATGTTACAGTTTCCTTTGCTACCAAATCCTTTAAGTCCCAAGCACTTATTGACTCTGGAGCTGCAGGAAATTTTATTTCTAAATCCCTCGTGAATCAATGGTCCCTACCAGTGATTACTTTGAAAATACCTATTACTGTGACTGCTATCGATGGATTACGCATTATTAATGGTCTTATCACCCAGAGTACGTCACCAGTAACCCTTCAAATTGGTGTATTACACCAGGAAGAAATTTCATTTTTAATTCTTCCTGTTACTACCAGTCTGATTGTATTAGGCCTTCCATGGCTTCAACGTCACTCTCCTCAGATTGACTGGCACACTCCTCAAGTTACGTCTTGGGGTCCTGAATGTCATCATCGTTGCCTCTCTCAAGTCGTTCCTCTCAAAATACAGCAATCCTCCATTTCACCTTCCTCACCGGGACTTCCTCCTCAGTATGCTTCTTTTGCCAAAGTATTTGATAAAACTCAGTCTGAACGTCTTCCTCCTCATCGTTCATGGGACTGCCCAATTGATCTTCAACCTGGCAAGACTCCTCCTAGGGGACGTGTGTATCCACTTTCGTTACCTGAAACTCAAGCTACATCTGAATACATCCAAGAGAATCTCCAGCGGGGATTTATTCGACCTTCTACCTCTCCCGCTGGAGCAAGGTTTTTCTTCGTAAAAAAGAAGGATGGGTCATTACGCCCCTGCATAGATTTTCGTGGACTTAACGCCATAACTATCAAAAATCGGTATCCCATTCCATTAATTACTGAGTTATTTGATCGTATCAAGGGAGCCCGGATCTTTACCAAGTTGGATCTTCGTGGTGCCTACAATTTAATTCGAATCCGGTCCGGTGACGAATGGAAGACCGCTTTCAACACGAGAGACGGGCATTATGAATATTTAGTAATGCCCTTCGGGTTATGTAATGCCCCCGCTGTTTTCCAGGGTTTCATTAATGAGATCTTCCGGGACTTGTTATATGTTTGTGTCGTCGTCTATCTGGACGACATATTGATCTTTTCGCAGGACCTGCCTTCTCATCATCAACATGTGGCAGAGGTCCTTTCCAGACTCCGGAAAAATTCATTATTCTGCAAGTTAGAAAAATGTTCATTCGAGTTGCCCCAGATTCCATTTCTGGGATATATTGTCTCCGGAGTTGGTCTGCAGATGGATCCAGAAAAGGTGAATGCTGTGTTACATTGGCCTCAGCCAACTACTCTTCGTGCAATTCAGCATTTTTTAGGTTTTGCCAATTACTATAGACGCTTCATTCAAGATTTCTCCTCGATTGCATCTCCTATTGTGGCCCTAACTCGTAAAGGGGCCAATACTAAACAATGGTCCTCTGAGGCCCTTCAAGCCTTCCAGTTTCTCAAAGAGTCCTTCTCCTCTGCTCCTGTTCTTTGACAGCCTGATGTGACGCTTCCCTTCTTCCTAGAGGTAATGTTGGTTTAGGAGCCATTCTCTCCCAAAGATCGGAGCAACAAAAATTCCATCCTTGTGCCTTTTACACTCGGGGTCTTCTGCCTGCGGAGAAGAATTATACCATCGGGGACAAGGAGTTGCTGGCCATAAAAGTAGCATTAGAGGAATGGAGATATTTGTAGGAGGGAGCTCGTCATCCTGTGACAATTTTTACTGATCATAAAAATTTGTCATATTTACAGTCTGCTCAATGTTTGAATCCTCGTCAAGCAAGATGGTCTCTTTTCTTTTCTCTTTTTGAACTAATCATAACCTTCAAACCAGCTGCAAAAAATAAAAAAGCAGACGCTCTATCTCGAGCTTTTGTGACGTCCTCAGACGTTGAAGATGGTCCCAACCACTCTATATTAGACCCCAAATGTGTTTCTCTGGCTGCTTCTTCCACTAAGGTGCTACCATTTGGGAGAACCCTCGTGCCTCCTGCTCTTAGGAAGAAAATCCTTTCGTGGTTTCACTCTTCTCGTTTTTCTGGACACTCTGGTGAACGCAAGACCTTTGAAATTCTTTCTCGAATTTACTGGTGGCCTTCTATGAGGAAAGATGTCAAAGATTTTGTGGCTGCGTGTGATTTGTGTTCCCAGTTTAAGACTCCCCGCAGAACTCCAACGGGTTTGCTTCAACCACTACCCATTCCTTCCAAGCCGTGGACCCATATTAGTATGGACTTTGTTACTGATCTTCCTCCTAGTAAAAACTGCAATACTATTTGGGTAGTGGTGGACAGATTTTCGAAGATGGCACATTTCGTTCCTTTGACCGGTTTACCTTCTTCATCTACTCTGGCTGATTATTTAATCAAAGAAATCTTCCGTATTCATGGATGTCCTTCCGAGATTGTTTCAGATAGAGGAGTACAATTCGTTTCCAGATTCTGGCGGGCCCTCTGTAAGACCTTGGGTATCCGATTATCACTCTCATCCTCCTACCATCCTCAATCAAACGGACAAACCGAAAGGGTCAATCAAGATCTTGAGACTTTTATAAGGATGTTCTCTTCAGCCAACCAAGAAAACTGGGTAGATTTGCTTCCATGGGCTGAATTCGCTCATAACAACATGTATCATGAGTCATCTTCTAAAACTCCATTCTTTGTGGTTTACGGTCACCATCCGTCTTTTCCGGAATTTCCTGCCCTCCCTCCCACCCAAGTTCCTGCTGTAGAGACTGTTTGTCAGACCTTCAAAAATATTTGGTCTCAGGTCAAAACCTGTTTAAAGAAAACATCTGCCAGATATAAGTCTTTTGCAGATAAAAAGAGACGGGCTATTCCACCACTGAAAATCGGAGATCGTGTGTGGTTATCAACCAAAAATTTTCGTTTGAAGGTTCCATCTATGAAGTTCGCTCCTCGTTTTATTGGTCCGTATAAGATCATTGAAGTGATAAATCCAGTTTGTTTCAAACTTCTACTACCTAAGAACCTTCGTATTTCCAATGCCTTCCATGTGTCTTTGCTCAAACCGCTTATCAACCGTTTCTCAGTCCCTCCTTCAGCACCTCGGCCAGTTCAAATTCATCAAGAGGAGGACTTTGAGATTACTCACATATTGGATGCAAAAATTTCGCGAGGAGTTCTTCGTTTCCTCGTTCATTGGAAGGGCTTTGGTCCTGAAGAGCGGTCATGGATCAAAGCAGAAGATCTTAACGCTCCAGCTCTTCTTAAGAAGTTTTATTCCAAGTTTCCGGACAAACCCGGTTCCAGGTGTTCTGTGACCACCTTTAAAATGGGGGGTACTGTCACTCACCGGACTGTGAGTGCCATTTCCCGTGTGTTCAGGAACCGTGGCCGTCCGCCATCCTGAGGGTCTGCGCATGTGCAGCCCTTATCAAGCCTTCAATACCTGTTGCTTTTAATTGATTGGATGATCAGGCAACCCTCCCTATTTAAACCACCTGTGATCATTACCTGGTGGCCTTATCTTGGAGTCTTATTCCCCATGAGCCTCTGAAGGTGTTCCTATGTTCCTCGTGTAGTCAGCTTCTGCTGATTCCTGTTTTCTGCTATTGTGGTTGCCAGACCACTTCAACTCTCCTGAGTTCATCGTGCCTGCACTCAGCTGATTCCTAACCGCTGCCTCCGTTACTACTACAGAGTTCCTGTTCGTTTCAACTCTACTGTGTTCATCGTGCCTGCACTCAGCTGATTCCTATCCGCTGCCTCCGTTACTATTACAGAGTTCCTGATCGTCTCAACTCTCCTGTGTTTATCGTGTCAGCTCTCCGCTGCCTCCACCACTACTACTGGATACCAGACAGCCTCAACTCTCCCGTGTTCATCATGTTTCCAGTTTCACTAACTACTGCTTCCTGAGTATTGCTTCGTTGATTCTGGATTACCTGCCGTGCGCTGCACCAACCTGATTACCGCTTCCACCCTCCAGTGGTCTCTCCTCCTGGCGGCCTTCAGCCGTTCAGGTATCCCTGCACGTCGCTCTGACAGCCTGCTCTCCTGAACCGCGGTATGCATACTTTCCATTGACTTTGCTTTTGTATTGCATATCCATCTGGACTGAGTTGTGTTCTTCTCCGGAGCCTCCTATCCACTGAAGCTATTGTTACCATTGGCTTTGTTTCCTATTGCCTGGATTGCTATTGTGACTTTGTATACTTCAAGCAGCGCTTGTCAGTTATTGTTGTATTGTGGATATCATCGTGGGATCAGTTCTGTGTGCCCCGTGTATACTCTGCTTTACATTCATCTCCTCGTGCCCCTCCTCACATATATATAGCAGTGGTACAACTTGCTGACGCAGACCACTGACTCCTGTTCCCTGTGACACCAGTTTCAAATATCCTCTCACATAGCAGTGGTACAACTTGCTACACGCAGACCACTGACTTCCCCGTTACCTACCTTCACCTGGATTCCATTCCTTCACTATAGACAGCGGTACAACTTGCTATACGTAGACCGCTGACTCTCACTACCTCCTCGCTACTCCTGGACATTCCTCCTCACTATAGCAGTGGTACAACTTGCTATACGCAGACCACTGACTCTCCTCACGTTTCCTTGTCCATCTGGTTCCTCGTGTACATTCATCTACTCATTACCAGTTGCTGCTAGTCATAGACTTTCCTTGAGCATTCTCTCACCATCTGCTGTTTCTCCTGTTCCGTTGTCACCCTGCTACCAGAGAACCATAGTACCAGCTATATTACTCTGGTAAGTGCATCATCTGGTGATATCCTGGGCAAAGACTCCTAGTGCCCGTGACACCCTGAAAGGGACTAGGAAACTGATGAGGTGTTCATTATACTTTGTATGTTGTCTGTGCCTTTTTGTAGTGTTATTTGTTGCAGGTTATTTAAATATATTGTGGTTTGGTGCTACCATTTTGTTAAATAAAACTGTATTTTATTTTGGAAATTTGTCTGGGTAATTTTGAACCTTGGATAGGTACCGGGTAGGCCACCTGTGCAGCACAGAAGGTTAAATTAGACCCAGTATCACAGAAGTCTCTGCAGGTGTTCTATTTTGATTAGCATCAGTGCAGACCCACCCTGTCAGCCTGCTGCTAGCTGTTGAAAAAGACAACTACAAATAGAGATGCTCACGGACCCCCGTGTTTTGGTTTTGGTTTTGCCAAACCGCCATTGCGTGTTTTGGTTTTGGTTTTGGTTTTGTTTGGTTTTGTTTTGCTATTGTGTTCAAAAATCAATATTTTTGGTCATAAAAGAACCAAATTTAGTGCTCCACCTGTTTCTTGGATAAGTAATGTAGTTGTAAAGCTAATAATTATCAAAAAAAACTGTTTAATTTCTGGTAGGCCTTCATTAATTCTACACACAAACCAGATTGTCTTCCTCTCCATCTATGCATATTGGCAATGCAGCCCTCGTCTTTGGATGTTTATTACACCCTACACTTATAGTTAAATATGTAAAGAAATGGACAAGGGCAGGTTGGTTTCTGTTTCTCTAGGCCCCCCTCCACTTGTAGAAAATACCCCAAAAGTTCAGCCGTTATAGACTGTACAATATTAATTGAAATGGACAAAGGCAGTTTGGTTTCTGTCGCTATAGGGCCCCCTCCACTAGTCGAAAATACAAAAAAATTCAGCCGCTATAGACTGTACAATATTGATTGAAATGGAGAAAGGCAGTTTGGTTTCTGTCTCTCTAGGCCCCCCTTCACTTGTATGAAATACCAAAAAATTCAGCCGTTATAGACTGTACAATATTAATTGAAATGGACAAAACCAGTTTGGTGTCACTCTGTGTATGACACCCTACCCTTAAGGAGAAATTGCCCAAACAGCCTTTCAAGACGGTACGTGATATGGAAATGCCCCAAGTCCCTTTCCTCTTTGGGGGTAGATTGCACCCTACACTTAAATAGAAAATTTTAAAAAGATGTTATCGTCATCATCTTCAGCTTCATCCTCACCCTCATCAGTGTGTACATCATCATCACAGACTATCAATTCATCGCTGCTTGAATCCACCATTAGAGAACAGTCAGTGCTTGGATGTCTTGGATGGTGAAGGCCTTCCTCGTGGAAGATGTAGTTCATTTTTATAAACATCATTTTCTCAACATTTTTGGGAAGTAACCTTCTACGGCGATCACTGACTAAGTTCCCTGTTGTGCTGAACACTTGTTCAGAGTACACACTGGAGTGTGGGCAGCTTAAGTATTGCAAAGCAAGTTTGTACATGGGTTTCCAAATTGCCTGCTTTTCCTCCCAGTAAGGAAAGGGACTGTCTGACATTTCCATATCAATTACCTCTTGAAAATAATCCTCCACCATCCTTTGCATATTAATACTCATATTGGATGGAGTTATGGGCAAGGTCACACATTTTTTTGAAAAATCCTTCAAACCAGCCCAGATGTTAAACTGTTCTGGTCTGCCTTCTGCGTCTTCCCTGCTTCTTTTTGGAAAATTTAATTTTTTACGAGCAGCAGCTGCTTAAGAAACTGAAGGAGGACACGTCGTCAAGCCAAGGCCCAGTTCAGCGGACAATTTGCTGAGCAATAGCTCCTTGCAAAAGTTCACATCTCGTTCATTTTGAAGCAAAGACTCAATGTAGGTCTTGAACCTTGGATCAAGCACAGTGGCCAAAACGTGCTGATCCGAGTTCAAGATCTTAATAACTCGAGGATCACTGTGAAGCGAATTAAGTACTTGATTGACAAGGCCAACATGCTTTGTGGAATTGCTTGCTTTCAGCTCCTCCTCCAATTTCTCAAGCTGCTTTTCCAATAGTCCAATTAAAGGAATGACTTGGCTCAAACTAGCAAAATCTGCACTCACTTCACACGTCACAACTTCAAATGGTTTAAGCACCTTGCACAGCACTGAAAGGATTCCCCACTGTGCAAGAGTGAAATACATCCCCTCTCCTTTCCCAATGTCATGGCTTGTGCAATACGCTTGAATGCCTTTGCGCTGTTCCTCCATCCTCTGAAGCATGTACAGGGTGGAATTCCACCTAGTTACCACCTCTTGCTTAAGTTGGTGGCAGAGCAAGTTAAACTGCTCTTGGAGCTGCTGCAATCTCCTACATGCTGTGGCCGAATGCCTGAAATGGCCTGAAATTTTACGGGCCACCGAAAGCATCTCCTGCACCTCTCGGTTATTTCATAGGAAGCTCTGCACCACCAAGTTGATGGTGTGAGCAAAACAGGGAATGTGTTGGAAATCACCCAGCTGTAATACTTGCACTATATTGTTGGCATTATCAGAAATGACATATCCTGGGGAGAGTCCAAGTGGTATAAGCAATGTATCAATCACATCTCTCAGTTTGCGTAACAAATTGTCAGCTGTATGCCTGTTAGTGAAGCCGGTGATAGAAAGAGTGGCCTGCCTGTGACAAATGTTACATAGTGGTGTACATGCTGCTGCTGATCCTGCTGGTGAAGGTGAATGACCAACCCAGTGGGCTGTCAGTCATATAGTCTTTGGTTTGGCCACTTCCACTTGTCCACATATCTGTGGTTAAGTCGACAGTGGGCAGAATGGCATTTTTCAGCCCAATCTCTACATTTGTACACACTTTTTGGTATAGTTGTCGAATAGCTTTATGGGAAAAATGGTGTCGCGATGGAATTCTGTAACACAGACACAAAACCTCAATTAACTGTGAAAAACGAGCTGCTTTTATTGTGGATATTGGACGCAGATCTAACACTAACATGGCAGCCATGGCGTCTGTGATTCACTTGGCGACTGGGTGACTGCTGTCATATTTGCTTCCCCTCGCAAATGATTGTTTCACAGTTAATTGTTGAAATGTAGGACTGCTCTTTTTCTTGCCCTTCCTCTGGGCTGACGATTCACCCCCAGCAGCAGCCACAGCAGCAGCAGTGGGACTAACGCTTTCTTCAGAGGAATCAATAATAGTGCAGGAGTCATCCAGCCTTAATAAGTGGGATGCAGGGCTAACTCCGAGCACTACTGAGGATATTGATGAGGATGGTGTGGTGGGTGTATTTTGTAGCCGTCGGGATGTAGGTGACCGGAGGGTCCAAGCTAATGATGGAGTGCCTGTAATTTTTTTGGAAGAACTTTCAGCTTTTCACAACACTTTGCCATGAACTCTCGTCAAATGGCGTAACATAGACGAGGTTCCAAGATGGTTAAGGTCCCTCCCTCGACTGACTGTGGCTTGACATACACTATAAATGGACACTACAAATGGCTATACAATTGTTGTCTGGATTGGGGTAGAAATAATTCCACACATAGGAAGTGGATTTTTTTGTTTTATGGCCAGGCATGGCAATGGCCTTTTTCTTGTCACGGGCCAGAACTGCTGCCACTGCTGCAGGACTTACACAAACAACCTCATCCTCATCAACATCCTCATTAGCGCCCTCGTCGCCTACACAAATCTCCCCCTCATCCTCCTCTAATTCTAAAGTAGCATCCTCAATTTGTGTATCACCGGCTACACTCGGGCTGTTCAGGCACACATCAGCAGAACTGCTGAAAGGGCCCTTCTTTAGGGGTACACTAACAGAATGCTCACGATTAGACATACCACTGTTGGATGGACTCTCCACAGGGATTGTTGTCATTTCTGATTCATAGCATACATTATCCTCTAATGCCATACTGTTATCTTGCAGCTCGGCTTTGACGCGTAACAGTAGTTGTGCATCACTTGGTCTTGCTTGGTCACGAGTGACCGTACAAGAAGAAGGCTCGGTAACAATTTTGGATCTGCCACTAATAGAGGAAGGCAAAGGCCTCATTCTTTCTTTGCCATTGCGTGTGTAGAATGGCATGTTGGCAATTTTATTTTTATCGGCATTTAACTTTTCCTCAGTTACACTTCTTTTTCGCTTCAACACAGTAAAAATATTTTTGGTGTGTGTTTTTTTCCCCCTGATTTAAAAAGACTATGTACTTTGACATCGCCTTTCCCAGATGACGTACTGGAAACACTATCATCAGGACTGGTGACAGAACCGAGTTGCTGCCAAATATGACTTTTGGCAGCCAGAAAAATTACTGTAAAAGAATGGGGAATAAGGGACACCCCAAAAGCACTTGGAGTGCCAGAAATTGAAAAAAAAAAACCCTCCTCTATCCTCCTCTTACTGCTGTAACAATTGGTATTAATATTAGATTTGTCTAGAATAGAAACAATAATGTGTTTAATTATTGCTCTGTCCCTGTGCTGATATAGCGTGTGACCTAACCCTGCTCTCTCCCTTTGTCAAATGGCGATGGATTGCTGTGGAGGCGGGTATTTATGCTTTTCAAATCTCGCGAGAACCGAGCTCAGAATACGAATACATCTCGATGATGTTTTGCCTCGATTTCGATTCCGAATGGGCGGGAGAGTACCGAGCCTGCTCAGCTCGGTACTCGGATAGGCTAAATTCGGATGAATTCGGATCTCGGGGAACCGAGCCCGCCCATCTCTAGCTACAAACCCTTTCAAAACATAAGTTGCGTTACTATTATTTTGTCACACATATGTCCTCTACCTGTATCTCTTTAACCTAGGTGCGCTGTTGCACAAATGTGTAACTCTGTTCGCAGCCTTGTTTTGCAGATTTTCAGTTAAATACCTAACTCCTCTCTTAGAAGACTGTGGCAAACACCTCCTTTGGTCACAAAACATATATACGACAAACTGTAAACATACAAGACCAGCTTGCTACTCCTATTTGATCACTGTTCGCTTATATAGGCGTACACCAAATTTTCACTCTTTACAAGTGCCCCACTGTGGATGCTTTGCACAACCATTTCTGAAATTGTGGGCTGGTAATACGCAAACCTAAAAGTAAAAATGTCACTAAATCCTCTTTGCTATAGCTTGGGCACCACCCTCTTAGATGCGTACAATTTACCTCTAGAAATAGTGCTCACTTGGGCCTACTTTATAGCTTTAAGTGTGAAGAAACAGAGGGTTAACTTCGCCCTACCACTAAGGCTCCTCATTTTTCACAGAAATTGGACTGTGTTCAGGGTACTTTTTACTCCTTATGTCATATTATCCCAATATATATATTATACAGAATATATTTTCAAAAACTGTATCCAAGAAAGAGCTGTAGTCATCCTGGGGGACCAATTCATCAAAGATTAGACCAAGCACACGCTGTCCAGAGGTGCGCTAAGCGTTGGCTCTTGCCATTGCTTTTAATGGAACTATACACGCATAGGGCCAGCTAACGCACACAGGATGTGGAGTCTTGAACTTTGCAAGGGGTTAATTCCTGGAGGTTACCATAACTAGCCTAATCAGTTACCAGATGGGCTTACTTAACTGCCTGGTCTGGGGGGATCTTACATGGTTTATCTGGATTGATTTCACACCATCAGTAACCGACTGTTACTGATCGCTTCTACTAGTGTCAACTTGCCACCAGACACCCAGCGGCTTGGTCATGCCAACTATGCAATAGTTGTAGGAGGATAGGGCTGCCACCACTAGGCTTCTTCACCGGCACTTGGAAATGCTTACTCCTGGGTGGCTGGTTAGTTGCTGTGTAGGTGAAGACTCCAGGGTTGTAGCCCTTACTGGACCACCAGGGACCTGGAACACTATCAGCATTTCAGCACTCCCGTCCCCATGAACGGGAACCGGAACAGGTGTTTTAAAACAGTCGGTGGAGCCAAGATCCCCATTGGACCACCAGGGAAGGTAGGAGACATAATTATTTTTATTAAAAACATTTAATATACACTTAGTTTAAATGTACATATACACTTTACACTCCTGGTGCCTAGCCAGTGCTGCAGTGCCGATACATTCAATATTAGCATATATTTAGATAAATATATATATTTTTACACTCCCAGAAAAGAGGGTTAAACCATTTAATGCTGGGGCACCGGTTATTACTCTTTATATTTATCATTTGCACTTTTAAATAACTATTTAATACCATTTCGAAGCTGGGTATTAACCCTCCCGGAGCCAGAAACACATTTATAGATGGTCAAACGTGCGGCGACCAGACACTGGTCCCGGCCACACTCAGTCCTAAGGCACCACTGTGCAAGTCTGTTATCTTCAGACTTCATGGAGCCAGGCTGGTAGGGTGTTCAAGAGTGAGATGGGCACCTGTTGGTCCATGTGCAGTCCCCAGGAGTAAAGGGCTGCCAACTAGGTAGCCAGTAGAGATGGCTCCCTTCTCTACTCAGAAGCTGAAAACATGGGAATCAGAGCCAGATTATAAATCTTTGCTGGGGAACAGACTAGAAGATTCTGCCATGAGATTATGGAAGTCGGAAATCAGGGCTGGTGATGGGTTATAGCTCTTAAGTATAGGTTACAGCGAAGAACTACCAGGACTAGCAATCTTCTATCATTTATTATGGAATTGTGTGCTGCCAAAATCGGGTGACAGTGAAGCAGGAGAGTTGCCGTGCTGGCAGCGGCAGGAGATGAGCCTCATTTTCATTGGATTGAGCCTGAAGCAGAAACCCCAAGTTGGCTTAAAGTAGACCTGTATTGTGTTCCATGTGTGTTCTTGAAGATTATATAAAATCTATTATAGATGCCATTTCCTTTCTTAGGAGCCATTGATAAAATAACTGTTTTCCCTGGACATTCCCCTCACCCACTTTATATGGCAGGTGTCATTTGTCTAAAGAGAGCTATGAGGCCAAATGCATTTACATTTCAATAGACCTGGCTTCCAATCATGTACATCAACCACTCTCAGAAGGTTTGTAACTCTACATAAAGATTTACTATAAATACCAGTGCTCAAAGTGTGCTGGTACAAGATGTGGCATACCGGCACTTCTAAAATGGAACTGTCCTCAACTGTTCTTGCTTGCAGATTGTTCCAGGGCTCTGAATTATTTTTCTTAGGGTGGTTTGGTGTGCTGCGGTCACTAGTCACACAAAGGGAGGGGGGGCTGTAGATCTGTGGGTCGCAAGGGGGGGGTGTTAGTGCCGCAAGTTGCAAGTCATGCGGGGGGTGTCAGTAGAACCGTGGGTCACAACTTTCACTGGCACAGACAAACTAGTGTCATCAGTGGGGAGGGTGTAGTAGAGCTCTCGTGGCGCAGCAGTGTGGCAAACTTTGCTCCCTTTTGTGGCGCGGACAGCGGATCCCGACACCCATGACACAAAACTGTGTTTAAAGGAGCTCTGGTCAAGTAAGTTGTAACATATGACCACATTGAAATTAAGTTAAAATACTGAATTCTGATAGGGAAAGAAAGGAGGCATGTCAGGTGTTATATTTGCTTTTCATTAAATTTGTTCTACTCCTCTCCTCCAGATATAAATCAGGAAAGACGATATCCATATTTTACTAGTTTTACATTAGTGAAAACCTTTCCAAACACATGTACTTTATATACAGCACAAAGATTAATGCAGCTGTGATTCTCTCAACAGCCACAATCATTTTCACTAAGCCAAAATCTGAATTTAGTCAGCTGAAATGTACCTGCTTCACATCATTTAAATGGGATCTAGATCTAGGTAAATACACATAGGGAAGTGGAGTCTATGAGCTAATGGTAGATAGGGGTTATGTAATCTATTACATTGATTCCCAAACATAAGGCTCGTCATCACATTTAACATCCAAAACATATGAAGGCCCCACAATACAAGCATATATTTCCTTTTCATAAAATTTGTTGTTGTTTTAAGCATAGTAGTTTTATGCCACCTTTTTACAAAGTCTACGTTTAATACCAAATTCTAAATGCATATTGTGACTATTTTGTGACATTCCAGAAAGTGAAAAAAGTATCTGGACTGCGTAGTGTAGTGGTCCCCACAATATAATAAAAAGATGATTTTAAGTTTCTCTTTTTGCTACTTTTACTGAACTTGTACTTTTTGGATTTTACATGCCCTGTACTAGGAGATTGGGCATCAGGCTTGCCAGACGACGTTGATGGCATTTCATCGTCTATGTCATGACTAGTGGCAGCAGCTTCAGCATTAGGAGGAAGTGGGTCTTGATCTTTCCCTACTTTATCCTTCAAATTTTTGTTCTGCATTATATGTAGCACAAGAGAGTGTACCCCGAAGCCACACACACTCGGCAAAGCCTTTAGAAATTATATGCGGCACAGGAGAGTACCACTGGACTTATACTGCAGAATCAGTGAAATTTGTAATATGGCAGTAACAACAATGGACTTATACTGCAGAATGAGTGAACTTTGTAATATTGCAGTACCAATGGACTTATACTGCAGAATGAGTGAACTTTGTAATATAGCAGTACCAATGGACTTATACTGCAAAATCAGTGAACTTTGTAATATAGCAGTACCACTAGACTTATATGGCTTAATCAGTGAACTTTGTAATATAGCAGTACCAATGGACTTATACTGCAGGATTGTTTTGGGATATTATTTTTTTTTTTATGATTACTTTTTTTTGTAATTTTTTATAATTTGGGAATAATGGGGAAATAACAATGCCCTTAGAAGGACAGAGCACAGGACACAGCACCACTGGACTGAACAGGACACAGCACAGGACCCAGCAGCACCGCTGAACTCAGAAGGACAGAGCACAGGACACAGCACCACTGGACTGAACAGGACACAGCACAGGACCCAGCAGCACCACTGAACTCAGAAGGACAGAGCACAGGACACAGCACCACTGGACTGAGCAGAACACAGAGCATAGCACAGAACTGAACAGCACGAGATATAGCAGGACAGAGGACCACCTAACACACCCTCCCTCTACCCTGATCAATGCCCGAGTGAAGATGGCGGCGACTAGCGGGGAATTTATAGGATCCGAGTATCGCGAGATCCGACAGCGGGATTATGACTCAGAGCCTCGGTTTCAGTTTTGCAATTGGTGGGAATACCCGGATCCGGCTCGGATCGGCAACATTCGGGTGGGCTCGGATTTCAGAAATCCGAATATATATATATATATATATATATATATATATATATATATATAATATATATATATATATATATATATTGTATAATTATTTACATCAATAAACGCAAATCCTTCATTGCAGAGCCGTAACTTAGATTTCTAGCGCCTGGGGCGAGAAAGACAAATGCCGCCCCCGTAGCCCTCAGTTTTAACCAAATGCACCTAAAATATTCCTAAATGGCACCCCCCATTCAGCGTTGCACACTGGGCGGTCGCCCCTGTCGCACAGCCCTAGTTACGGCCCTGCTTCACTGCTGCTATTCACAGAAGCCTTGCATATTTCTCCATACACTATACAAAAGAGACCACTAAAAAGAAGAGCGCTGTGAAACTACCCTAGATAATTCACCATACACCAAAACACACAGGCCCTGATTCCCAAACAAATTGTAACTTTGCACGTGGACAAAACCATGTGGCATTGGAGGGGGATGTAAATTAAAATGTGAGGACAGGTTTATAGTTAAGGTAGGGTATGTCCTAGATCAACTTTAAATTGCAGTGTAAACATAAAGCTAGCAAGTATTTGTGTGTAACATTAAAAAACAGCCAGTATTTAACTTGTTTGCAAAATAATAAACTAATATATACCCCTTGCATTGTAACATGGTTTTCTCCAGGTTTGCATGAAATCTCAGCTTCATACATCTGCGAGTTTCATCTCTCACGATAAAATCGCTGGATTTGCAAAATTGGGCCTTGATACATTTACCCCGTGGTCTGCTAAAGCTTTTCTTAATTTTACTATCAAAATATATTTCTGTATATCAACCAATATTTAAGAGGTAGGGGTAGGATGAAAGTAACACTTTAAACATTAAAAGAAACTGAACACAATTGGCACATTTACCCATTTACGAACTTTGTATTAAGAGTTACCTCCGACCAACTTAACCTCGCTAGTACAGGCACATTGAAACTGTAGGTCACACATGCTTACAGAACGGGACTGTTGAGTGCTGAAATTTGTAGAAATTGTCTGTTTTTGGCTGCAGTACTCACTACAGAGTTCTATACTGCTTCTGGCACAGGAACTATTCATTGGGAGCTCCATGGATTCCTTTTATATGGGTTGCACACAATCCTCAGATCACCATTTGCTATGCCAAAAGTCATGTGGGGTGGTGCAAAGCACACAGCATTGGACTGTAGAACATTGGATATGGGTTCTCTGGAGTGATGAATCACATTTCACCATCTGGCAGACAGATGAATATTGGCTTGGCGGATTCCAGGCAAACACTTCCTACACTAATGCGTTCTGGTGGAGAAGGAATAATGATCTGTGGGTATTTGTCATGATTTGGCCTCAGTCAGTGAAGATAAATTTACAATGATATTCTAGAGACATTCTAGAGAATTGTATGCTTCCAAATTTGTGGCAACAGTTTGTAGAAGACTCTTTCCTGTTTCAGCATGAAAATGCCCACAAAGCGAAGTTCATCAAAAAGTAGGTTCCCAAGTTTGGTGTGGAAGAACTTGAACGACCTGCACAGAGCCCTGACTTCAACCCCATCGAACACCTTTGGGATGATTTGCAACGCTTACAGTGAGCCAAGCCTTATCACCTAACATCGGTGCCTAATCTCTAGTGGCTGAATTGGTGCAAACCTCTGCAGCCAAGTTCCAAGATCTAGTTGAAAGGCTTTCCAAAGATTAGAGACTGATATATCAGCTAAGAGAGGACCAACTACATATTATTGCCCATGGTTTTGGAATGAGATGTTCAACAAGCACATATGGATGTGATGTTCGGGTGTCCACATACTGTTGGCCATGAATATAGGGATAGCATATGTTCCCAGCTCAGAAGCTCATGGTTCAGATGACATTTCATTTTCTTTTCCCAGTTTACAGCTGTGATAGTTGAATCATTGGATCAGTATTTTCCCAGTAAAGAGGACGTAGAAATCATTGCAGAGCCCGGGAGATATTATGTGTTCTCTGCTTTTACTCTTGCCACCAATATAAACACAAAGAAAGAGGATTATGGGAAAGGTGAGTAAGTATAATTACTATGTATGTGTGTGTATATACTGAGTAT
Organism: Mixophyes fleayi; assembly: GCF_038048845.1. Classification (NCBI taxonomy): domain Eukaryota; kingdom Metazoa; phylum Chordata; class Amphibia; order Anura; family Limnodynastidae; genus Mixophyes; species Mixophyes fleayi. Next base: position 17,708,778 of record NC_134403.1, read on the forward strand.
TCACTCAAGTTATACTTTCACCATTCATCTGAAACCCACTTTGATGATATTTGTCTTCTCTTTGCTTGAGTTTAATGATTTCCATGGAACAACTACCATTTCTGGAACTAACAGTTACTCATATGCTCTGTGGAAATCCTACATAATGATCTCTTAGTGTCGGAGAAGGGTGAAATCCACACTACTAGAAGTAACCATCGGCTCCTGTTTAGGAGTTTGCTACATTCATGTAATAAAGCCAACTCTTCTATATAGCAATGGACCAGACTCTGACACAAAGAGGTCCTTATCGGTGACTATGAAAGGAGCCCACCAAAGTAATAGCGTGGGGGTATGGGAAGTGATAAAAGGCAAGGCTAGAAAGTGGAAAACATAGTTATTATGTGTGGGGTTTTTATGTATGTTTTAACAATTTTTAATTTAATAAAGAATTACAAATTAATGCACTTCCAACATGAAAGTCAATTTAGAAATGTTTGCAATCAATTCAGAAAACAATTTATGTACAATTTTTTTAAAATTTCTTTAAGGGCTTCTTTCAAGATAATTATATAGATGTAGGTAGATGATTTTACAATAACACAATTTTTAATTTCCATTAAAATTACAAATTGGTCTCAATAACCTTTTATTTTTTTTTACCATTCCAGTGTAAATAGCTCTGTGAATATCATGTTGGTAGGATTTTAAGAAGAATTTTGAAAATTCCACCAGTAATTTTTTAATTTTAATTTTAATGCTCATACACATATAGAAAGTCTAAAAAAACATAACAATTGAACTTACTTGCAAAAAAGTACCAACCATAATTATATCAATTATATTATTTATATATCAATAAATGGAGAACACATTCCACAAAAGGGACAAAAAGCAAAGTAATTTAGGATTGTATATTTGGAAGTTTTCGATTGATGTTCAACTCCATATTCCCCATTGTTGTAGGATAGGATGAGCATAGTCTGTAAACTTATTATGGTATTTCTAGGTCTGTATTTTATGTATGTCATGCAGGGTCATGTTTACACTTGACACTGCCCATAAGCGAATATGTCCAACATTCTCAACACTTCCTCATTCCCTTTAACTATAAACCTATTTTAACTAGATAATACAGGTGGTTCATGGAGACCAAGATTCTGAAAATGAGTAAGTTTATCATTATTCATATTATTTAATTTTTTTCTGAATAGGTCTTACATAGGCATGTGACCAGATTGCCTATATATATATATATATATATATATATATATTTACCCCCCAGTAAATATATATCTCCCATTCTCCAATGAATACATTTACGCCATCTCCCCATTCTCCAATGAGTACATTTAACCTTCCCCAATCTCCTATGATCCCATTTACCCCCATTCTCCAATGGGTGCATTTACCCCCACTCTCCCCATTTTTCAATGAGTACATTTACCTCCACACCCCCATTCTCCAATGAGTACACATACACCCCCCTCCCATTCTCCAATGAGTACATTTGCCCCTTCCCCATTTGCTAATGAGTACATTAAGCCCCCCATTCTCAATTGAGTACATTTACCCCTATTTTCCCCAATTCTCCAATTAGTAAATTTACCCTCACTCCCCCCATTTTTCAATGAGTACATTTACTTAGCAAGGAGTACTCATTAGTATGTACTTCTACAATGTCTTCACTCTTGTCTACTTTATGTGACAAAGATATCAATATACTTAACACGTGTTCATTCACTGGTTTTATACAATAAGTATGGCATCTGTGTTTCTTTCCTCTTTACCTCTAGTTCATTAAGTTGGCTAGAAATTACACTGCCCACATTATGCCCAACCCCAAGCCAAGAAGCTTAAACAGCTGTGTTTCGTGATACAATTCCGTCTAGCAGCTTTCCACGCTCTCATTAAAACCAACATTACACAATTAAGCAAAAATTTAAGTATACCTTACCATATTTTAATAACAGTATATTTACCCCACAGTTTGATGCCCTGAAAAAGAGAACTGGCTTCTGTATACTTGTATTTTTATTTGGTCATGGAACTTCTCAGAGACCTCTAATATCCTTCTATTACACAATGTGTTATCACATGTAATATAAATGTAGAGCCGTAACCAATGCTCTTCATCTTATAGGAGCTGATGGGAAAGAAAGAAGAAAACTCTCCTATTATCTAAATGTTGGGCTGTTTGGGTCATTTTTATACTCCAACATATTCAGAGAAGAGCATAAAACCAACAGTGGTAAAGGTAAGTGATTATATTTATTGCTGATCAATACAGGAAGAAACTGGGACAGCACACACACAAAGGAGTATTATAGTTGTGCAAAAATCACTGGCAAAATGTCTAAAATTATGTAAACCGTTTCCTTTTAAAATATCAATGTTACTATGTTACCATGTTTTTAAACCATTTAAATAGTATTATTTTTTGTGTACCTTTTTGGGGCACTGGTCCCAGTGCAAACAGGAATCCAGTTCTTTTCCTCTTCTCCCTGCCTGGGGAGATTATAATGTACAATATCCAGGGAAAGCTACATGGTGAATTCATAGTGGTCTAGCGATCTTCTAGAATATGAGACTGCACGATCCTCTACATTGCTCAATATGAATGTTATGCACAATACTGCAGGGTCAGATCAAGTACCTACCTGTGAACTTCCCGGCTGTCATAGTCATAGTCCAGTAATGAGCTAGACCTTCTGTTCTTGCAGGCCATCAGATATCTTAGTGCCAAACATTCTTCCAGTGCTTATGTTATGCTTATAAATACCTGTAACTAATTGTTGTATGATAGGAGTATAGCTATACACTTACTATGTGCTTATGATATTTATATGAATGTCAAGCAGGACCATATTTACAATTAATGCTGCCCATAAGTGAACATGTCCCACATTCTGCATCAGTTCGGTGGTTGTGAAGAAAATAAGTAAATTTAGCTGTGTTGCTGCCCACTGAATAGGTCTTACCTATGCATGTGCCCAGTTTGCCTATATGTTAAACAGGCCTTGATGTTAACAAGGGTGACTTTATGTAATCTACCAATGCAGCATGTAAGAAACACATGTCAACTGTCATGGCTGGTGGAAAACACCATAAGCAGGGCTGGCAATAAGATAGCAAATTTATTGTGGCCCCATTCTCTCCCAAACTGATATAAAATAGCTCTAAATCTGGCTCTGTATCACTACCCACTCACTGCTGTATCATGATGCGAAACGCGTCATCACACAGCAATGGATACCTGAATCGTATCACACCCCACCCATAGATGTGTAATAACACTATTCACACCACTGTGCATCATTTGGTCGGCCATACATACATATATTAGGTTGCCCTGACTTGTAGACCTTTCCTCTGTATCTCGCAGATGCTAGGTCTACAAAATTGGAATGCATGATTTATTGTGACGGACAAGTGGGATTTAAAACATTTTTGGAGATTTTTTTGTGGGTCTTTTAGGTCCTAACTGTAAATGTTTTTTGAAACCCATCACTACCCTGAGCCCTAACATAACAACGGGACTCTGATGAGTATAGAAGGGTTATTGCTTCCAGCTTCAGTGTGTGGATTTATTCTAACACTTTGTTGATTCAATTATTAAATGTCAGTGGAGGAAGCCGTCTGATTAGGAGAACCACCGACTCTGAATAGGTCATTCAAACCTCATCACTATTGGATTTACCAATCCATGTAATTTACTTTCTAGAAAGAAAGTCCCAGCTATTCTAAAAAGCCAATCTAATAAATATAACCATGTTATAACTCTCTCCCCACAGGACGTCCTCCCTTCAGCTGAACGTTTCTCCAGTAAACTGTGGGGACCCTGCTGCACAGAAAAGGATGTACTCTTTGAAGAAATTGATCTCCCAGAGCTGGAAATGGGAGATTGAATCATTTTCCAAAATATGGGAGCTTATCGCATGACTCTGATAACCATCTTTAATGGATTTCTTCCCCCGAATGTGCAGTACATTGTCAGCAAAGGAAATAGAAGATATTTGAGAAACTGTGTCACAAGTTGAGCAATATATCTCTCCAGGCTTTTTTCTCATTTTAAGATTTCATATACATTTCTAATTGCACAATATTTAGCTTTTGCCTTTTACAGTGGTGGTGCATCACATGTTATCTGTCTTATTTATAACAAATACTGATTATATATTCTCAAATATACTGCTTTAAAATGCATATTATTATCCAAAATAAACTTTATTGAACATTATTAAATGAGAAACTATTATATATTTTATAACTGTGGCCAGTGGTCAAAGTGGTGGTAAGGGAATTTAAAAGTGGTAGAATGGCCTTGAGTTTGACGCCAACGTGGGTGCTATATGTTTGGAGTTTTTCTGTTTCCACTGTCTATCTAGTCCTCCTCTCCCCACCCCTCCCTATTGCCAATTTCCAATGTGTCCTCATCCTTCCCCTTTTTTCACAGTCCATCTTGTCCTCCTTCTTCCCCCTGTTCCACAGTCCATCTTGTCCTCCTTCTTCCCCCTGTTCCACAGTTCATCTTCTCCTCCTTCCCGCTTTTGATGCTGTATATCTTGTTCTCCTCCTTTCCCCTGTTGCCATAGTCCTGTCACAAATCCGGGTCTTAGTCCTGTTTACACCACTTGGCGGTATCATATCACTGTATATCTCCCTCCTGGTCTAATGCAGCATTCTATCCTGGGACAAGCGTGACTTTTGTCTGCAGTACTGGAGGCTGTCATCTTGGGTGAGACATTTGCTAAACATCCTGCTGAGTCTGAACACCTGATCTCATCCACCAATTAGCTTCCTCTGCAGACTATAAGAGTCTCCTCCTATACTCAGCCACTTGCCAGTGCAACACTTTCCTAGTTCCTGGTTCCAGATTACCACAGTTGCTGTTTGTTTGCTGCTTCACTCTGCCTGCTGTATATAGATCTCAACCATTTACCCTCTGAGTGACTTCCAATTCATCCTGTTGTTGTTATATGGACTTTAACCATTAACCCTTTGTGTGATTTCAGATTCATTCTGTCTGCTTAAATAAAGACTTTGGCTATTTATTCCTCATTTGGATCTACCTTCATTCTATCTGCTCGTGTACAGATTCTAGCTGTTACCTTCTGTGTGGATCCTCCTCTCACCAATCTATTCCTGTCTCTCCTACTGGCTATCTGGAGTAGTAGGCTGTTGTTCTGAGTTATCCCCTTTCTGGAGTCATCTCTGTGTCTCCGGGTACCGACTTCCGGCTCCAGGCTTAACCCAGGTTCTGAGTTGTTCAGGGCCAGTTCCAGGCTTATTCTATACAGGAGGTTGTCACCCCTGTATATCCTCTGCCTGAGTTCTGAGTCTTCACAGTTGTCGTTTTGGTACTATATTTGTTTGAGTTCCTGGATGTGCTAAGTCTCTGGTCGTGTGTTCAGGTTATCCTTGTTCCCACATCCAGGTTCCAGTCTATCTGGTCCAGATTCCAGTCATCTCTTTCAGCACGGAGTCCAGTCCAGCGTTCCTCCTCCTAACATCCAGTATACAGAATTAGAGCAAGCTCTATGAGCGAGACATTAATCCGGTCCTGTCACCCTCAGTTTTCCCTGCTGTAGTTCAATAATTCAGTGACATATGGGGCATCTGAGTACCTAAGCACAGTCACAAAGAGAAGAGCAGCCGCTATAGGCCCAAGAGCATGCTAAGACCATAACTCTGTTGTCCTGTTGTGGTGTGGATGAGAGGCCCTTTCCCATCCTCAGCTTTGTGTTGTTATTGTTTCAGTCTTGTCTGATATCCATTGTGTTTGTGCCCTGTTTGTTTTTTATTTCTTCATACTGACCCTTGCCTGGCTAACTACCTGTTATAATTTTAATGATTTGCTATATGAATAAGTGGGATGGACTCTGTATCCTGTCCTGTCTGACCCCTTCCATTGGTAAATATATCAGTCTTACTATGCACATAATCCATCCATCTCTGAATAATCTCCCAACCTGCATATCCTGTCAATTTATGTTTGCTCCCAAATGCTATTCTCCCTCAGTTTCTGATTAGTGACCACCTGCTAATCAATACACTATTTTTATAGTTGACCAGTGCACTAAGATTAAGTCCATCACCATTAGAAGAAAGTTATGAGATGGTGAAGCTTTTCTGAATGCTACCCTTGGATAAATCTCCACACTAAACGCCCGTCTTTTTACAAGAAGGTTCTTACTATATTAGCATTAGGGGAGGGTTCATTTCTAGAGGGTATTGTTCAAGTATTATCTACCCTCTATACAGCAGAAGCTGCTGATCCATATCTTACACTGATGATCTCTAACAAGATACTGTCACTCACCGGACGGTGAGTGCTTCTTCCCGTGTATTTAGGAACCGTGGCCGTCCACCATCCTGAGGGTCTGCGCATGCGCAGCCCTTTCAAACCTTCAGTACCTGTCCCTTTAGTTAATTGGCTGATCAGGCAACACTCCCTATTTAAAGCACCTGAGTTCCATACCTCGTTGCCTGATCTTGGAGTCTCATTCCCCATGAGCCTCTGAAGGTGTTCCTGTGTTTCCTCGTGTATTCAGCGCTGCTGATTCCTGTGGTTTCCAGACCACTTCAACTCTCCTGTGGTTTCCAGACCACTTCAACTCTCCTGTGGTTTCCAGACCACTTCAACCCTCTTGTGTTTCATCGTGACTGTTTAGCTGATTCCTATCCGCTGCCTCCGTGCACTACAGTCTTCAGACCACTTCAACCCTCCTGTGTTTCATCGTGACTGTTAGCTGATTCCTATCCGCTGCCTCCGTGCACTACAGTCTTCAGCTCACCTCAACACTCCTGTGTTTCCTCGAGACTGCCACAGCTGATTCCTATCCGCTGCTCTCCGTGCTCAACAGTTCCAGCTCAGCTCTACTCTCCCGTGTTTCATCGTGACTGCACCTGCTGATTTCTATCCGCTACCTCCGCGTACCAGCAGAGTCCTGCTGGCTGCTACTCCTCAGTTCTACTCGTGTCTGCAGCAGCTGATCCGCTCTCCATGCTTCTCAGTGTTCCTGCTGGTGTCTACTCGCCAGTCTGCATCGGATCTACGCCTCGCTGCTTTCATCTCGTCTAGACCATCGCTACTATTTAGGGTCCTCCAGGAGTTCAGTTCTACATACTACTGCTTCCTGAGTATTTGTGCTATCCCTGCTGGTCTACCTACCTGTGCGCTGCACCTACTTGATTACCGCTTCACCCTCCAGGAACTTCGTATCCTGCCGGCCTCCAGCCGTTCAGGTATCTCTGCACTCCTGTCTGACAGCCTGCTCCTGAACCACGGTATGCATACTTCTCATTGACTGTGCTGGTGTATTGCATATCTTGCTGGACTGAGTTGTTCTCCTCTGGAGCTTACTATCCGCTGAGACTATTGCCATCATTGACTGTGTTATCTTTTGCCCGGATAGTTTCTGTGACTTTGTATTATTGCAGTGCTGTTCAGTCATTACTATATTGTGCATGTCATTGTGGATCAAGTTCAAGGTGCCCGTGTATCCTCTGTATTGCAGTCTCTCCACGTGCTCCTCCTCACATATATATTCAGTGGTACAACTTGCTAGAGGCAGACCACTGATCCCTGTTTCCTGTGTCACCTGTTCCAGTGTCCTCTCACATAGCAGTGGTACAACTTGCTAACGCAGACCACGGACTCCCCGGATACCTCCACCTGGATTCCATTCCTTCACCTAGACAGCGGTACAACTTGCTACACGCAGACCGCTGACTCTCATCACCTCCTCGTTGCTGTTGGACATTCCTCCTCACCATAGCAGTGGTACAACTTGCTACCGCAGACCACTGACTACCCTCACGTTTCCTTTGTCCATTCAGTTCCTCATGTACTACTACATATATATTACCAGTGCTGCTAGTCATAGACTTTCCCGAGCATCTCTATCATCTGCTGTCTCCTGTTCCGTGATCACCCCGCTACCAGAGTACCATATTACCATCTATACTGCTCTGGTAAGCTTATCACCTGGTGATCCCTGGGTAAAGACTCCTAGTGCCCGTGACAGATACGCTGTATTCTAGTTGGTTTTCCTACTCTCCATAGCTGTTTCCATCTTAGTAATCAACAGTTTTGGATGCATAATTGAACGATAAAGGCAACTACGGAGCAATTAAGTATTTAATTGGGTGAGATGTAATTATTTGTTCTTTGTGGAATTGTACCTATTGTTCTACAGTACTGTAAGCTATGAGCATGTGAATATCTTCTGTTAAAAGAAAGTGGAACACAGCTGGATGTTGTACATGAGTTTATTCCATATAGCGTATAAACTCTTCTATAGGTAATACACCTGGCCAGGCGTTATGCTTTACTAGCTGGTGAATTTTTTTCTGGATATAAGTCCAACTCTTAGACTTAAAATTTTGTTTTGTTATACTATGTATAGACTTCTCATCTTCTGTCTTGCAGTAATACAAGATGAATCCAATGGAAAAATGAAAATTTGGGAATGGCTGCCCTAGCTTGCTGGAACTAGTAGTTCCACAGACTTCTTTTCACATTCTAAGAACCCCCCGTGCTGCTCATCACACCACTGATTTTCCTGGGGGAACATAGTTTTTGCAAGCACAATTCCCCTAAGGAATTCGGCCTCTGTTGACCAGGTTGGGTTTGGTCCCACTATGACAAGGGGTCCCCATGCTGCAGGTCTCCCTGTAGTAGTGTGACGAGCCCAGCCTGGCACAGCCTGGTGTTGGACGAGGTTTCTCCACACATTGTTTGTCCCCCACATGAACTGTAAATTGCCCAGACTAAGAGCGTTGGTGCTGAGTTTAATTTGAGAGGTTTGAGCGTTGTTTGTTTTGTTTTTTCATTTTTAAACTGGTCGCATTTGCATATCACACTGTGTGCCACTTCCTGCGGAAGGCTGTCTCCACCCAGAAGAAAGGTATTATCTGATTTAACACAAGGAAAAGAAGCTTTTTCTTCTGTGCTCCCACCATAAATGGACACACAGCTCCCAGCAGACGGAAACTGTAAGTTGAATGGAATGGAGGTTTGTGTGTGTGAGAGGTGGCCTGGAAGACCATTTATATCAGGGGTCGGCTAATTTGTGAAAATGAATTATATTGTATTTGAATGGATTGAATGGAAACTGTAAATAAATGTGATGTTGGAAATGAGAATTGTACTTTTTGACAATGGAGATAGGATTTTGGGACTAAGTTTTTAATTGAAGGAAAAATATTACAAGTGTGATTTGTAGCATAAATGATTATCTAAGGAGTTCCAAATTGTGCCCACTTGAGAGAGTCAGAGGACTATGCCATTATTCTATGGATTCTGACCAATGAATTTGAGTTGTTTCTGAGGAAGCAAAACAGAGAATTATATTTAAAGTCAAGTTTGAAAAATATACTTGCTAATATATGTTTATGATGTCAATGCTAGTTTATGATATGTGATTATTTATATTAAACGGGTTTAGAGATTATAGTAAAATTATAGATTAGTAGTTAGCTAGGATAATGGGGAAAGAGGTACCTCTTAAAAATATAGAGGGTTGTGATTTGTATAAAAATGAACTGTGATTATTGCCTGACAGCTATGTTTCTACAGTTTACAAAAAAAACATTGTAAATAATTGCTCTTTACTCTAGGCTTGCAAACTAACCCCAATTACCCATTCGAACTAGAGTTATATAATATTTGATAGTAAAAACTTACAAAATAACTTTAGGAGTCCATACCCACCAATAAATGAGCTTGTGTGGCTTTTAAAGATCCATTTGGTGCATTAATATTGTTGGGGTTCTTTACCTATGTTGACAGAATAACCACCTGTAATTGAATAAGTCAGTCAGCAGTTTGTCAAATATCTATAGTAACGATCGATCGGAGCACAGGATAAGAGACCACACAAGTGTCTGGTTTCCAAACTGAAACTGCTTTACTCCAGAAATAAATCATATAATTATACATACCAGTTTTTAGGGGTGTAGAAGTGTAACAACCAATTAGAAGTTTTAGAGGCATAGAAGCGCAACAATAAACTAGAAAACAGCAAATTATGAATACAATAAGCTGATGATACATTATGCGTATTCTGCAATTTGTAAGTTTTAAACAAATCTTTCTTATGTTTTTATCTTCTCAGGCATTTTCCCACCAGTCTTAATGTTACTTTTCATAAAACATTCAGCTGTGTGTCCTGGGCTTGTCCATATTCTCTGAGAACATATTTTGCAACATTTTTCAAAGCTTCAAACTTTGTCTTTTCTCATTCTAAGTACAATATCTACTAATTTCTTTTAAAGCTATAACATTATGATTCCTTATATGGATATATCATTTTTATTTTGCAAACTAATAACAATATATCATTTGTGTGTCTGTTGTCCTAAGTAGATGGCTGGAGGGTTCTTTAGTGTCTCTCTGGTGTTATTATTCCATCAACATTACCTAACGAAGATCGTACTGAGCCCTGTCTAAGGTGGAGGCACTGCGTAGAAGACATCAAGATAAAATTTGAATACTCAAAAAATAAAAACAGGATAGAGAAGCAGATAAGGAATCCCATGATGAGTAGATGTCTGGAATGGGGATAGACGTGTTATTGAGTTTATCATCACCATTTATTTATATAGTGCCACTGATTCCGCAGTGCTGTACAGAGAACTCATTTACATCAGTCCCTGCCCCATTGGAGCTTACAGTCTAAATTCCCTAGCATACAGGCAGACAGATAGACAGAGAGACTAAGGTCAATTTAATAGCAGCCAATCAACCTGCCAGTATGTTTTTGGAGTGTGGGAGGAAACCGGAGCACCCGGAGGAAACCCACGCAAACACAGGGAGAACATACAAACTCCACACAGATAAGGCCATGGTCGGGAATTGAACTCATGACCCCAGTGCCGTGAGGCAGAAGTGCTAATGACTGAGCCACCGTGCTATTATAGAGGGAAACTATATTAGTAAAGGCAAAAAATTATAAAAGTGTGGGTGGCGTCTTCTGAAAGTATGGGACATATTCTAAAAATGCGGGTTCTCTAGACTGTGGTCCTTAACTTACTCGCCAGCTGGATGATTCTTTGCAACCAGTTCATTCTCACAGTCAAACGTCATCCTGTTGACTCCATGCTTGGCTGCATATCTGATGTGGCACGGCTGTTTCCAGGGATTTGCATAAACAATATTAGCGGCAGCTAATCCCATTCCTATTATCTTAATTTCAGCCTGAGGACAAAATAAAAGTCTTGTGATGGCCATAAAGTGCTATATATATATATGATGAAATTTCTATGGAATAATATAGGACCTTATTTATCACTAATAATGTGTCACACGCCGACCCCGAGAGTGATTACCGGCGCCCTTACCCTCCTCCTGCAGACGGTGATCCCAGCATGTTGGCCGTGTCTGTCCAATGGTGGGCGCCATCTTGCCGTAGCGTCTGTGCAGGCGCAGATCCGCTCCCCCTTCTTCTGAACTCCCACTCACTCCTCATTGGGCACAGACTCCTGGAGGGATATTTAAAGCTCCTGCAAGTGCCTGTTCTTCGTGCTCACACCCTGCAGCAGTAAGGACCTGGCTCATTCTCTCCCTGCTCCTGATATTTAACTCCCGCTTTTCTAGTGGATCCATTGCTGCTGTCCTGAGTTACTATTATTGTGTCAGCTACAGTTCTACCTCTCTAGCCCACTGGCTATATTGAACTCCCGCTGTTCCAGTGACTCCATTGCTGCTATCCTGAGTTACTACTCGAAGTCCTCGTCATCAACAGTCTGAACCATTCCAGTCTCCCTACGGTATGTGTCTTCTGTGTATCGTTCACATGCCTTACTAGACTCGGGTGCTGCCGGAAATTTTATTTCTCAATCTTTAATTTTGCAGTGGTCCCAACCCACAATTCCTTTGGAGAATCCTATCATCATTTCGGCCATCGATGGCTCCCAGCTTCCAGGAGGTGTAATTCGCCTTCAGACCAACCAAGCCTCTCACCCTCTGCATAGGAGCTCTCCATTCTCGCAGTATTGCCGTCGCTTCAGCACAGGCGCAGATTCGCTCCCCCTTCCTCTGAACTCCCACTCGCACCTCATTGGCCACAGACTCCTGGAGGAGTATTGCCAGCAAATATCATGAAGCGTTGGAAGGATGCTGAGTACATAAATGCTTGATGTAAGAAACTAGTGCAGAGTTTTAGTAACACTGATATGTTGGGGAATTGAATAATGATGGTTGGGAAACCCAGCCAGGAAGACTGTTGGCACGAGCATATGAATCAAGTCTGCCCCTCAAGCATGACAGATAGGAGAGTATGACAGTCCTGAGGAAGGGAGATTGTCAGATATTGTGATCATCCATTTGAGCCACAGTCTGAACAAAGAACTGTGCGTGTACTACACTACTACTGTACATCTGTGTCTGCATGTTGACCTACTTACTTGTTGCTAAACTTATATGTGCAGGGGAACCTGTTTACTTTTTACCGACCTCTCTTTCTAAAAAGGAAAAGTGGAGGTGTTGCCCATAGCACCCAATTAGATTTTAGCTATCGTTTATTAGCATGTACTAGTAAATGCTAGATAGAATCTGATTGGTTGCAATGGACAACACCTCCACTTTTTCTTTTTTAGAATGTTTAGTAAATCGACTACTTTGGCTCAAGCCATAGAGCCAAATATCTGGCATTCCTAGTCATTAAACTTGCCCCTTATATCTCTTCAGGTGCTTTCACTGCAAATTTATTTGAGAAACATACAGAGGCAAAACAGTTACTGAATTTCCTAATGACATACACAGGCAGAACTAAACTCACACAGTTAACTGACATACGTACAGGGCTGGATTAAAACCCCATTGACCTAGGCAAGTCACTTGTCTGGGGCAGCCCTCATCTCCATCCCTGTTCAAATGGCTTTTCTAGCCTTGACAACATCAATATATATATATATTTATTTATAGTGACAAAGAGGGTTATTTGCCACACAGAGTCTGCAGGTACAGGCTGCAGATGCAGACAGGTTTAAATTCTTGCACAGTAAATCCCCTAGGCTGAACAGACACAGGTGGTGAACCAGAGCTAATGAAAAAATAAGACCAAAGGGAGGGGTTTATGGTATTTAAACCTGTAATGGGCATATGTGCTGTCACTCACCAGGCTGTGAGTGCTTCTTCCCGTGTGTTTAGGAACCGTGGCCGTCCACCATCCTGAGGGTCTGCGCATGCGCAGCCCTTTCAAACCTTCAGTACCTGTTCCTTTTAGTTAATTGGCTGATCAGGCAACACTCCCTATTTAAAGCACCTGAGTTCCATACCTCGTTGCCTGATCTTGGAGTCTCATTCCCCATGAGCCTCTGAAAGTGTTCCTGTGTTTCCTCGTGTATTCAGCTCAGCTGATTCCTGTGGTTTCCAGACCACGTCAACTCTCCTGTGGTTTCCAGACCACTTCAACTCTCCTGTGTTTCATCGTGACTGTATTAGCTGATTCCTATCCGCTACCTCCGTGCACTACAGTCTTCAGCTCACTTCAACTCTCCTGTGTTTCATCGTGACTGTATTAGCTGATTCCTATCCGCTGCCTCCGTGCACTACAGTCTTCAGCTCACTTCAACTCTCCTGTGTTTCATCGTGACTGTATTAGCTGATTCCTATCCACTGCCTCCGTGCACTACAGACTTCAGCTCACCTCAACTCTCCTGTGTTTCATCGAGACTGCACCAGCTGATTCCTATCTGCTGCTCTCCGTGCTCAACAGTTCCAGCTCAGCTCTACTCTCCCGTGTTTCATCGTGACTGCACCTGCTGATTTCTATCCGCTACCTCCGTGTACCTGCAGAGTCCTGCTGGCTGCTTCTCCTCAGTTCTACTCGTGTCTGCAGCTGATCCGCTCTCCGTGCTTCTCAGTGTTCCTGCCGGTGTCAACTCGCCAGTCTGCATCGGATCTACGCCTCGCTGCTTTCATCTCGTCTAGACCATCTCTACTCTTCAGGGTTCTCCAGGAGTCCAGTTCTACATACTACTGCTTCCTGAGTATTTGTTGCTATCCCTGCTGGTCTACCTACCTGTGCGCTGCACCTACTTGATTACCGCTTCCACCCTCCTGGGACTTCGCATCCTGCCGGCCTCCAGCCGTTCAGGTATCTCTGCACTCCTGTCTGACAGCCTGCTCCTGAACCACGGTATGCATACTTCTCATTGACTGTGCTGGTGTATTGCATATCTTGCTGGACTGAGTTGTACTCCTCTGGAGTTTACTATCCGCTGAGACTATTGCCATCATTGACTGTGTTATCTTTTGCCCGGATAGTTCCTGTGACTTTGTATTATTGTGCAGTGCTGTTCAGTCATTACTATATTGTGCATATCATCGTGGGATCAAGTTCAGTGTGCCCGTGTATCCCCTGTATTGCATTCTCTCCCCGTGCTCCTCCTCACATATATATTCAGTGGTACTAGGGATGTGCACCGGCGACTTTTGAGGTCTCTTGTTTTGTGTTTTGGATCCGGATTTTCGTTATTTTTGAGGTTCGGATTTGTCTCGCAAAACACTTGACGAAAGGTCTCGGTTCGGATTTAAGGTATTGGATTCGGATTTTTTTTGAAAAAAACATAAAAAGTTTAAAAATCAAGTTTTTGGGCTTATTTTCACTCCTAGGCTATTATTAACCTCAATAACATTCAATAACAAGCATTTCCACTAATTTACAGTGTATTCTGAACACCTCACAATATAGTTATTAGTCCAAAACGTTGCAACAAGGTATCTTTCTGGACTGCGTAGAGGAGTGGGTCACCACAATATATATTAAAAACCCTGAACTTTTATGATTCGCACCAATAAATGTACCTGGACTGCGTAGAGGAGTGGGTCACCACAATATATATTAAAAACCCTGAACTTTTATGATTCGCACCAATAAATGTACCTGGACTGCGTAGAGGAGTGGGTCACCACAATATCTTAAAAACCCCGAACTTTTATGAATCGCACCAATAAATGTACCTGGACTGCGTAGAGGAGTGGGTCACCACAATATATTAAAAACCCTGAACTTTTATGATTCGCACCAATAATTGTACCTGGACTGCGTAGAGGAGTGGGTCACCACAATATAAATTAAAAACCCTGAACTTTTATGAATCGCACCAATAATTGTACCTGGACTGCGTAGAGGAGTGGGTCACCACAATATATTAAAAACCCTGAACTTTTATGATTCGCACCAATAATTGTACCTGGACTGCGTAGAGGAGTGGGTCACCACAATATATTAAAAACCCTGAACTTTTATGATTCGCACCAATAATTGTACCTGGACTGCGTAGAGGAGTGGGTCACCACAATATATTAAAAACCCTGAACTTTTATGATTCGCACCAATAATTGTACCTGGACTGCGTAGAGGAGTGGGTCACCACAATATATATTAAAAACCCTGAACTTTTATGATTCGCACCAATAATTGTACCTGGACTGCGTAGAGGAGTGGGTCACCACAATATATTAAAAACCCTGAACTTTTATGATTCGCACCAATAATTGTACCTGGACTGCGTAGAGGAGTGGGTCACCACAATATATTAAAAACCCTGAACTTTTATGATTCGCACCAATAATTGTACCTGGACTGCGTAGAGGAGTGGGTCACCACAATATATTAAAAACCCTGAACTTTTATGATTCGCACCAATAATTGTACCTGGACTGCGTAGAGGAGTGGGTCACCACAATATCTTAAAAACCCTGAACTTTTATGATTCGCACCAATAATTGTACCTGGACTGCGTAGAGGAGTGGGTCACCACAATATCTTAAAAACCCTGAACTTTTATGATTCGCACCAATAATTGTACCTGGACTGCGTAGAGGAGTGGGCACTGGGCACCACAATAAAATATATAAAAAACCTTCAACAGATCTGCATTACACTACACATACGGCTGCTCCTCCATCCTCTCCATCATATACATGTTGGAGTTTTAGCGTGTGACAACCTCTTGTTTTTGATAATGTCAGTGCATTTTGAATATTTTTCAATTTGCCCCACACCACTGAATGTACTTTATCTATGATACGCAATACGCATCTATCTATCTTGACTGCGTAGTGTGGTGGCCCCGGTACACAATTTGGTACCGAGGCCACAATATAATTAAAAAACCCTCCACGTGTCTGAATTCCACCAAACAAGTATCTGGACTGCATAGTGGGGTGGCCCCGGTACCCAATTTGATACCGGGGCCACAATACCTCCTCCAAACATGGTACAGACAATTCGTCATTGAGATCCCAGACAGACAGGGTCAAAGTGTTATTGTTTGACTTTGTAAACCCAAAAAACTGTCCCTGTTGCACATAGTCGTGCAATGAAGACTGACTTTTTCATTTAAAGGCACGATCTTTAAAGTGTAGTGTTTGTAAGTCTAAGTCATATTATACTTTTGGTAAAATTGGTTTATTTTGTTCCTCTTTATGGTAATTAATTAGTAATAGAATTAAAGTATGAAATAGAATTAAAGTATGAAATAGAATTAAAGTATGAAATAGAATTAAAGTATGAAATAGAGTGGTATAGAGTTGTAGTGTGGTATAGATAGAGTGGTCCACACAATATAATAATAAAACCCTCAACTGCTCTGAATTCCACCAAACAAGTATCTGGACTGCGTAGTGTGGTGGCCCCGGTACACAATTTGGTACCGAGGCCACAATGTAATTAAAAAATTGGGCATCAACTGTCACCGTTGTTTAATATCTGATACACCTAAATATGGACTGCACAGTGGAGTGGCCCCGGTAGTAAATTTGGTGCCGGGGCCACAATACCTCCTCCAACTTCCAAGTGTAGTGTTTATAAAGACAGACAGCGTCGAAGTGTTATTAGTTGACTTTCTTAACCCTAAAATTGTCCCTGTTGCAAATATTCGTGCAATGGACAGTTACTTTTTTATTGAAAGACTCAAGTTTTCAAGTGTAGTGTTTATAAAATATAAACAACAATACAGTAGTTTTAGAGCACGTCAATACCTCTTGTTTTAAATTATGACACGGCATTTTACTTTTGGTTTAATTTCTTGTATTTTTTTAAATTTGGTTTTACTTTTTGAACATGGCAAACGACTGTTGATTGGTCATATAATGCCAAAAAAAAAGGTCCAAGATGGAATTGTCCTTGGGCCCTCACACCCACCCTTATGTTGTTGAAATAGGACATGCACACTTTAACAAACCAATCATTTCAGCGACAGGGCCTACCAAACAACTTTGGCTGAAATGATTGGTTTGTTTGGGCCCCCACACCAAAAAAGCTATTCATCTCTCCCTGTACAGACTAAACAGGCTCTACTGAGGCAAGATGTCGTCCTCATCCTCAACCTCTGATTCCTCTCCCCCTACAGTGTGTACTTCCTCCTCATCACACATTATCAATTCGTCCCCGCTGGACTCCACAACCACAGGTCCCTCTGTAGTATCTGGAGGGCAGTGCTGTACTTCATTGAGGAATTGATTATTCATTTTTATAAACATCATTTTTTCAACGTTGTGAGGAAGCAACCTCCTTCGCCGCTCACTGACCAGGTTCCCCGCTGCACTAAAAACTCTTTCCGAGTACACACTGGAGGGGGGACAACTCAGGTAAAATAGAGCCAGTTTGTACAGGGGCTTCCAAACTGCCTTTTTTTCCTGCCAGTAACAATATGGACTGTCTGACATGTCTACTTGGATGGTGTCAGCAAAGTAATCATCCACAATTTTTTCTATTGTGACAGCATCCAATGCAGCGAGAGTAGACATGTCTGCAATGGTTGGCAGGTCCTTCAGTCCGGACCAGATGTTATCAGCATCCCCGCCAGTGCCTCTTTTGGGAAAACTGAGCTTTTTCCTCGCAGCCATAGATGTGGAAGAAAATGAGGGTGGAGCTGTTGGCATGTCACGGTCCTCTTCAGAGGACAATCTCCTGACCAGCAGGTCTTTGCACCGCTGTAGACTTGTGTCCGCCGGAAACAGAGACACAACATACGCTTTAAACCGAGGATCGAGCACGGTGGCCAGAATGTATTCCTCTGACTTTAAAAGAGTGACCACCCTCGGATCCTGGCAAAGCGTACGAAGGGCTACATCCACAAGAGCTACATGCTTGGTGTAATCGCAATGGCTTACCAGCTCCTCCCTCACTTTCTCCAGCTGCTTCTGCAACAGCCTGATCAGGGGAATGACCTGACTCAAGCTGGCAGTGTCGGAACTGACTTCTCGTGTGGCAAGTTCAAATGGCTGCAGAACCTTGCACAACACGGAAATCAGTCTCCACTGCGCTTGACTCAGGCGCATCCCCACTCCTTTGCCTATGTCGTAGGTGGCTGTGTAGGCCTGAATGGCCTTTTGCTGCTCCTCCATCCTCTGCAGCATATAGAGGGTGGAGTTCCAGCGCGTCACAACCTCTTGTTTGAGGTGATGGCAGGGCAGGTTCATGCTTTTTTGATGTGCCTCTAGTCTGCGGTAGGCACTGGCTGAATGCCGAAAGTGTCCAGCAATTTTGCGCGCCACCGCAAGCATCTCCTGCACACCCCTGTCACTCTTGAGGTAATGCTGCACCACCAAATTAATGGTGTGTGCAAAACATGGGACGTGCTGGAAATTGCCCATATTTAATGCCCGCACAATGTTACTGGCATTGTCTGACACCACAAATCCCCATGAGAGTCTAAGTGGGGTAAGCCACTGGGAGATAATTTCCCTCATTTTCTCTAATATGTTGTCAGCGTTGTGCCTCTTATTAAAGCCTGTAATGCACAATGTTGCCTGCCTTTGCATGAGCAGCCATTTTGTAGATGCTGCTACTGATGCAGCTGTTGCTGTTGCTGCGGAAGGGGATGCATCTACCCAGTGGGCTGTCACAGTCATATAGTCCTTCGTTTGCCCAGAACCACTTGTCCACATGTCCGTGGTTAAGTGGACAGTGGGTACAACCGCATTTTTAAGAGCACTGAGGACACTTGATCGTACTTCTCTGTACATTTTTGGTATCGCCTGCCTAGTGAAGTGGAATCTCGAGGGGATTTGGTACCGGGGACACAATACCTCCATCAACCCTCTAAATCCCACTCCACTGATGGCGGACACCGGGCGCACGTCTAACACCAACATTGCAGTTACAGCCGCAGTTATACGCTTTGCAATAGGGTGACTACTATCGTATTTTGTGGTCATGGCAAACGACTGTTGGACGGTCAATTGTTTTGTGAAAGACTTAGCGGTCTTACGACTTCCCCTCTGGGAAGATGACCGACTAACAGCAGCAACAGCAGCAGTGGCAGTAGTAGGCGTACCGCTGCAGGATTCCTCGGATGAATCCCGTATTGAGGAGGACTCAGTCTGGCTGCTGACTTGGGCTGCAGGACTGAATCTGATGGAGATTGTGGAGGAAGTTGGCGAGGAGGGTGTTGCTGGTGTGTATCCAACTGGACCACGGGATTTAGGTGTCCCTGTACCGATGAGGGTCCTAGCCCCAGTTCCTGAACTAACCACTGAACTATGAAGGTTATTCAGGTGACGTATAAGGGAGGATGTTCCTAGGTGGGCAAGATCCTTACCCCTGCTTATTTGAGCTTTACATAAGCTACATATGGCCATACATTGGTTGTCTGGATTTGGATAAAAATAACTCCAGACCGAAGAGGTGCATTTTTTGGTCTTCTGACCAGGCATGACGATGGGCTTTTTCATCCCATGGACATCAGCTGTTTCCCCCCCTGGTGCCTCATTTACAATAACCACATCACCATCCTCATCATCAAGTTCCTCCACAGCGCCAGCTACATCATCAATAGCCTCCTCCCGAGCCACCTCTTCCCGTACAGTGATGGGAAGGTCAGGCTTGACAACCACCAACACCCTTGGACTCGCCTTGGGGATTTGTGATAATTTCTCTTTAGAAGGCAGAGTTGTTTGCTGTTTTGTTGCTGACAGCATAACTCTCTTCAATTTTTTGTAGGGGGGGGGGGAGGAGGAGGGCTAAGATCCGTGGGTGAAGCTGAACCACTAGTCATGAACACGGGCCAGGGCCTAAGCCGTTCCTTGCCACTCCGTGTCGTAAATGGCATATTGGCAACTTTACGTTTCTCCTCAGATGATTTAAAGTTTCTCTTTTTGCTACATTTTCTTAACTTGGGCTTTTTGGATTTTACATGCCCGGTACTACGAGATTGGGCATCGGGCTTGGAAGACGACGTTGATGGCATTTCATCGTCTATGTCATGACTAGTGGCAGCAGCTTCAGCATTAGCAGGAAGTGGGTCTTGATCTTTCCCTACTTTATCCTCCAAATTTTTGGTCTCCATTATATGTAGCACAAGATACTGCAGAATGTGTGAACTTGGTAATATTGCAGTACCAATGGACTTATACTGCTGGATTGGTTTTGCAAATTTGGTTATAATTATTATATATTTTTTTTTTATTTAAATTTTTTATTTTTTTTTACTTTTTTTTTATTTTTTAAAAACTTGGGAATAATGGGGAAATAACTATGCCCTTAGAAGCACAGAGCACAGGACACAGCACCACTGGACTGAACAGGACACGGCACAGGACTCAGCAGGACAGAGCACAGGACACAGCACCACTGGACTGATACTGCAGAATGTGTGAACTTGGTAATATTGCAGTACCAATGGACTTATACTGCTGGATTGGTTTTGCAAATTTGGTTATAATTATTATATATTTTTTTTTTTTTTAAATTTTTTATTTTTTTTTACTTTTTTTTTATTTTTTAAAAACTTGGGAATAATGGGGAAATAACTATGCCCTTAGAAGCACAGAGCACAGGACACAGCACCACTGGACTGAACAGGACACAGCACAGGACCCAGCAGCACCACTGACCTCAGAAGGACAGAGCACAGCACACAGCACCACTGGACTGATACTGCAGAACACAGCACAGCACAGCACAGAACTAAACAGCACAGAACTAAACAGCACAGAACTAAACAGCACAGAACTAAACAGCACAGAACTAAACAGCACAGAGGACCACCTAACACACCCTCCCTCTACCCTGATCAATGCCCGAGTGAAGATGGCGGCGACTAGCGGGGAATTTATAGGATCCGAGTATCGCGAGATCCGACAACGGGATTATGAGTCAGAGCCTCAGTTTCACTTTTGAATTTGGCGCCAATACCCGGATCTGTCTCGGATCCGACTCGGATCCGCAACGTTCGGGTGGGCTCGGATTTCATAAATCCGAGTGCGCTCATCCCTAAGTGGTACATCTTGCTAGAGGCAGACCACTGATCCCTGTTTCCTGAGTCACCTGTTCCAGTATCCTTACACATAGCAGTGGTACATCTTGCTAACGCAGACCACTGACTTCCCGGATACCTCCACCTGGATTCCATTCCCTCACCTAGACAGCGGTACAACTTGCTAAACGCAGACCGCTGACTCTCATCACCTCCTCGTTGCTGCTGGACATTCCTCCTCACTATAGCAGTGGTACAACTTGCTACCGCAGACCACTGACTACCCTCACGTTTCCTTTGTCCATTCAGTTCCTCGTGTACTACTACATATATATTTCCAGTGCTGCTAGTCATAGACTTTCCTGAGCATCTCTATCATCTGCTGTCTCCTGTTCCGTGATCAGCCCGCTACCAGAGTACCATATCACCATCTATACTGCTCTGGTAAGCCTATCACCTGGTGATCCCTGGGTAAAGACTCCTAGTGCCCGTTACAGTAAGATCAGGCCATGACAGACCCAGATTCGGAACCTACAGCCAAAGAGATGCTGCAGCATCTGGTCACCCGTGTGGAGCAACAGGATGCTCGCCAACAGCTGTTACTTCAATGTTACCAGGCGTTAGCCTCCCAAGGAACATCTGGACAGACCGTTACAGCTAATGTTGAAGCTCCTGTGCTTTCCTCTGTTTCCCCAGTGCCATCCCAGGTGTCTACGGCTTCCAAGCTTCACCTGCCTACTCCGTCAAAATATGATGGAGACCCCAAAACTTGTAGGGGTTTTCTCAACCAATGCTCAGTTCATTTTGAGCTCCAACCTCAAAATTTTTCTACCCATCATTCCAGAGTGGCCTATCTTATTTCATTGTTTTCTGGACAAGCTCTGGCTTGGGCTTCCTCTCTGTGGGAGAGGAACGATCCTGTATTACAAGATAGTGCCAAATTTATTTCTATGTTCCGAAGTGTATTCGATGAACCAGGTCGTGTGACCTCCGCTGCTTCCAGCATTCTCCGTTTACGTCAGGGTTCTCGTACAGTAGGCCAGTACGTCATTCAATTTAGGATATTAGCCTCTGAACTTCAGTGGAACACTGAAGCATTAATTGCCGCCTTCTGGCAGGGGCTCTCCGATAAAATTAAAGATGCACTGACTACCCAAGAGCTTCCTACGTCATTAGAAGATTTGATTTCTCTCTGCCATCGTGTAGACATGAGGTTTCGTGAAAGGGAATCTGAGAAAACAACTTCAGTTAAAGCACCTCTTTGCTCAACCCCTCAACTTCGTCCAGCTTCATCTCCTGTGATCCCCATGGAGATAGGATGTTCCAAATTAACTTCAGAGAAGAAAAACCGAACAGTAAAGAATAGACTTTGTATCTATTGTGCTGATTCCACACATATGCTCAGTTCTTGCACTAAGAAATCGGGAAATGCCAGGCCCTAACTAGTTCTGGAGAGGTGAAGTTAGGGTCCCTGGAGTCCACTCCATCTTCTACGAAATTAAAAGTCTGCGCTTTTGATGTTACGATTTCCTTTGCTACCAAATCCTTTGAGTCTCAAGCACTGATTGATTCTGGAGCAGCAGGAAATTTCATTTCTAAATCCCTAGTGAATCAATTGTCCCTACCAGTGATTACTTTGAAAACACCGATTACTGTGACTGCTATAGATGGATCACGTCTCATCAATGGTCTCATCACTCGGAGTACGTCTCCAGTAACGCTTCAGATTGGTGTGCTACACCATGAAGAGATTTCGTTTTTAATTCTTCCTGTTACGACAAGTCCGATAGTTTTAGGCCTTCCATGGCTTTAATGTCATTCTCCCCAGATTGACTGGCGCACTCCTCAAGTTACGTCTTGGGGAGCTGAATGTCATCATCGTTGTCTTTCTCAAGTCATTCCTCTTAAAATACAGCAATCTTCCATCTCATCTTCCTCACCGGGACTTCCTCCTCAGTATGCTTCATTTGCCGATGTTTTTGATAAAGCTCAGTCTGAACGTCTACCTCCTCATCGTTCATGGGATTGTCTGATCGATCTTCTACCTGGCAAGACTCCTCCTAGGGGTCGGGTGTATCCACTTTCGTTACCTGAAACTCAAGCTACATCTGATTACATCCAAGAGAATCTCCAGCGAGGTTTTATTCGACCTTCCACCTCTCCCGCTGGAGCCGGGTTCTTCTTCGTAAAGAAGAAGGATGGATCACTACGCCCATGCATAGATTTTCGTGGGCTCAATGCCATTACTATTAAAAATCGGTATCCCATTCCTTTGATCACTGAGTTATTTGATCGCATCAAGGGAGCTCGGATATTTACCAAGTTGGATCTTCGTGGTGCCTAGAATTTAATTAGAATCCGGTCCGGTGACGAATGGAAGACAGCGTTCAACACCAGAGATGGGCATTATGAATATCTAGTAATGCCTTTCGGGTTGTGTAATGCCCCCGCTGTTTTCCAGGGCTTCATTAATGAGATCTTTCGGGACTTGTTATATGTATGTGTCATTGTCTACCTGGACGACATATTGATCTTTTCACAGGACCTGCCTTCTCATCACCAACATGTGGCAGAGGTCCTTTCCAGACTCCGGAAAAATTCATTATTCTGCAAACTAGAAAAATGTTCATTCGAGTTGCCCCAGATTCCATTTTTGGGGTATATTGTCTCCGGAGTTGGTCTACAAATGGATCCAGAAAAGGTGAATGCTGTATTACATTGGCCCCAGCCAACTACTCTTCGTGCCATCCAGCGTTTTTTAGGTTTTGCCAATTACTATAGACGCTTCATTCAAGACTTCTCGTCCATTGCATCTCCTATTGTGGCCCTGACTCGTAAAGGGGCCAATACTAAGCAATGGTCATCCGAGGCTCTCCAAGCCTTTCAATTTCTTAAAGAGTCCTTCTCCTCTGCTCCCATTCTTCGACAGCCTGATGTGACACTTCCCTTCTTCCTAGAAGTAGATGCCTCTAATGTTGGCTTAGGAGCCATTCTCTACCAACGATCGGAGCAACAAAAATTCCATCCTTGTGCCTTTTACTCTCGGGGTCTCCTGCCTGCAGAGAAAAATTACACTATCGGGGACAAGGAGTTGCTGGCTATCAAAGTAGCATTAGAGGAGTGGAGATACTTGTTGGAAGGAGCTCGTCACCCTGTGACGATTTTCACGGATCATAAGAACTTGTCATACCTACAGTCTGCCCAATGCTTGAATCCTCGTCAAGCAAGATGGTCTCTTTTCTTTTCTCGTTTCGAATTAATCATAACCTTCAAACCAGCTGCCAAGAACAAGAAAGCTGACGCTCTATCTCGAGCCTTTGTGACGTCCTCTGACATTGAAGAGGTTTCCAACCATTCTATACTAGACCCCAAATGTATCTCGCTGGCTGCTTCTTCCACTAATGTGCTACCATTTGGGAAGACCCTCGTGCCTCCTACTCTTAGGAGGAAAATCCTTTCGTGGTT
The DNA here is from genome assembly GCF_038048845.1 of Mixophyes fleayi. NCBI lineage: Eukaryota > Metazoa > Chordata > Amphibia > Anura > Limnodynastidae > Mixophyes > Mixophyes fleayi. Next base: position 17,733,438 of record NC_134403.1, read on the forward strand.
CCACTCTTCTCGTTTTTCTGGACATGCTGGTGAACGCAAGACCTTTGAGATTCTCTCTCGAAGTTACTGGTGGCCCTCGATGGGGAGAGACGTCAAAGAGTTTGTAGCTGCTTGTGAATTGTGTTCTCAGTTTAAGTCCTCCCGCAGAACTCCAGCGGGGTTGCTTCAACCACTACCCATTCCGTCCAAGCCCTGGACCCATATTAGTATGGACTTTGTTACTGATCTTCCGCCTAGTAAAAATTGTAATACTATTTGGGTAGTGGTAGACAGATTTTCGAAGATGGCTCATTTTGTCCCTTTGTCTGGTTTGCCTTCCTCGTCTACTCTGGCTGAACATTTCGTCAAGGAAATCTTTCGTATTCATGGATGTCTGTCTGAGATTGTGTCAGATAGAGGAGTACAATTCGTTTCCAGATTCTGGCGGGCCCTTTGTAAAACCTTGGGCATACGATTAGCACTCTCATCTTCCTACCATCCTCAATCAAACGGACAAACTGAAAGGGTCAATCAAGATCTTGAGACCTTTATAAGGATGTTCTCATCAGCCAATCAAGACAACTGGGTAGAATTGCTTCCTTGGGCTGAATTCGCTCATAACAACATGTACCATGAGTCATCTTCCAAAACTCCATTCTTTGTGGTTTACGGTCACCATCCGTCTTTTCCGGAATTTCCTGCCCTCCCTCCCACCCAAGTTCCTGCTGTAGAGACTGTTTGTCAGACCTTCAAAAATATTTGGTCTCAGGTCAAAACCTGTTTAAAGAAGACATCTGCCAAATATAAGTCTTTCGCAGATAAGAAGAGGCGGGCTATTCCACCACTGAAAATTGGAGATCGTGTCTGGTTATCTACCAAAAATATTCGTTTGAAGGTCCCATCTATGAAATTCGCTCCCCGTTTTATTGGTCCATATAGGATCATTCAAGTGATAAATCCAGTTTGTTTCAAACTTCTACTTCCTAAGAACCTTCGTATTTCCAACGCCTTCCATGTGTCCTTGCTCAAACCTCTCATCATCAACCGTTTCTCGGCTCCTCCTTCAGCACCTCAGCCAGTTCAAGTTCATCAGGAGGAAGATTTCGAGATTACTCATGTATTGGACGCAAAAATTTTGCGAGGAGTTCTTCGTTTCCTCGTTCATTGGAAGGGCTTTGGTCCTGAGGAGCGTTCATGGATCAAAGCTGAAGATCTCAACACTCCAGCTCTTCTTAAGAAGTTTTATTCCAAAAATCCGGACAAGCCCGGTTCCAGGTGTTCTGTGCCCACCTTTAAAAGGGGGGGTACTGTCACTCACCAGACTGTGAGTGCTTCTTCCCGTGTGTTTAGGAACCGTGGCCGTCCACCATCCTGAGGGTCTGCGCATGCGCAGCCCTTTCAAACCTTCAGTACCTGTTCCTTTTAGTTAATTGGCTGATCAGGCAACACTCCCTATTTAAAGCACCTGAGTTCCATACCTCATTGCCTGATCTTGGATTCTCATTCCCCATGAGCCTCTGAAGGTGTTCCTGTGTTTCCTCGTGTATTCAGCTCAGCTGATTCCTGTGGTTTCCAGACCACGTCAACTCTCCTGTGGTTTCCAGACCACTTCAACTCTCCTGTGTTTCATCGTGACTGTATTAGCTGATTCCTATCCGCTGCCTCCGTGCACTACAGTCTTCAGCTCACCTCAACTCTCCTGTGTTTCATCGAGACTGCACCAGCTGATTCCTATCTGCTGCTCTCCGTGCTCAACAGTTCCAGCTCAGCTCTACTCTCCCGTGTTTCATCGTGACTGCACCTGCTGATTTCTATCCGCTACCTCCGTGTACCTGCAGAGTCCTGCTGGCTGCTTCTCCTCAGTTCTACTCGTGTCTGCAGCAGCTGATCCGCTCTCCATGCTTCTCAGTGTTCCTGCCGGTGTCAACTCGCCAGTCTGCATCGGATCTACGCCTCGCTGCTTTCATCTCATCTAGACCATCTCTACTCTTCAGGGTTCTCCAGGAGTCCAGTTCTACATACTACTGCTTCCTGAGTATTTGTTGCTATCCCTGCTGGTCTACCTACCTGTGCGCTGCACCTACTTGATTACCGCTTCCACCCTCCTGGGACTTCGCATCCTGCCGGCCTCCAGCCGTTCAGGTATCTCTGCACTCCTGTCTGACAGCCTGCTCCTGAACCACGGTATGCATACTTCTCATTGACTGTGCTGGTGTATTGCATATCTTGCTGGACTGAGTTGTACTCCTCTGGAGTCTACTATCCGCTGAGACTATTGCCATCATTGACTGTGTTATCTTTTGCCCGGATAGTTCCTGTGACTTTGTATTATTGTGCAGTGCTGTTCAGTCATTACTATATTGTGCATATCATCGTGGGATCAAGTTCAGTGTGCCCGTGTATCCCCTGTATTGCATTCTCTCCCCGTGCTCCTCCTCACATATATATTCAGTGGTACAACTTGCTAGAGGCAGACCACTGATCCCTGTTTCCTGAGTCACCTGTTCCAGTATCCTCTCACATAGCAGTGGTACAACTTGCTAACGCAGACCACTGACTTCCCGGATACCTCCACCTGGATTCCATTCCCTCACCTAGACAGCGGTACAACTTGCTAAACGCAGACCGCTGACTCTCATCACCTCCTCGTTGCTGCTGGACATTCCTCCTCACTATAGCAGTGGTACAACTTGCTACCGCAGACCACTGACTACCCTCACGTTTCCTTTGTCCATTCAGTTCCTCGTGTACTACTACATATATATTTCCAGTGCTGCTAGTCATAGACTTTCCTGAGCATCTCTATCATCTGCTGTCTCCTGTTCCGTGATCACCCAGCTACCAGAGTACCATATCACCATCTATACTGCTCTGGTAAGCCTATCACCTGGTGATCCCTGGGTAAAGACTCCTAGTGCCCGTGACATGTGCATTGCAACCGATGCTAGTTAGTTGGCCGGTGACCAGGTAGGTGAACTATGTCTAGCTAGAGCGAGGGTCGTATGGTGTCACCCTAACAAAAGTTTGCTGTTCTATTTTGTGACGTGAACAATAAAAGTACTATTTTCAAAGAAAGAAGTTGTTTGTGTCTGTCATCTGCCGGGTGTCATCATCACACTAATTATATATATATATAAATTGGTGGTAGTCACTATTACGAATACAATAATGTCGACAATAGTTAGATTGACTTAAAAAGGTAGATTACTATAAGGGCAACATTGAGGAAATAGAGATTTTCCATAATTCAGATAGACAGTATGTCCATCACTTCTGATATCTGCCTGCAATAAATTGCAACTCGAGAAAACGCGGCTCGTGGGAATTCCTCACTTACAATGGACAGAATGAGATTGACGGTTTTAAGGCGGCAATGGGCGAACCAGCTGTATACAGTATACAGGCGGTGAGTAGTGGCTGCAAAATAAAAGAAGAATAGTGAACAAACTGAGCTGTGTACTGTCAAATTTCTGGGGGTAAATGTATTAAGTGACGATTTCTGCAAGTCGACGGAAATCGGCGACTCTGCAGGGGAAATTTAAATCAGCGATGGCTTGTAAATGCAAACTTGCCTTTACATGCCTTCGCCGCTTTAAATTTCCCCTGCAAAGTCGCTGATCTCCAGCGACTTGCAGAAATCGGCACTTAATACATTTACCCTCTGGTGTCTTTATTACAGTGATGTCAGAAGTGGAGTGGTCAGGGAAGCAACATTCAGCTTCCCTACCAGGCAACTAGCTAATATGAAGGAAGTTGTCAAGGCTGTTGTGAATGTGGCCAGCTCGCACCAGGAACAGCGCAGAGAGGTGCAACTGGTAGCAGAGAGGCAGGCAGAAAATACCAGGGTTCTGCAGGAACAAGTGGACCAACTGAGTTGTGACAGTTTACTCAGACCAATATGGGTCTACAGAAAATGTAAGCTTTTTGCGATGAGGACACAAAACTGTGTCCATTGAGAGGGCTGCAAAAAGGGCTAACTGGCCACTTTTTGTCTGAGAAGCTGGCACCTTATCTGGCTGGCCAGAGCACAGCGCTTCCATGAATAGTGCTTTATTGCAGAAAAAACAGTTTGGTAATGCGACGAAACTAGTGTGATAACACTGTAACCATCCTGTTCTCGATTCTCACATAATATAGATTATAGCAAGTACTTTTTATAGCCCATGCTTTTGTTCCCCAGCTCACCAGACTACAACTGCATTGTCTAATAACATGTGGCTAAGGGGACAATGTAGCTCAGTGTGAATATGTACATTGTGTATTGTATATTGATGACTTGGTAGTGTGGTTGTTATTCATTGTCTTTAAAGTGAAGCCAGGGGATTACGGGTAGGGATCAGGTTGAAATGTACTGGCAGGGCTCAACTAGTGTCCATTGCTCTCAGAAGACTATTCCAGACAGCCCATCTAGCAGGGGAGCTTCTGTGAAAGGACAGCTTATCTTCACTCCTCTCTCCAACCCCCCTTAGTCCAGCACTGACCAATGGTTAAAAAGAAAAGATCAAGGGGTTTTCCTAGGGAGGGGAAAACACCCCCTCCAGGGGAAGGGGGGTGTCCATTCTGGGATTTCATTCATGGAAGGTGCAAGATCTGGTTTTGAGTTCTCATTCTCTACATATGCAGCTGAGAGAGATCCATGAGTTGTCAAGTCTGGACAGCCAGGTGACTGTAACTCCTTAAGCTAGTGGGGTAAGGGACAGATGATGTGGTAAACCTTCCTAGTATTTATTTACTGTGTGTTTCATAATAATCTAGTGATTGGTTTTGTTACAATAAATGTATTCTTGTACTTTCTAACTGCATTTGCCTGAGGGACTATAGAAATCCTAGAAGGTACTGGGTAGACTTCCCTGGCATAGCGAGGCACCCGTGGGTGGCCAGCCAGCGTGAAGAGGGTAGCATTGTGCCAGAAACCCCGGTATCTTCACAGGTCCCAAATTTCTGATCTCAAAATGTGACTGCAGCCTGAGAAACAATCCCCAACCCAAATGATCAAAATTCTGGGGGTCGTATTAGCATCTTTAAGGTCTGGTGACCAATCCAGAAAAATATGCAGTGGCTATAAGGGAGACTGAGTACCTTGGCTGCATATTTCGGCAGGGACAGGTAAAACCCCAATTGGGCAAGGTGGAAACTGTAATGAACTTGCCAAAGACACTTTGGAAATCACAACTGTGTAGCGTCCTAGGGTTAGTTAGTATTTATGGGAGATTTGTAAGTCATTTTGCCACTAGGGCTGCTCTGCTAATGGAAATTTTTCAAAAGAGTGGCCCTGATAAAGTAATGTAGACAGAGGCAGCTACAGCAGCCTGGACTGATCTCCGATCAGCACATTTTTCTTCACCAGTGTTGCAAGCTCCAGACTTTAAATAAAGGTTCATTCTGCAGGCAGGTGCAGCTAGTGTTTGCTAGAGGACAGTTCTGTCCAAAGCAAAGAAGGGGGTTGAGAACCCCCGACATTACTTGAGTCGTAAGCAAAAATATGTGACTGTGGAAAAAGAGCAGTTGGATATAAAATGGGCCACAGAAGCCCTGCATTACCTGCTAGGCAGTGAAATCCCCATATGAACTGATCATGCACTCTTAAGTAGGATGCATACCAACAGGGAGGTGTATGTCTAGGTGACCGAATGGTTCCTGGCTCTCAAGGCTTCCCAATTCATGGTGGAGACTAGACCAAGTGTTCTAGAGTCCACACCACCATAGTTGATGACGCTGGGGGGGGATATGTGGCAAAGAGAGAAATTCCCCTAGACGGTTCAGGATGAACAGTGTGTGTGACAAGCTTAAGTGTGGGGAGACAGCCTTGCACGGACACACATGGAGTATAACCACACACAGGTGGAAGTCCTATTTTTAATGGCTGATTAGATTTATGTTTTGGTGGAAGTTATGTATTTAAGTGTGTGCTTTTGTTTGGGGCAGAGCGACCGATGACTAACTAGTGAGCCGGTGACTAGACAGTGCTAGGATTGCAAGTTGTTTGTCTTTTATGGTAATAAGGTAAATATTTTCTGCTAACTTGACTTAAAGAATAGTGAACCAACTGAGCTGTGTCTTGTCCAATAAGTGAAAGAGAGAGAGAGATCGATCCTTATTCAGATTTGAAGATGCGTCCGCTTGACAACAAACATAAACCTCAGTCACATACATCCAACTTGCACATGTTTATTTTATATGTTATGAACGCAATTGCTATCTATTAGGCTTGAATAACCTAGCTGATTAAGCAGAAGCAATTTACCGACATGCATAAAAAAAAAAAAAACATTTTAATCTTTGCTACAATGCATCCAGCAAATCATAATTTATTAAAACATTATTAAATACAGTGTAACCACATGTTAGATGGTGTCAGTGCCAAATAGAACATATAGCAAAGTAGGTGCACCTACACGATGTTCAAAAAAGGATAAAAAATTGCAGGTATGTACCAGTCCAGCAACTTAGCGCAAGAAGGTAGATTGTAATAATTATCTTCATTTCAAAAGTGCCCATTACCATAACTGGAAAAAGAATATACCGAAGGGACAATTTATGCGTATACGTCGCAATTGTTCAGACAAAGATGTTTTTTCACAACAAGCTAAGATGTCTAAAAATTTCCTTGATAGAGGATATCCACCTTTGCTTGTGCAACAAGCATTTGAGGAAGTAGAATTAATGAATAGGGGGACTTTGCTGAACCCTAATGATAGGCACTCAGATTTAGGAATGGAAGTGAGTTCAGAGATTAATAACAAGAAAATGGTAATGAAAAAGGTCAAAAATAACGCAAATGCAGAATGGGCTTTTATTTCTAAATATAATGAGTCTTCGACAGCAATAAGGAATATAATATGTTCTAATTATTCCATTTTAAAACAAGATCCGGTTTTGAAATCAATTTTACCAGAAAAATCATTAGTGGTTTTTAAAAAAGCCAACAATCTGAAAAATATGCTAGCGCCAAGTTTTTGGAAACCACGACCATCAGTTAATAACATAGGTGACAATTCCCTATTAAGTAATGATAGCTCCTTGACAGGATCACATTTGAAATGGTTTCCATCTGTTCCAGATGGTTCATATAAGTGTGGTGGTACACGTTGTATAACGTGTGGCCATATTAAGAATAAAGAACACTCAGTAGAAAACCAGGAGACCAAAAGAATATACAACATACGTGGTTTTATTAATTGTAACTCATCTTATGATATCTATCTATTAAGGTGTAGTTGCGACCTATATTATGTAGGTCGCACCACAAGAAAACTTAAATTACGTTTTAATGAACATAGGAGGAATATCTTGAAGGGATTAAGATCTCACAGTGTTTCGAGACATTTCTCTGAGAAACATAATAATAATCCAGAAAGCCTGTCAATTACAGGGTTAGAATTTGTAAAACCTACAGCAAGAGGAGGGGATCGATTTAAGAGATTATGCAAACAGGAAGTTTATTGGATTTATCTTTTAGATACATTACATCCTGTAGGTTTGAATGAACTTGAACAACTTAATGATATTATATGAATTGCATAAAATTGTTTTTTAAAATAAAATATATTGTGATTTATATCTGTTGTTCTATGTTTGATATAGATACATCTACATAAGTTGTCGTTTATATGAAAATATTTCTGTAGCCCGTTGATGGTATAGGTACCTATTGTAATATGGGTTTATGGATCTATAATTTATAGATTCGTATTTGATATTTAGGATATCCTGCGAGATGAACAAAGTATAATTAGATTGGTATCCATCTAAGATCGGATAATATATATATATTTGTCCACATGTCACCACCTCATCATTCTTCTCCATCACCTCATCCTTCATTTTCATCGCCACATCCAGACACAGGGATCTCTCTCAGCGGTCCTGAGTATCACACTCCTCTCGCTATGTCACCCCCAGCAACTACCAACCACTCCCCACTGTCACCCCCGGCAACCACCAACCACTCCCAACTGTCACCCCCGGCAACCACCAACCACTCCCAACTGTCACTTCTACTTCAAGAAATATATATATATTTTTTTTTTTTAAATCTTTATAAACACTTTTAACAATTAACAAATTAAAAACATCTTAGTATACCAAATTTCAGCCCTTTCTGAGTTGTTTTTTCCACACACACTAAGAATTTAGTAGGTCAGTGCATAACTCCGCCCAGCAGGTGGCACTGCAGCTTGGTTTTATTTTTTACACACACACACACACACACACACAGACAGACTAACACACGCCACTAGACATTTAAATTATATATATATATATATATATATATATATATATATATATATATATATATATATATTGGGACAAAATTGTATTTTGTTTATTTTTTAAAAAATGTCAACACCTGAAAAAGGCATTTGCTTATTGATTCAAATATCCTCTATGGGAATAGGGGCAGAGCACTCTTGCACGGAGAACAAAAGGTTAATTTTCACCATGTGTTAATTGTTTTGTAATTTGCTGTGGATTTAAAAAGACGACCAGGGTCATTGTGAAATTTATCTCTGAGGAAATCACCTATACGGTGATGAAACGCATCAGATGAGCAGTAATACTTTTGCTGGCTAAATTCAAGTGCCTTTTATCTAATAGTGCTTCTTTATCAGCAACCGCTAACTTTTTGAATATTTCCGGAGAGGTCCGTAGGAGACGGGTGCGCACCTCTATGACGTCGGATGTGCGCGATCCCATGCACTACTGTTTGCCGACAGTGTGGTACGGATAGAAGCAGCAATTGGAGCTTTGATCAATTTCTACAGTTACTAATGAAAGGAGGTTTATTCAATTCAGGATTCGGAACATACCATCAAGGTACAGGTCTTGTGATATCATGCCAGGGATCTGGTAAGAGACTTTGATATACCTTTGACACACCATTTGGAGTCCTGTTACTACCTATGTAGTGTTCCTCCTCCTATACACTGTTCTATAGCTCCAAACTGCAGATTTACCATATTGGGAACTTTGTCTCCATGAATGCTATAACATATAGCGCATAACAAAGATATGAGAAGTGGTTGCGCTAAGTTGCTGGACTGGTACATACCTGCAATTTTTTATCCTTTTTTGAACATCATGCAGGTGCACCTACTTTGCTATATGTTCTATTTGGCACTGACACTATCTAACATGTGGTCACACTGTATTTACCATTATTGTGGTTTTTAGAATGTTTTAATAAATTTACTATTCATTGTATATTACGTGCATGAGTGCTTTGTGGCAGACTCGATTTACCATCGCATAATTTGATTGGTTACATTTACATTTTTTTGGGGTGCAGATCCCTAGCGCTGGTGCCCTGTCTGAACAGCCATCTTTAGTGCCGGAAATATTTTGTACATTTGTTGAAATCATAATTTATGGTTGAGAGGCTACTAAAGTCTCGATTAGGGCAGCATGGTGGCTAAGTGGTTAGCACTTCTGCCTCACAGCCCTGGGGTCATGAGTTCAATTCCCGACCACGGTCTTATCTGTGTGGAGTTTGCATGTTCTCCCTGTGTTTGCATGGGTTTCCTCCAGGTGCTCTGGGTTCCCCCCACACTCCAAAAACATACTGGTAGGTTAATTGGCTGCTATCAAATTGACTCTCGCCTCTCTCTGTCTGTGTGTGTTAGGAAATTTAGACTTTAAGCTCCAATGGGGCAGGGACTGATGTAAATGAGTTCTCTGTACAGCGCTGCGGAATTAGTGCCGCTATATAAATAAATGGTGATGATGATGATGATAAGCGTCTGTGAATCGTTTGAAAACTTTTTTTTTTGTAATTGAGAATATTGCTGTTAAGGGTACAGAAAGCAAAAAGGAAAAGGGAAGAAGAGTATGGGTGAGGCAAGGAAGGGGCATATAGGGGATGGGGAGGGTAGATTTGCAAACATATACCAGATAATGCAATCTCACATTTTGATCATACTGATAAATGTGATAATAAGACAAGAGCTTCCTGGAGATTTGCAAACTTTTAATTACAATCAGTTTTGCTAATTTGGGTGTCTGTCATCATCATCATCATCTGCTAATTATACCCGCCCTTGACCACCCACAAATAAAACCACTTTTTTCAGCCATATCTGCAACTATGTCCAGCTTGAATCTGTACGCAATTGCTTGAACATTCCCTTGCATGTACATTGCCTATGTTAGAACACCCCTTCCTTCTCCCGTGACATTTCTTCAGGCGTAAGGAGTGGTAAGTGCTAAAATGTTGTAGGTCTGAACAATGTGTGGGAGCTGTTACCTTTTCAGTCACATTGGAGCAAGCACAGGGTTTGAAAGATTGACACATGTGCCAACCAAGGGGACAGGAAGCACCATACAAACCAGCACCGGTCCTGTTAAGAGTAAGTACTATGTGCATTTCTCCCTAAAGATAAGCAGAGGAGCACAGAGAGTACATTGCTTTTAGAGACTATAGGATATGAGAAGGGCTACACATTTCCCTGACAGAACAAGCTGCACTTTTAATAGAGAAAGCTGCCAACCTTATAGAGCAGGCTGACTGTCTAGTTACCAAAGCTGCTTTCAAGAAGAGCTTCAAGAGTGCAAGATTTAGCTGCCAGACTATCAATGGCAATTGCCAGTCCCAGAGAGGTCTCTGCCACATCTAAAGAGTAAGAGAGGGGAGGAGTAGTCCTAAGCAAGCTGCCAGAGGTGCAAGGGAAGTCCAGGGACAGCCAAGAGGACAGCAGAAGTCTAGATGAAGTCTTGGGATCAAGGGAGGGTTCATAGATGTTACAGTTGTCTGTTGATTGTCCTGTCTCTTTGTCATTTTCCAGGTTCATATTTCCGCTATTACTGCTATACCATTTATATTGCCTTAAGGTGCAGAAAGTTACTGGAGGTCATTCCAAGCCTTTTTTCATGTTAAAAAATATCTCCATGTTTCCAGAACTGGTCAGAGTCTGATGTAACTTACCTACCATTGCTTTTCACCACACCCAGAGCCATTTGCAAGAGTTATAGCCTGTTTGAGGCTAAGGAACAGCCTTACCTTTTCTTAAACTGTTTGAACTACTTCTCCCCTCATTCATTACATTTAATAGTGCCTGTTACCCAAGGGATTTTTATTGTTTATTTATACGGTACCACAATAGTTCCGCAGTGCCATACAGTAGGACTAAATGCGTCTGTGACAGGATGGACCGCCTATGCCACCATGTCTGTTGTTGCTGGGAACTGAACCCTTTCGTTATTCCAAATACGCCCCTCCTGCCGCAGTGGGAGGGGCCTGCTGCCACCACTGAGCTCCTTTTTGGCAGTCAGAACCACGTTCCTTCTGGGTAACTGAAGCTTCTAGAGTACCTCGTTGCTGGTGTACCTGGGCTGGTATCCCTGACCTCTTGCTATGGATCAGGGTTGCTGAGAATGGATCCCCCCTGGCCTATCACAATGACCAGGGCTGCTTGGGTAGCAAGCTGAGTGGTGGTACTGGAAAAGCTTGGGTCCAAACCTCAGAGACAGCCGAAGAGCGAATTAGATTTAGGGTCTAATCTGCCGGTCACAGGATTACAGCAATATTAAAGAAGTTGTCAAGCAGGTCTTTGAAGCAGAGTGAAGTTTATTGCTCAAGTGGCTGACAAGGACAGTTCTACTGATTAGAGGTATCAGTGGTCAGGTCAGATGGAACATCAGAATGATATATTACATGCTCAAACAGCTCACATTTTATACGGTTCTGACATAACTCCTAGCAGAGGAAAGCCAGCCCCTTGGACCTAGCTGGCTCCAACCCATCTAGAATATTTCCTCAGATCTCAGGATGTAATCTAATTTTGCATCTAACAATTGAACTTCCAGATCAACTTAATTTCCATCAGATCTCAGGATGTAATGTAGTTTTGCATCTAACACAATTTAACTTCCACATCCCCCCCTGATTTCTCAGATGTTCTGTCTCCATTCATTAGAGTTCCTGTCTGTCTAACAGGACCTGCATTCAGGTAACGGCCGTCTGTTGTGCATTCAAGTGTTGGTCACTCACATTGAATAGACTTAATTAGCCTTAATGAGGACATCCTCTAGACTACACAACAGACATACAAATGCTTATCAGCAATCAAACATATACCTTAGACATGAATGAATTTCCAAAGACTGGTACAACAAAGCATTTTCTTGCACCAAGATATGCAAAAGGCTTTCAAAACAAAGACTTATTGTATCAGGTATACATCAGAAATAAGGTATTTGCCTTTGAAAGGTTAAAACAGAAAAAACAAGTTTTCTACCTACGGTCTCAGAAATAACAATTTCCTATCTCACAATATACATAATACCAAAAATAAGTGCACGTGCAATTATATAAATAAGCACCATGCGCTATTTCCTTGAAATAAATGTATACCAAAAGTTATTTATTAGTGATCGAGTCACAGCATCATAATGTAGCATGACATAAATGTAACACCCCTATTCCATGCTCCCCTGAGAATTGATGTAAATGGTGTTAGTGCAAGATTTCCTCTCACCTCTTTTATTCAGAACAGTGCCTCCACACAATTTTGACAACTTCTCATCTGGGAAGACAAAGGAGGCGGCCTTGTAATTCAGGATGTGTCTGACTATTTGATGGAGGCATATAGAAAATTGAATAATGAGAATTCTATAAGAAATTGAAGGGGGATCCTACCTCATGTTTTCAGGATGAATTAAGATCTTTGTTTTGATGAGGCCATCACTGACAGTGTAATTACAAAAGAAGCTTTTTGTTTTTTTATACACATCGCATCCAGTCACGCCCACATAATATAAGTTGGCCAAAATCCACAAATCACTCACTGCACCCCTTGGGAGACCAATTATTTTGGGCGTGGGTTCCCTCACAAGCAATTTATTCATATTTGTTGATACACATTTACAAAGTTATGTTGGTATGTTAAAGTCACATATTAAAGATACCACCAACTTTTTACGTTTCGTTAAAACTAAATTGGAAAGAATCCTATCGCTTCCTGACATGTGATGTTTAGTCATTGTAATAACATTCCACATAGTCAAGGATTAGAATCAATAGTTTATTTCATTCTGAATGATAGCAAAATGGATACTAAATTATGTGACTTTATTCTGAAATCAATTAAGTTTATATTAGATCACAATTATTTTGTTTTTGATTCACAATGCTATTTACAAACATGGGGGACTGCCATAGGAACCAGGTTCACCCCGAGCTACGTGAATCTTTACACGGGCCTCTTTGAGGAAAGGTACATGTTGGGTTCTGCACTGCGGGTGGACTTGGTTCTCTATGGCAGATACATAGATGACTTATTTTTTGTTTAGGATAGTGATGGTGATTGTATTATAGCCTTTATTTCCCATTTGAATAATAATGACTTTGAAATCAAATTGACCAGTCATCGCAATAAGGAATCTATTAATTTTCTTGATGTTTGCTTGATGAATAAACAGAGTTGGAGATAGTTTCAACCATTTATGTAAATGCAAATCGTTTTGGATGAAGACCCTAACACCACAGGGTTTAAATGAAACAGTTGAATAACATTTAAAGCTGGATTTATATAAATATTGGGGAGGTTATATTATTATAAAGAAAATGGTTGACTTATTTTTAAGTATGTATACTTTTGGATTTAGCCTTTCATAATGGGTTTTTTATATATCTACACAAATTTAGAAAATATAAATTGAATTAATAAAAAATTATTTGAATGATTATTATAGAGCCCGCCACACATCGACACAATTTTTATGTATGCAAAGTTGAGGAAGAAGATTTAAATAATTTTTATTTTGTTATAATTAAAGTTAAAAACATGGTTTACACATAATAACGGAGTCATTTTGATTTAATTAGATCTAAATATTAAAACGTGTTAAACATAATAATGGATTCAGTAATTCTCTCTCTATATAAATAGTTGAATATTTTAATTACAGACCTCTAATACATCAGGACATTTGTCTGCTGCATTGGTTTGCTTTAGGGTAAATAATGACAGAAAAACTCTGTGATTTTCTGTTCCTGGTTGGTGGTTCAGATTTACGTGACCAGTAGCTGTCAAAATTTGGAAGTAAATCAGCCCGATCACTGAGACCTATATGGTATTTGTGTTAATAGGGGAGGTATAGATAAATACAATATTAAAGACTCTAGAACTGGTAAAATGTATAGCAATAGTCTATGCTAAATTTTATACCGTGTTAATGATTGCTTTACGTTAGGCCAGCTGTATTCTGGTATGAACTTGGGCCAGTGTAAATAACCCCTGACTTGAAACGGGTTTGAAAAAGGGTCATAAAAAACGTCATTTTTCATTTTGCACATACTTTCTCATCAGAGAAGGTGGGCCTGTTTAAAATGTCCTGTAAATCTAATGGATTTTTTCAATTTTGGGAGTCAATTCCTGTTCTCCCATCAAGCAGAAAACTTGTTCATTCATGAGTTTACCATTTTCTGTTGTTTATTCCTTTTTATTTGACCAGAAACTATTGAATACATCTTTGCATGTTATTTTGTTAATTGTTTTCATATTAAGCATTGTGGATTTATTTTCTATATTACATTACACTTAATAAGGTCAGGTCTCTGCGTTCTTACAAATTCACGTTTCAGACTTAGCTTGGTTTTAGAATGCTACATAGTTCAAACAGAGGTTCAAACATTTGGTTTATGATAACTCCAATGAAAGTAAATTGTGATAGATTGATTTAAAGGGAGAACTGAAGACTTCCTAAGTAAGGGTGTCAGCTCTTCCCAAATAACCTTGGTGGTGGCATAATTGGTAAGGCAAATTTATTGTGTGGGATGGACAGGGAGAGTTTTAATCTTTTTTAAACAGACCAGGGGGTAAATGTATCAGCGTGTTAGGATTGTGGCAAGTCGCGGGTGATAACCCGCGATTTTAGTCCAAAATTTCTCAAATGTACTAAGCTGCAATTTTTACCCTGATCTTCAAAATCGCTGGTCATCTCTGGCGCTTTGCTGTGATGTAAAACACTCTTGTGTAAGCTAACTCTCCTGGGTTGTAGCAGCGTGTTAGGTAACCACATCACTGTTACACTGTTCTGCAATACAGCCGGAGGTCCCGGCAGCTGTAAAAAGTGTTAAAAATAGATCACAGTGTAAAAAAAACGAGTGGGGTTCCCCCACCATTCAGTCTTAACCCTAGTGCTGCCAGCCTTGCTGCTGATTCCGTGAAAATCGGGGAACCATTTTGCGTGGGGTCCCCCCCTATTTTCACGGAACCAGCACTAGGCAAACCAGCCGGGGTTGGTGGCACTATAGCAGGGGTCCCCTGGCCATAATGACAACCAACCCCAGACTGTTCAGCGCTGGGCTGGATTCCCTAGGGAGTGGGGTCCGATGAAAGGAACAGCCAAGTGCTGATAGCACTAGGGCTCTTCCTACACCCCTGGATGGTGGGTGTATGGTAATAACGGCGATTATAGATGAAAAAATAAACTGGCGCCATTTTGTTTTGTGGAACTACAAGTCCCAGTCAGCCTGGGTGCCATAAATAGTGTGGGCATGCTGCTACTTGTATAGCTACAAGAACTAGCATACCCATGGGAGCCAGGGCATGTTGGCACTTGGAGAACCACAAGTGCCAACATGGCCTGACACCAACGACTAGCTGGGACCTGTAGTTCTACAAACCAAAATGTTTACAAAACCACAACTCCCTTATTAAAACCACTAACATATTTTAAAAATAATAAACCCACAATAAAGACAGTAAACACCCTCATTTGCACCATATATTTTTATTACAAATAATAAATTCCAAATATACTCACCACTGAAGTTTTCTTCTGTCATCAGCAGCTTTTAATCCAAAAATGACTGTCACCAAAGTCCTAAATAAATTGGTATCCAAAGTCCGGCTTGTACAAGTCGTTTAGATAATAGGAGAGTTTTCTTTTGTCCTTCCCGTCAGCTCATACAAGATTAAGAGCATTGGTTACGGCTCTGTATTCATAATATATGAGATGACACATTGTCTCGTAGAAGGAAATTAGAAGCATCTGAGTAGTTCTCATCACCAAATAAAAGAGCAAAGATGCAGATCCCAGTTCACTTAGTTAGGGCATCAAACTGCATGGTAACCACCCCTACATTTGAATACAGTGGGGGCATTATACCACGATTCATGAGTAAAAGTGTAATTTTCTTACCGCTATTAAAATAGGTTTTGGCAAAATAACCGAATTAAACAAAATGCGTATATATGGTGTTCTTAATAAAAAAAATGGAAAGCTGTTAGAATCTTATCACGGAATATAGCAGTTTAAATCGGTGACCGGCTGCTTGGCATGGGGTTTGGTATAATGTGGGCAGTGTAATCTCTAGCCTACTCCCACCTTGCCTACCTCCTCAACCTACCCTCTCCTCTGAAATCTTCCCCTCCTCTTTTAAACATGCTCTTGTCTCCCTCATACTCAAGAAACTGTCCCTTGATCACATCTCTCTCTCTAATATCGCCCTATTTCGCTACTTCCGTTTGCCTCCAAACTCATTGAACGGGTTGTCTACAACCATCACAACCCCTTTCTCACTCACTCCTTGACCCACTCTAATCCGGTTTTCGCCCCCTCCATTGAAACTGCCAACACTAATTTCACCAATGACCTCCTCCACGCTAAATCAAAAAGACACTACTCCCTTCTTATCCTTCTTAACCTCTCTGCTGCCTTTGATACTGTTGATCATGCACTCCATTTGCAACCTCTCAATTCTATAGGCCTCTGTAACAATGTCCACTCCTAGTTTTCCTCTTACCTCACAAACGTCTCCTTCTCAGTCTCCACACATGACTCTACATCCCCCCTCTTCCCTTACCTGTTGGCGTTCCTCAAGGTTCCGTTCTTGGCCCCCTGCTTTTCTCTCTCTACACCTCCTCCCTTGGTGTCCTCATCCGCTCCTTTGGCCTCCAGTACCATCTCTATACTGATGATACCCAAATCTATCTTTTATCCCCTGACCTCTCCCCTTCCCCTTCCCCTCTGTCTCGTGTCTCCTGCTATCTCTCTGCCACCTCATCTTGGAAGTCCCAATGCTTCCTCAAACTCAATATTTCCCTGACTGAACTTATCGTCTTCCCCACTTCCAGAACTCTCCCACCTCCCCCCTCTATATTTCTGTTAATAACACTACCCTCGTTTCTGTCCCTCAAGTCTGATGCCTTGGGGTCATCCTAGATTCCTCCCTCTCCTGGAAGCCTCACATTCTGTCCTGCTACTTCCACCTTTGGAATATATCCAAGATACACCCCTTTCTCACCACGGAAGCTACGAAAACCCTCGTTCACTCGCTTCTAATCTCTCACCTTGACTACTGTAACCTTTGATTTAAACTCCTCACCCTTACCTTTAAAGCTCTTAATCAATCCTCCCCTCCCTATATCTCCAAGCTCCATCTCTACCTACACTCCTAGCCTCCCACTCTGCTCTGCCTGTGACTGCCGCCTTACTGCTTCACTGATCACCTCTTCTAACTCCCTTCTCCAGGACTTTGCCCGCGCTGCTCCCCAGCTGTGGAACGATCTTCCACGTTCCATCAGGTTAGCATCTACTCTCAAAGGCTTCAAACGTGCCCTAAAGACTCATTTCTTTGTTCAAGTCTATCAGTCCTACTCCTAACTCCCTTGTCCTGGCTCTCTCCTCCCAGTTAGTGCCACCCTATTTGTGTCTCCCCCTTTCCTTTAGGATGTAAGCTCTCAGGAGCAGGGCCCTCTTTCCTTGTTTGCTCCTTCTACTATTCCATCACCCTCTGTAACTCTTGGCCTGCTTCCCTAGCCCTATTTTCTTAAGCTTCGGCCTACTTCTTGCTGATTTCTACCATCACTTTCACTCATTGTCCCAGAAATAATTTGATTTGCATTACCCTGTTACCTGTGTCTGTGTATATATTTTTTTTCATTTTTTGTTCTTTCTGTATCATGTTGTGTCATGGCTCACTGTTTTCTGTATATGTCATGTACGGAGCTGCGGACCCTTTGTGGCGCCTTATAAATTAAAGATAATAATAATAATAATAATACTAACTTAATGAGCTTGAGGAAGTGAGGAAAGAAACACAGATGCCATTGTTATTGTATAAAACCAATGAATGAACAAGTATATTGTTATCTTTGTCACTCTATGGCATAGATGAGGTATGTCCCAAAATGGAATGAAAGATATGGTCATCTGGCACATTCTTAACTCACTTCAGATAAGTATATCCGTTATACCTAAGGGAGTTGATGTCTTTGCCATGTTTATATTGGACAATTTTAGTCCATGCAGATAGGTTATTCACATAAAGCAGATAAGAGTGCGAACATTGTAGCTGTGCATACTAATAAGGACTGCTTGCTGAGTAAATGGACTCATTGGAGAATGGTGGGAGTGGGGGTGATGGTAGGTTAATGGATACCAATTAGTAATTTATTTTTTTTACTTAAAAGGTTTTTATTAAGTTTTTGGTAAAAGAACATGTAACAAACATGGCAGTTACAACAGAGTACAGTGCATAATGTAGATCCAATAAATCAGTTAGAACTGCCCATAAACAAACAATCAAAAAAGAAACAACAAACAATAACACAAGAAACATTCAAATACACATAAGACAAAGACTTCAAGGGGGAGGGGGGGAGATAGACAGGGGGGCAAGAGTCGGAGACTGGCCGTATTAAACCCAATCAACCATAAAAATACGTTTTGAAAACAGGACATCTACCCTCCAGAGGGGTATACAGCATGGGAGATTTAGGTGGCAGACACAGGTCTATACTTTGAAAAGAATTCGTACCATGTGAACCATTTAACCAGGAGTGAGGGAGCCCTTGAGGTGAAGTTAAACCCCATGGTTTCCATCTCATAGCTGTGTTGTACTTTGCTGATGATTTTAGTAACAGATGGAGCCAAAGGGGATTTCCATTCTTGAGCTATTGTGGCTCTGGCAGAGATGAGAATGTGCCCAGCCACATAGTGATTATGACGCTGAAGATGAGGGGGACATAGGTGTAAAAGCGCCATAGCCGGGGATGGGGATAAATGATCCAATTAGTAATTTCAATGGAATTTTTTTTAAAAAGTGTCTTTGGAAATGGTTTTGTGAAATATTTGTAAAAACATTAATGCCATGGTCAACTTTGAATGAGTGTTTCTATATGGACTTTCATGCTGGCAATTAATTTGCAAGTTTTTTGTTAAAGGAAAATAATTTTTCTTAAAAAGTTATATACCCCCCCAACACACACACACACAAATAGCTTTATGGATTACACATTAAATGGGGTTTCCAAGCTCTCTCTTTGCCTATTAACACTTCGCTGTATCCCCACTCAGATATTTGGTGGGGTTCCTCCCATATTCAACTTTAATGACCTCTTAGCGGTAGAGAGTTTGGTCCAGTGTTATATAAGAGAGTTGGCTTGATTACAGGATTGTGGAAAACTCCCAAACAGCAGCCGACTGTTATTTCTAGTATTGTAGATGTCCAACACTCAAAACTCATTAAGTAGGCTCTCCAAAGAGGATATGATTAACTGTTAGTATTCAAAGTGGCAGCTGTTCAAAGTGTAACAAAAGGAGGCATTTAGCTGGCAATATGCAGAGAAAGCAGGGAAGTAGAGTAAAACATTTGTGCAGTAATGCACCTAGATTGAATGTAAAGACCTATGTATGAAAAGCAATAGTTTAAATTTGGTTTAACTTACATGATTTGAAATCCTTCCTCTCTGCAAACAGACAGGGTGTGTATGTCTGTTAGTGCAAACAGAGGCAGTGATGGGCGTTTCCTTTTAAATAGAAGGTGGGTGTGTCACCTGTCCATCAAGCTAAGGCTGGGGGAGGAGTATCAGGTATAAAAGCTTGTTTGTATCACTTGTTCAGAGAGATCAACGCTGGGGAAGCTGGCTGGTCTTGAGAGAGCTAAGCTATGTCTAGCAAGCGTTTAGGGTCTCCAAGTATTGCTGTGAAATCTGTACGGTGTCAAAACATTTACCAACCTGACAATAAAACTACATAAAAAGGAAGAAGTTGTTCGCGTGTGCTTCAGCAGTAGCGGGCTCTTGTCACAAAAGGAAATCATTAAATACAATTTAAAAAGTATATAATTGATACCAAATACAACCAAAGTGGATTTTAGGTGAACGGTGAAAGTATAACTTGAGTGAATATCTCATACACACACATAGTAATTCTACTTACTGACCTTTCCCATAATTCTCTTTCTTTGTTATTATAATGACGGCAAGAGTAAAAGCAGAGCACACATAATATCTCCCAGGCTCTGCAATGATTTCTACATCCTCCTTACTGGAAAAATTCTGATCCAATTATCGAACGATCACAGCAGTAAACTGGGAACAGAAAAGGAAATGTGATCTGAACCATATTCTGAGCTGTCAACATACACTATACCTATATGGATTATATATACACTACATGGCCAACAATATTTGGACACCCGAACATCACATCCATATGTGCTTGTTGAACATCTCATTCCAAAACCATGGGCATTGAAATGTAGTTGGTCACCCCTAAGCTGCTATAACAGCCTCCACTCTTCGGGTAGACTTTCCACTTGATTTTTAACAATTGGCTGTGGTTTAGCTACAAAAGCATTAATGAGGTCAAGTAATGACGATGGGCGATAAGACTTAGGTCATCGACAGAATTCCAAAAGTTATTCAATGGTTGAGGCCAGGGCTTTTGATGGTCAGTAAAAAGTTCTTTCACACCAAACTTGGGAACCAATTTTTGGCGTACATCGTTTTGTGCATAAGGGCTTTAGCCTGCTGAAACAGGAAATGGCCTTTTCTAAAATGTTTCCAGAAAGTTGGAAGCACCCAATTCTCTATAATGTCATTGTATGTAGCATTAAGACTTCACTTCATTGGAACTAAGGGGCCAAGTCAAGCCATAATAAACATCCCCAGACCATAATTCCTCATCCAATAAACTTTATAGCTGGCAGTACACGTTCTCCTGGCATCCACCAAACTCAGATTTATCCGTCAGACTGCCAGATGGTAAAGCATGATACTGCTCTAGAGTCCAATGCAGTGTGGACGTTTGGTTTGTGCATGGGGATCTGAGCCTTGTATGCAGCCACTCGGCCATGGACATTTAATCCATGAACCTCCCAATGAATAGTTCCTGTTCCGGTATTACTTCCAGAGGCTGTTTGGAACTTGGTAGGGAGTATTGCAACCAATAGCAGATGATTTATTACATGTTTCCTCACTCGGCAGCCCCATTTTGTAAGCTTCTGTGGCTTAAAGTTTCTTGGCTGAGCTGTTGCTCCTAAATGTTTACACTTCCAATAACAGCACTTACAGTTGACCGGGGCAGCTCTAGCTCACAATAAATTTGATGAACTGACGAAAGGACATTCTATGACAGTGCCACGTTGAAACTTACCGATATCTTCAGTACGACCTTTTCAACTGATAATGTTTAACTATTTAGATTACATGGTTGTATGCTTGATTGTTAAGTATCTGATAGCAACGGGTTGGCTGAAAGGGCCAAATACGCGAATTATAAAGGGTATCCACCTACTATTGGCCATGTAGTGCATGTATCTGTGCAAATGTATACGTGCAATCTTATGCATGAAAATATAACATGACAAAGAGTCACATACCTATATTTTTTATATAATAATTGATTTTGTACCATAAAATTTCAGTACAGTATAAGGGTAAAGTATTGCTTAATTTTTTGCACTTTGTAGGAAATAAATATAGTTAAGGCAAATTTCTGAAAACAAACTTAGTTGTTAAAAATGTCTGTCTGTATGAGGCCCAAGAACCATTTTGCACCAGTTAAAAGTAAAAAAAAGCAGGACTTTAAAAAAAAAAGGAATTGTACATATTCAAATTTCAAAATTCATTTAGCCCTATTGTTCCCTATCAGGTTATATTTTTGAATATCTCTAATCTCACCTCCTCAAATCTTGGTCAGAAATCAGGATCACCAGGAAACCTATCTTCATTATCCAAGACTTTCATCTTGTGTCCCAATGTCAAACAGACGTCTGACATCCCCAATACACTGGTGAAAACTCTGGGGGTTACTGGAGCCAGAACCAATATCGAAACTGCAGAAAGGTGAATATACAGCAGGTGGTAGTAAGACAGGAACTTTTATTTCTTTGCCTAAATTGATCTGGGCCAATCCTTCAATTGCTGGTCAGTTTCTATGTGTTGCACATTATACGGCGGTTACTGCACATTACATAAATGTACAAACAAGGTGTAAATGTTTGAAATAAGCAGGTGAGAATATGCACCAACTTGTAGCCCAATTAAGGTATGTGGAGCGTGACGGGAGATGTAGGGCGAGACATAATTTATGTGCAGCTTGTTAGATGCCTTGGGCATGTGACTGGTCATAATTTATAAATGAACATTTAAAATATGTCCTGTTAGATCAACAATATTTTATTACATCATATCACTGCACTCTCTAAATGAAGATATATCTGTTGCATATAACATTTCCAAATGCTGTCTACATGTTAGTGAGATTGGTTTAGGCAGAGTATAGAGGGGCTGAGGGGCTGAGTGAGGGGACGGGGACCCTAAAACTAGAAAATTAAAATAAGTGTTGAATTACAAGATTAAAAGTAAATTCCTCAAGTGCCAAAAGGGACATTAGAAACTACTAAAGTTAAGTTTTGCCCATAGAAAACAATTTCCAGTGAAGCTTACAATCTATACAATCTATACACACCACACACACACACACATGTTAATTTTGTCATAATCCAATTACCGTATATACTCGAGTATAAGCCGACCCGAATAAAAGCCGAGGCACCTAATTTTACCACAAAAAATTGGGAAAACTTATTGACTCGAGTATAAGCCTAGGTTGGGAAATGCAGCAGCTACTGGTAAATTTCTTTAATAAAAAAACTTGGCAGCTGAACCAACGCCACTCTGTTTGCAGGATAGACTGTTATAATAGACCATTATGCTAAATCAATCGCTAGCACTAACATCAAATAACACTTTTTAAGACACTGTGGTACATTATTCAGAAGAGCATACAACTCAAACTTCAGGACAGAGTAAACAAATACTTAGAATACCAATTTATAGGAAATAAAACTGTAACCTTCATGATCTGCACTTGTACAGAAATGTTCTAGAATTGAATGGAACTCATTGATGCATTGCCAACACTCACAGATTCACAAGTGTATGTGCCACGTTATCAGCACGGTAAGAGACACTCCTCTATCATTCCACACCTCTGAAGTCCTTTGTTTATAAGCAGCCTTTGTTTATCCACAAGATTCCTAGTCCTTTGTTTATAAGCAGCCTTTGTTTATCTACAAGATTTCTAGAGGGGGAGAGAGAGAGAGAGAGATCTTTCACTTACCACCGAAGTGGAAGGCATGTGCGTTCCACAGACAGGAGGTTCGGCATTTGGAAATTCCTGTCAGTGGACATGCGCTCCACTGCGGGAGTTAAGCTGTTGACTCGTGTATAAGCCGAGGGGGGGCTTTTTCAGCATTAAAAATGTGCTGAAAAAGTCGGCTTATACACGAGTATATACGGTAACCTACCAGAATGTGTCTGGTTCGGAATTGAACCCACAACCCCAGCGCTGTGAATCAGTAATGCTAAGCACAGTGCCATTCGCTACACATTTGTTTGATTTAATGCTGCATATGTGTAAAACACTATGGCTAAAGCAGGTGTTATAAATTATTATTAAATATAGCAGACACCGTTGAAATACTTTTCCCCATCTATAATTTTTGACTCTGGTTCTCCCTATTGTGTTTTTGCCGTATTATCCAAATACCCAACAATACCCTTAGACACCGTGGGGTCTCTGCTGATCTGAGTAAGTAACATTGGCCTCAGACACATCTAAATGATCAAAACCAGATTATTTTTTGATTATTTTTTTTTAATCAAGGAGCGTTTCTTCAAAAAGGATCCACAATAGCCAACATTTAATATACCATAAATTTGTCCAGTCTTAGCAACACAATAACATGCAGAATATTCATGGTCTAGCTCTTCTTGTTCCTTAAGGTCACTTCATTTTAGACTGGTTATTGTTCATCCACTGTCCTCTCCACCATCAGAACAATGTTATATAAGAAATAGGTTACATCTTACCTGACTCCAGTTACCAATACATGCAGGTTCTTCGCTACCTTCAGGAGGTAATCACATATATCTCTAAAGGGGCTCAGAATTTATTGCTCCATCATCATCCTGAACAGCAAGGACAATAACAAATTAAACAGAGTCTCCTGGGCTGCAAGAGCAAGATACTATGTAAGAGAATGTCTAAGCTATATGGAATTCTACCTAATTATTTACCACCCCTATCAAAACAAAGTTTTAATATTATGTTATTAAAATGACTTCCATGTAAATCCTGCTGCATCATCCAGGTCTGTCTATTCCTTGCCAGCCTCAGTGTTTTCAGCCTCGACATCTATCTATGTGCAGTTTTTGACACACCTTTTCCTTTTTGTATCGTTTTAACTAACCCAACAATGAAAGTAAACTGTAATACAGGAAGGAAGTAGGCACATGTGATAACAGCACCATGGAGATTATTGCTGTCTTAAGTGTAAGACTGAAGTAAAGAGTTGTGTATAGTGAACTACACAACCATCTCTGGCTGAAGAGACCCAAGATTTACTGAAGAGGTTGGTGCTTCAGCCTCCACCAAATCACTAACCTACATTCCTAGTAATTATATTTTGGTTAGGGCCCCTCCCCTGGACCCCAATATTTAGGAAATTCCTGATGCTCACATAACGCCGGGACCTCTTCCAACCTCTGTCAGCATGGCTCAGCTCTCTTTGTAACAGGAAATATCCGGCACAGTAGTTCTTAGGCCTTCATTTAGAGGACATGGGTCAGATGACTCCTACTGTGGTGAAAACCAAATATCGGCAGAGGTTGTGGCTATCTGTGAATGTGGGTAACCTGTTAATAGTGGGGTCCCTGGTGAGAGACCCACATCAAAGTATTATAACTTGGAAGGGAAGGTGGGTTAGTTATTTGTTGTTTGGAGAGACGTGTGTATGGAACGACAAATATAGACTGGAAAGAGAAGCAGATAAAGAATGCCATGATAGGTAGATGATTGGAAAGGGGATATTACTGTAGTGCCTGCGAACATAATGGCCCACATATGTGCACTAATGTCAGGGATTGATAAAGCTTTGTGACATAACAGACAAAGGGAGGAAAAAGTGACACTTAGGTGTGAGAGGAATGACTTTAAACTGGCAGTTGAAGTGTGGTGCGGTCGATCTCTGTCAGTGAGTCTGTCAGGGAAGAACCCTGTCATGTTGACAGCAGATAAAAGCCCTGTGAGTCTCTGAAGAAAGTCAGCTCTGGAGGAAACAGCCAGAAGGGACAGAAGAGTGCCAGCTCTGACACATCTATATATATATATATATATATATATATATATATATATATATATATACATATAGACATGGTCGAGATATCAAAGTGGCGCTTAACCCAATAATGGATATATGAAGAGCCGAATACTATTCTATACTTCAAGCACCTATACAATTATGTGTAGCAGTCAGCCTCCAAAAACTGGATGTTATGTCCGGAAATAGTCTGTGAAGAATATAGAAGAGAAGGACGGCGCCTTCTGGTGCAATGTCTGAGATTATATCAACAAACAGTGTATCAACAAAAAATATATATGACAGGGGAGTTACAAAATTGCATATGGAGTCCCAGTCTATGAAGTTCAATCAGAAACTCCAAAGAGAAAGTTCTTATTGGTGTCATCTAAAGTAGACACCGGAGTAATATTTTCTTACTAATTTCCATTTTAAATGGGTGTTTCAACACTTATGGACCACCCTGTATTGTGTGCAGTTTTTGAAGTTTGGTGGTATGGGTGCACGCCACCTTCTTCTGTCATCGTCAACATTTCTTTATATAGCGGCAAGGTTATGAAAGATCTGCTCTTGGATACCGATGAATGCTCTGCCCATCGAAAAGTATTTTGTGCATAGTCTTTGAAGTTTTGCAGTATGAATGCAAGCCACCTTTGTCTATTTAGTTTCATAAATGTCTAACTCTTTTCATTCATTCATTCAACTGTCCATCCAATGACCTCTTCTATTACACTCACAACTTAGATCCCTTCAATTGAGCTGTAGGGACATTACAATTGTGTCTACTTATTATCATCACCCCCTATAGAAATTTAATATAGAGATTCCCAAATTTGTCTCATACTAGGGGGATTAAGTGTAAGTGTATCACTAGTCCGATAGAATTTAAGTATAGAGAGTTATGTATCATTAATCATATATTAGGAGGACAAGTATATTTGTAGCAGTGAAAACTTATAGGGAGCCATTAATGATGCACACATAACAGTGTTTATTTTCAAAAATTATAAACACAGACATTAGCATAGCAGTTTATAACTGCAATTTTAATCCACTTAATTGCACAGTCACATTAGTAGTTCACCATTTTTTATATAAATTTGCCCTATTCTTAAAAAAATCAGGAATTATGAATATTTTAATGAGAATGAATAAAGATTAATAAATTGTATCATACAGAGCATCGTAGAGTTCACCAATAAAACACATTCTTTTCTTTCTGTTCTCTAAGGATCTTGTACATTTATACGTATGTGGGTGCACCTCCCAAAGTACAGAATACTTAATACCTTGGGTGGATACATTATTTCTGATAATTCCAGAGGATGTTGATTACTTGGTGCGGTTGGGAGCAGCTTTTACTTTCTAGTGCTTTGTGTGCGTCTGTCGCTCCCGCAGACGCCACAGTGCACGCTCCTCCTATCTGGCACTCCACTCGTACTGCTGTTTCTACTTCCATTCATCATAAACGCTGCGGTATGATAATCTTTCCCTCTGCACCACTCCACATCTGCTGCATCACTCTGCAAATCCCACACTTGCTGTTGGGTAGTTTGGGGGCTAGTCATTGAATGTGGTGATGAGTTTGGGAAGTAGGAGGGTTATTTATTAAATATAAATAGTTTAGTGTTTCATGTTTAGATTCAACCTTCACACAACTTGCCTTTCAAACATGAGCACCTTGAGGATCTTTGAGCGTAGTTGTGATCATGTTCAAATCCAAGTGTATCTCAAGATACTTTTCCATTTGAATGTGGGTGTCTAAACATTACCTGCAGTATGTAGACAGACAGGATAGACTGCAGTATACTCATGAGCGTCTGTTCACTAAAAGGTTTTTTAAAATTATTTTTCTTTTGCATAAAATATATAAATCAAGATGCTTTTACTGTGTACTGTATATACAATGGGCTTGATTCATTAAGAGACACATACTGAGCGCTTGTTTTAAAACGCACGTAAATCAGGTATCCGTTCACCCGAATTCAGCAAGGAACAGATCTGAAGATAAGTGTGGTGTTGAAAAAGGGTGTAGGTCTGCTCTACTAGTCAGGGCACGGCAGGATAAATTCGCAAAAGAACTGAAAAAAATCAGTTTATGTCACCTGGTAATAATTGAGTCATTAATGACAAAATAGTGAAAAATTAATATAAAACATTTTTATTTTTTATTATTTCTTTCCTCCATGAAATGTATTCATTAGGATGTAGTTAATGTGTACTGTTACTAAAATACATTTTACAGTTACCCCTCATTGCAAACACAAATTTTCACAAACATACTCAGGCATCATCACTAGTAATGAGCAGTTAGACTAGATCTGTAGCTGGAGCAAGAGCGACGAAAAAAAACTATGGCCAGGTGTACTGCACTTAGTGTCATTTGCATTCAGACATGAATTGCATGCAAATGCATTCCAGGGGCAAATGCAGGATTTGTAGAGGGGGGTTTCCACACTACACCACCAGTGGGCATGACCATCATGCATGGGGTCATGGCTAAAATTTTAGACAGTGTTTGGCTGCTCTCCAACTCTTCCTATCCCCATAATATACATGTGCAATGCTGTGTGCAACTACTGTTAGGTGCACGCAGCTCTCCCTTTTCAAGCAGAGCTGTGTGAAGCGGGAGCAGGGTCCAGCCACCTCAAGTATACAGTGCTCCATGCTTGGAGGGGGGTTTCCAGGCACTAGGACCCCCTCCTCCTCGGTTTGCCTATGCATTCATTGGCATAAGCTCCATTTCTAAACAATATAAGGCATGCAAATGGACTTATGTCTGATCACGAATCATGCCCTTAATGTCAGGGCTGCTTGGGAGGAATTAGGTATATTCATTAAATGTGAATGCTATTAATTTAATGTATGGGTTGATTAGGGGAAAATATCTTTATTTATTAAACATTCCAGGCTCCAGCTGAGCATGGTGTACTGGTGCCTGCAGAACTTATAGAATGAGTTGGTGCCGTCTTCCAGAACGTTACTTGGCATCGGGGCTGGGAAAAGGCTGCAGGGAACAGAACTAGTGTTTGATATGTAGATATATGTATTTTAGGCTAACAGTGAATCATTTTAAAGTCACACAGCTGATTCAAATCCCTGAAATAAGTAAAACTGGTATACATATCCCAACACAATAAATGTTCCAAGACTTGTCTAGACAAAGAGACAACTTCACCCAGATGCTGGAAAACCAGATAGTTTTCTTCTTGCTAAACACAAGAACAGCCTCCCAGCTAGAAATATTTTTTATGTTGTACCCAATAAAAGCTGGGTGTTAGTTGGAGGATTGTTCAGAGAGCAGAGACAAGAGGTGTACAGGGGACTAGACTGAAAGGGAATATTCCAGAGATATTAAGAGTAAGGTAATTATATAATTTGTGTCTATCTATCTATCTATCTATCTATCTCTATCTATATCTATCTATCTATCTATCTATCTCTATCTATATAGCTTTATCGATCTATCTATCTATCTATCTATCTATCTATCTATCTATCTATCTATCTATCTATCTATCTATATATCTATCTCTATCTATCTTTATCTATCTATCTATCTATCTATCTATCTATCTATCTATCTATCTATCTATCTATATATCTTTATCTATCTATCTATCTATCTATCTATCTATCTATCTATATATCTTTATCTATCTATCTATCTATCTATCTATCTATCTATTTATACTCTCTATATATTCTCTCCATATATAACCTCTTTCGTAAGCAAGGCCCTCACTAACATTTTTAATTTTGTTTTAATGACCCTTACCCTTTGTCTTTATGTCTGTATTTATTCTATCTAACTTGTATGTCCCTGTTAGACATATGCTCTGTTTTCCCCATTGTCCGACAATGCAGAGCACTATGTTTCCTTGGATATATGCAACTGGTTCTGAGTGTCTGGCGCTCCACTCGGGCTTGCAGCCTCCTATATGTAAAGGAATACTACCACAATATTCCACAAATTTTCAAGCTTTAAAACAATAGGTTTACATACATGAAGTGCTTCCCTTCTTGGCAGCAGATAGCAATCCACAATACTTTCAAGATGTTCTAATGTGGAGTAGTTTCTATATAAAAAAACATATAACCACACATAGTGGACCAAAACAATAGAGATTCTATGGAAAGATGTGAATTTTTTATCTAGGGTTCCACCATCCAACACCGTGTCATCACCGGCATATCCCCCATAAGGATGTCTACTCACAAGATGTATCTAAAACATGCGCCTTAAAATGATCTCATAGTTGGCCTCTCTCCATACCACCGACTCAGATGGTTTCTGATGGTCAAACACCTCCTTCACTCTCCACATCATATGAAGTGTCAATATAAAAAAAGAAAAGCAAAGCGATTTTGTGCTTTACCTTTTATTTTAAAAACAGTAAAAAAACAAATGAGGAACCGTACCGGAGTTAAAGTGAAAACAAGCAGTTGATGTATACAAAATGAGTCAGTCTTACAGACCGTGTCAGTCCCGCTAGCTTCACTTCCGCCAATCGGCTCCTGACTCCATACCAACGCGTTTCAACTTTCAAATAAAGTCTTTATTACTATGTTTCCTTACAAATAATAATTATTATTAATAATAATAATTTGCAATCCTAGGCTTCATGACTACACTCAACATTGGAAAACATAGAATTATGCCCCCCTCACAGACGCCAGGTCTGGCATAAAAACAGCTTGTGCGCTACCCTTAGTTAATGACCTTTTCAGTGTTTGTGTTTTGTGGTTACATTTACAGACAAGGAGACTCCCTTAGTGGATAAAAGCAGTGAGGACGGTAAGTGGAAGAGAATGAGCGAGAGCAATATGAAGGTGGAAGAGGAGACGTCCGCTCTGCAGTTCATGAAGAAGAAAATCCACAGTCTCTTTGTAAATGTAGGTTTCACATTGGGCTCCATGTGTTCTGGTTTTGGTGCTAAATAACTAACTTGTTCAAAATAGGTTGGAACCTTGTCGGTCTTTTACACTGAATGACCAGAGACCAGTATTAACATGAAAGAACCCAAAATACTAAATTACTTATCTAAGTCCTGCCATAAATCCCACCTATATTGATCACTGGGTGTTTCCCATTGTAAGACAATAGAACATAAACCCCTCAAAGTTTGAAAGTAATTTCTGTTGTTTTTGGAATATCGTGTCTCTTTCTGTAGCAGGGCGACGAAGACGCTTTCTTTGTGGCTGATCTAAACGACGTGATACAGAAACATCTGCGATTTCTCCAGGAATTGCCCCGGGTGAGGCCGTTCTATGCTGTGAAGTGTAACAGCAGTGATGAGATTCTTCAGGTGCTCGCAGCCCTGGGTACAGGATTTGACTGTGCCAGCCAGGTAATGGCAGCCTAGAATATGTAACACATTCACACTGCGCAGCAGACAGCTCATGTTATCAGTTCTTCATGAAACTGTCACAATGATAAGAGTAATAAGACAGTGGCTGATGTGAGAATACTCACTGACCACACACCTGCCAGCTATAATCATTATCACAGCACTATAACCCTCTGTTTCTGCATTATCCACTTGTTTTCTAACTGCAGAAACTTGGGATGGATTTCTCTCATTTTTACATCAATTAACTAATTCCCAACAAACTATTACAAATATGGAGCAATAAATTGTAGAAAAATAAAAGCTGGCTTGTAAAATACTGGTAGTTATCGCCAAGATCTTCTCACTACAGTTTGGAGGTATATTGGTTCTCATACACATGTAGTTTAACTATAGAACATACCCGATTCCTTCCTACGATGGGATAATACTAAAAATCAACACAGGTTACCATTTGGGGGAAGGGTGGGAAAGTAAAGTATTATCTGGCTTGGAACAGGAGTCAGGTTAATACTATGGAGATTGGGCCTGGACAACCTGCAACTCTCCAGATGCTGCGAAACTACAAGACCCAGCATGCTTTGCCAACCAATAGACAGATGGTAACTGGAAGAGTGTGCAGGGACTTGCAGTTTCCTGGAGAGACGCAGGTTTGTCCAGTCTTGATAGAGATCATAGAATGTTTTGGTAATGGCAACATCCATGCATGCTCAAGAGCAGGGTACATTACAAATGAAGCATGTATTATACAATTGGCACCGTGCTCTTTATTTATTATAATAGCTAATTTATCAAACAGAACAATAATCTCTATAGAGACCAGAGTTCTACCTGTGTCCACTGAGCTAATTGCCCTTGAAGTAAATTATTATAGTAATACACGGCCCACCCACACAAGTCTAACTAGGTTGGATCCCTGGAGTGCAAGCTACATTTATATACTGTACTCTATCTGTGCTTGCCCGACCACAAACTGCTTCTCCAGGACTAAATGCCACAGGATACATCAAATTTAATATCCAATATTGCTCATGTGCTGTCAGGAAAAGTGGATTTTTGGGGCTCACAGTTGGACTTATATCCTCACGGACTCCTGGCAGAGGAGGTCACCCTCCCAGATGCAGCTTCTTTATTGCGATGTGGCCAGGGCATAGATGTTGCTATTCAAGTCATTAGGCCCCGCCTCTGCTGTGCAAGGATGTGATTTAAGCGATTGCAGTCATGGGCGGGACCTGTTAATGCGCATCGCTTCATTATGGCCTCATTCCCCCACTAGGCAATTACTTGAATTGCCTAAATGCACATCTGGAGGCAGGGACATGAAGACTCAAATCACATCATGACATCCCCCATACTTGCTCCTTGGACTTGCCCTCCTGGATCTCCTGGAGGGTAATTTGAAAAAGGTAAGAAAGAATTATTTATGGCTAAAGAAAGAGAAGGAATGCTATCTTTTTTTGTTGCTGTTATTATTATTATTACTATTATTTATTATACTTATACGTTCCTTGAAATGTACATGGAAGGTGGAAAAGGTGTCTTACAAAGTGTAGCTCCGAAGCTCGATCCCTGCCTCTGAGGGACATAAAAAATCGGCCTAGTCAGCAGGTTCGGCTCCAGCTGTTGACTGGTTGTATACAGGATGAGTCAGTTCCTCCCCTGTGCTATGTGTTATACACTGTATCATTTCCTGGCTAGGATTGTCCCCTGATTGGCTCTAATTTCCATTTGTTTATTGCAGAGTTTCACTTTTTTAGGAATAGTCTAATAGAATCATGGCTGGCAACATTTTAAAGTTGTTTCCTAGAACTTTGACTTTGAGTGTATCTAAGCATAATACACATTACTCTGTCACAGAGGACCTATAAGTTCCACAATACACATCGGATGTTTACTGAATATTATTATAACATACACTTTTGTCATTTGAATACTCTGATCAATATAAACTAAAGTGTTGTTGTGAGTGTGAAATACGGTGGCCAATGAGCACTTGTACTTGCATCTTGTGCGGTAAATGGAGCACACTCTATTGGCCTCAATGTGTTTAATTTGCGTTGAAGGCAAAAACATAGAGCAGGAAACATTCAAAATAGCCCAGGTCTCCCAAACGTGATTACATACACAAGTGGGTATGGTGACCTTGGGGGAAAAATGGGTGTCAGACCCATTTACATACATCATACTAGGAAAAATAACAATTTTGATACCAGTGGGTATGAAGCCTTATACTCAATGTCATGAGCAGAATATAATATGCAGAAATGCAGAAAGAGGAATTGTATAGAGCAGTTGTTCATTGCTCAAAAATGGCGGACATTTCAAAGAAAAAAATCTTTAATTTCAAGCTATAGACACAGGTTTTAGAGCTCTAGTTTGCAAAGCATTTGATCAACAAATATATCTCTCTAGAGCAATGATATTTTCAGGCTCTAAAATAAAAATATTTAGATAAATGTGATCACTTTCGAGTAAATCATCAGTGGCTGTTTTTTCAATCCATAGAGTCAACGTCATATATTTGTTCTACCTAACAGTTCTACAGGCACTTTATGACCATCACATTATATTGTCCTCAGGATGAGATAAAGATGATATTGGGAATGGGAGTACCTGCCACTGACATTATCTACGCACACACCTGCAAACAGCCATCACACATCAGATATGCAGCCAAGCATGGAGTCAACAGGATGACGTTTGACTGTGAGAGTGAACTGGTGAAAGTCGCAAAGAATCATCCCACTGCCGAGTAAGTGACAGTCTAGAGCTGGCTTCTCTGTAAGTTGTCCCATCCTCACACAAGATGCCACCCCCACCTATAAAATAATAATCTTGATAAATGAACGTTCATTCTACCCCAATAGAAAGATTATCCCTGCTCCAATCATCTACACAACATGGGATTCCTCATCTGCTGATCTTTTATTCTAGTCTCTTCTTTGCCTTCACATAACTCCCACAATAAATTTTAGTTTTGACCCTTGCCTCCAATCCAACTAGAACTCTTATCACACATTTTTGTGACCTCTACAATATTGGGAACAAATTGATGGAGTTTTTAAAATAAATTACTAACTCATCATCATCATTTATTTATATAGCGCCAGCAAATTCACTCCCATCTTCCCTTCCTAATTGTAGTACTTTGGTGTGGGTCTCTCCTCTGGGACCCCACTGTTAACACGATTTACCAGGGTCCTCACATTCACGTATAGTCAGAACCTCTGCCGATCCCTTTGGTTCTGATCATAGTAGGAGAGATCTGACACGTCTCCTCTAATTGAAAGTCTAAGGGCGATTGTGTTGGATCTCTCCTGCTACAGAGAGAGCTGGGCGGTACCGTACGTGATTGGCAGGGGTCATGGTTCTGAGAACCTTGAACTTCAGTGAATAGTGCAAATGTTGAGGGACCCCAACCAAAGTACTATTATTGGGAAGGGATCTTAGTGGTTTGTTTGAAGGTACTGTAAATTTTATTCAAGATTACTACTAGAATTAGATCTGAATTTGCCCACAGTTTCTTTCTACTTTGGTCTTCCGGTTCCGCATTTTATTAAGCACCTCCATGGTTTCCTTGCCACCCCTGTCCTCTTCCTTTCTACAGTTGATTTTCCAGGTTGAACCAGCCAGTCATAATAAAATAAGGATAAGAGTAGAGTGCCTGATTTATTAGCGATCTTATCTTGTGCAGAAGTTGCGATGCGTATTTTAAGAACAAACGAGGAGATAAGAAATTCGCAATTTAACAAGTAGCGAAAAGTTCAAAGACACGCCCACCTTAAGTCTCTTACGCAACTGAAAATGAGACGCAACGGATCTTAGGCAATTAGTTCATCTTAAGATCCGCTTATTAAGATTCACTTCTTATTTAAAGATAAGAAAGTGTTCCATAACGGCAAATGTGGGAGGTGGGAAAGGTTTGTTTACACATGTAAAAATACAATCAGAGTGTATTATGCAGGACTGTTGTAATCTAATTATTCGTTTACATGTTTATATAACCTGCTACAAATGACTTTGAAGTGTTAATGAGCTAAATCAACACACCTCCTTATTCACCTACATGAAAGATCGTGTAATGTGTTTGAGTTGAACTAAGAATGTGGATGCAAATTCTTCTCATAATAATTTGCTAGCATAAATAAACATGCATATTAAAATAAACAGTAGTGTATTATAAAAATTTATATCATTAACCTTGCAAAAAAGTGTAGCATACTCTTCCATAATCGATACACAGTAGAGTACATTCAACCTCCATACAGATAAAGATCATGAGACAGGAATCGAACTCATAACTCCATTGTGTCACGCCTGAAGATCTGTGTGTACCAAGACTGGGTTGTGTCTCTGGAGCTGGCCTGGTGACTATATAGACAACGCTGGGTGGCCTGATAATGTCCCTCTGCATGTAGTGAATGGACTGGTGCGGTTGGTGGTTACACTAGCAGGGGGAGCAAACAGGAACTGAATTGCTGGAGCAGACTGGAACTGGAATGCTAGACCGGACTGTAAATGGAATGCTGTAACTGAAATGCTAAAAAAGGATTGTTGTAACCAGAATGCTGGAATTGGACTGGAGCCAGAATGCAGACTGCACTGTCAGAGCTGGGATAGTAGCAAGATAGTGAGACTGCAAACTGCTGGGAACTAGGTTGGCATCTGGAATACAACTTTGCACTGGCAACAGGTAAAGGCTCCAGGAATTTCTTCTATATTTGTTGTTGATTCCTTATTGGAGACTGCAGTCAGCTGGGCAGGAGCAGAACTCTGAGTTGCTGAGATGAATCCGGTGACTATATCCAAGATGGCAGCTCCCATAAACTGGTTTTGGAGGGAATCTGAAATGGAGGCTGTTATTACCTAATTGGCTGAGATGAATCATATGACTGAATCCAAGATAGCCACGTCCATACTCTGATTCTGGAGGGATCTCTGGAGTGGTGAAAGACTGGACAACATTTTACAGAGAGGTTTGAATCCAGCAGGGCCTGAGAACCGCAGGGACAACTTGAAATGGCAGCGGAGAGGTAAGTTACAGAACCTGAGAGTCTGGTGTGTGACGCATTATTGGAAGATGGATTGGCTAACTACTAAGGCAATGTTTAGTTGGAAAAATAACTACATTCTGTAGACTAAAGCGAGAAGCACAACAATACAGCATGTGTGCAACAGATGTAAGAGCTAAATAATAGTACTCTAGAGAGTTTGAATACCAAGCATGAATGTAGTATTTGTGTGCAGCTTGTGGACCTTGTTTATTAAAGAAAGGAACACAAGAGGAACTTTGCCCAAACCAGTCTATGCTTTTTTTGGTAAGGGATAGTTTTAGGACAGTATTTAGCTAATAAGGAAGGTAATGGTTTGTTTTCATGTACAGCACTGGGGTCATGAGTTAGTTTCCCAACCATGGCCTTAGCTGCGAAGACTTTTTGGGCCATTAAGATAAGTATAGTTAAAATTAGAAAAAATTTGAACTTTTAAAAGTGTGGAATAAAAGGTTTTTATTGTCCACCAAAGTAAACTAATGGCTCTTTTTTCAGGTACCACACTGATACATTAAAAGTTGATAAAGAACATGATTTACCCCAATTATAAATATATACCAACTTTTCTATATACCTGCAATCAAACATGCTTTGACCAAGTTGCTCCTTTCATTGACTAACCTTTCTTAAAGAATCTTGCTCTGTATGTTCTCACCAAGCTTCAGTTGACTTTATCAACCAAAATGTGTGTGCGTGTGTGTGTTTGGGGATTGTTAGACTGTAAGCTCTATTGGGTCAGGAACTGTGTTCTCTGTACTGCGCCTCAGAATTGCTGGTGCCATCATAAATATATAAATGATGAAATAAATTATGATGTAGTGCAAAGGGACCGATGTAAATTAAATAATAAGGTATATTCTAAATGTCCATCCATTATTGGCTAAAATAACCTCGAGACATTTATATTCTAAAAAACATCATTATAAATATTTGGGAGAACTAATAATTTTGTTGCAACATAGTAATTTTTTTTGTAATAATTTGCAATATTTTTAAATTTTTCTGCAATATTTTAAGATGTCATGCAAAAGTTCATCTTTGGCTTGTGGGATTTCCCTCCCAGCCTGGGTGTCTTGAGCTGTTGATTAAAAAGAAAATAAAACATGCTTAGCTAATTGTTCAAACATATATCACTTAAAAAGGGTGTACTTTGTTTATCCCATTTGACGGGATCGCCAGAGGCATGAAGTATTACATAACTTTACATTGTTGGAAAAGGTTAATGGTATGCTAAATACAGAACTAGTCAGAGGATTAATACTTTTGGGTGGCAGATGTATTTATATAGACATTTGTGTGGTGGCCGGGGGTGGGGATTACTTGAATCACAAAAAAATATTATTATGGCCTGTTACGATTCCTAGTAAACTCAGGAAGCGGCCACAGAAGTATAATACAAATGTCTTTATTTCAGCAAAATATATAAGCAAGGATTCAGTTCAAGGAACATGCAGGTTTTCATAAACAGGTATAACTCCCAACATAAACATGAACAGGTGTGGCAGGAAGGTACACAGAAATAACAGGTTCCACAAAATTCTAATATAATTTGAATGCAGGGATAAGAATGGTAAGTTACCCAATTCCAGGATGCAAAAGTCTGTCCAGGAAGCAAACAGAGTCCAGGCAAAGTAAATGTCACAAGCAACCTTGCATAGTCCGGTAATCAGGCAGAGGTCTAGGATAACAAGAGGTCAGGCAGTATCCAGTATTCAGGCAAGGTTCGGGGTCACGAGCAGACAAGCATAAACGGTAAACAGGCCAAGGTCACAACGGGAGATCAAATATCAGCAGAACCAACTGGAACAGGGGGAACACAAGCAGCAGCCAGGTATACACGAATGAACTGCACAGAGCACAGCTTGAGGCAGGTATTTGAAGCAGTGTGACAGGTGCAGTTCTAATTAGCATCAGACAAGGAGATTAACTCCTTCAGGCATGTTGCAGTGTTCAGGAGCAGAATAGCAGTACCTCTGGTGGATTATAGGTACTGCTGCCAAATACAAAACATAGGCAGTCATAACATGGCCATCATGGTAGAAAACTGTGGAATGGATAACTAGCTATTTGGAAAATGGCATGTGGTTAATCTTGATTTGTGCTCAACTAAAATGTGCCTCAAAAGGAATACAATTAGGAAAAGGGTTTAATTTCAATACTTGTATTCACCCATTGTCACCTCCAACACCACCTGTGTGTCAGCCACGTCCTCCTCAAGGGCCACCTCCTATGGCGCCTCCTCCACCTTCTCTAGCGCCTCCCCCACCTCCTCTGGTGCCTCCCCCACAATCTCTGGCACCTTATCTACCTCCTGCTCCTCCTCTTAATCAACTCTGGCCTCTGGGTTGATACGTTTCTGACAGCCTGTGGGAACAAGTATAAGACATTAGTTTCTTTAAAATTGTTCTTCCTGTTTCACAGTTACCTACTTGTAGTCATATAATAATGTGAGATGACATTGTGAAACATGCATTTAGCAACAGAGATAATTGAACCTCAAAAATTAGAGACACACAACACTGTCAGATGGCCTGTAACAAATCTTGGATTTGTATTAGGTGACATTTTTAAATGTAAAAACAAGTACTACATTACTATTGTTTTTTTCCTGCAAAATAATTATATAATCTAAATAGTGACAGATTATGGGGACATATTACAGGAGGTATTTGGCTAAGGACTTGTAATATGCTTTAATCAGCTAGGGCAACTGTGTGCGTTGTCCCCAAAAATCGCCTGCTCAGATATTTGCAATATACCTCATCTGCCACAGTTAGATTAGAAACATGTTGCCTTAGTGGTTAGCACTTCTGCCTCACAGCCCTGGGGTCTTGAGATTGAATCTCATACATGCCTTATCGGTCTAGAGATTGGGCCTCCATCAGTAATGATACTAAATTAAATGTTAACCTAAAATAACATTTTTAAAAAACAAGCCCAAAAGCATGTTTCATTGGAGGGGGAGTTACATTTGTAATCTGGAGACCAAATAAGATTTGGGGTAGGGCATGTCCTTTGGTAAAATATAAGAAATTGCTCCAAAAAAGACAAGTATATGGTTTACACTATTTTACGCCATTAATAGAGAACTCACTTCTCTAAATCTCCTGCCATAGCTCCTGCAGAAGCTGAGGCTGCTGCAGATCACTCCATTTCCTCTGCAGCTGGACGATTGGTGGTGAAATCACCTCCAAATGTAGTTCCGCACGCGCTGGTATTCACGGAATTGTATCTCATTGGAGTTATATCTGCATGCGGTCATACTGTCCATTCCCTGGGCAAGGACCCACAGGCTGAGCAAAAGTACTCTGCTCTGTACTCTGTTCTGTGATTGGTCTCAGAGCACATGTGGGCGAGCTCATCTTTTCTACACCTATGTGCAAAATTTCTGTCTATTATTCATTCATTGTTTCCTAGGAAAGAGGGGGCGGATAGATGGGAAATGTACTCCGAAATTATTGGCACTTTATAACAGGAACCTGTAATTTAGGCACCTGATAACAGACACTGGATTTATAAGTGTGATAGTTTTTGTTCTAGCTGAGTTGTAAAT
Organism: Mixophyes fleayi; assembly: GCF_038048845.1. Taxonomy (NCBI): domain Eukaryota; kingdom Metazoa; phylum Chordata; class Amphibia; order Anura; family Limnodynastidae; genus Mixophyes; species Mixophyes fleayi. The sequence goes on from NC_134403.1 coordinate 17,772,747, forward strand.
GTAAGTGTTGAAATAAAGTGTAACATTTTGAGGTAACTACCACAAAAAGCTGACAGTAATTTACTTATGGTTTAAAATATTTGTCTGTAATTTAAAACATAACCTTGTGATATGGTTTTGATAAGGTTCAAATTAATGCATTTTTTTTGGACACTAATTTACCTCATGAATCTGGTCCTCCTATTCTCCTCACAAACTTACTGAGGAATTAAATTTTAGGTAACACAGAGGGTATAGTGGTATACTTAACAGTGAGTGAAATTGGAGGCCAGTTTGTGACTCTGGCATGAGGGACAAGAATGAGCTCTGTATAGAACATGATTTGCTTTAGCTATCGTTGTGACATCCATGGGACGAATGCAGAAAGACAGTGGTTTTCAACAGATAGTACTGAAAGAAATAGGTCAGGGAAAGCAATGTACATTTGGATGCCCTCAGCAAAGAGGTGGTATTGGAGGCCAAATGACCAAATTAGTACCCCAAGACAAGAGATGTACAATATTAGACTACAACATTTAGAAAAACAAGGAGCCTTGTGAGACCTCAATAGAGAGTGAGAGTGGATGGAAGAATTTGTCAGAGGTGGGTACACTACAGGGGCGGTTAGAGAGGTGGGAAGTGTCCCAGCAGAGAAGGTATCTCCATTAGAACACATTAAAAAAATCAGTGCCTTAAAATAAAAAAAATAGACAACACTTACTTTATGTAGTTTACCAGGGCTGAAAAGAACATTCACATAGTGCGTCAGATATATGATTAACACAGACTATGCTTGATTTCTGAATATTTTTCAGGTGAGGCAGCCACGTCCCAGCTAAGGCCTGGTAGTACATCAATGAAAGCCTTTAATTTGGGCTATTTTACCCTAAACTCTAGCAATCAAGCTTCATCATTTTTTTTAAGTGCTATGGCTATGAAATTCACATCTGATAATCTCAGCAGGGGCAGAGGTAGCCCTTACAGTACCATTACATAATTGAAGATTTCAAAGGTAAACATTTTTTTAAAGTCAAAACGGTCTGGTGCATGCATTTGTATATGTTTTGAAAAATGAAACAGGCCTTTACTTTAACAAAATGCAATTGTATTTTTAGAATGTTAGAGAATTTTAAAAGTGTGATATAACCGATATTAGAAAACCATTTTACCTTGCAAATCAGTCTGGAACCTGAGGTGGAGTGCCTCCACAATTAACAGGAGGGCTGGAGATCTGTTGGATAAATATGCAACATGGGGAAGTGCAGAAACACATAAGAATCATCTTAATAGATATTAGATTGAAAAGCTTTAGAACACCCCTCCCTCCCCCAACAAAAAAAAAATAGTTTGGTGAAAATTTATAAGTCAAACAACACACACATTAAAATGCACATTACATTGAAAATAGAGATGCACTGTTATAGTGGAACATAAAATATCTTACAAACACATACATTTAAAGTGTCTATAAAATAGTAAACTAAAATATAACTCTTAATACAAGTAAACAATATACAAAGCCACACCAGAAAAATAAGCTATAGAGTCCTAACCAACATCAGGTGTGTATGAAGCAGTCTTTTATAGTGGATTGTAATGAGATAAGTATATTTAGGTGTATAGCGCCACTGTGGTATCAGATGACAAGATCTGATGCTGAGTCCATGCAACACTGGTTACGAAAATCTGTTGTTTACTTTTATACTGATTAAAAAATGTTTGCATTTATTTCGGATTGCGAACTATTCTGATATGCATTAACATAGACTATTTCATTTTAATTTTTATAAAACAAAACATGATCCTTTATGTCTGTTACTAAAAAGGTGTGTGCAATAGTTCATTTAAATATGCTCATTAACAATTTAGGTTGCCACTAGTGCCTGTGTTGTGCTGTATGTTTCAATCTGAAGTATGTCTGACACGAACGCTCAGCCTGTCCCAGATACAGCAATCTGAACTGCTGGCCGTAACTGGCATCATCTTAGTCACTTAGCAATGAATACACCTTTTCTGCCACTACAAAGGATTTATTATGGTGTCCTTACGTTCACCAAAACCACTTGTTAATGTTTCACACTTAAATCACATACACATGTAACATGAGCCTCCCTGGGCTCCGTAAGTTCACTAAAATAAGAATCACGGAGAATACACTAGATTAAATTTATTTAATCTCAAAAATATTTCCAAGGCTTATTTACAAACATTAATAACAAGACATACAATAAATTTGCACAAATAAGTTTCAGATTATAAAATAGGAAATAAAATCAGAATTACTACTAACTAGTTAAGACCTGGTGTGTGAGGGAACACAACTGAGAAGTATGGGACATTTCAGTCTTGATAGACCCCTCATGAAAATGCCTAATCTGATGTCTAAAGCAGAAGATTTAAATATTTTTTTCCACATAGCTCTCATCCCCCACCTTTGGAATTTAGCTGTCAATAAAGACAGATTGATCTCACAAATGTCACAGGGCTTTCAAAGTGAGCTAGGGATGTCCTGAGATCGGAATATTCACATGGCCTTGAGTTCTCACCTATGCTCCTTCTGCTTGGCTAGATGGTTTACAACATTGGGCTTCAAACTTCTCCAACATCCTTATCTATCATTGGTCTGGCTAATTTAGACAGATATTGACACTTGTATAGGTTTCAGACTCATGTCATTTAGCAAAGCACACCTTGAGATTACATTACAAGGTTACATAAAATATTTACATTGTCATACATGTATTCAACAGAACATAACAATTAGTCATTAGATATACTACATAATCGTCACACTATCTTACTGCTTAGACAGATGACATGCCAACAGTAGGGTCATGAGTTCAAATGCAGAATCATGCCTGTATCTGTGTGGACTTTGTATATACCCATGTTTCTGTGGATTTACTCCAATGGGTCACTTATAGAAGAGTATGCTAGTATATATTTTTCTGTTTGCTCTGTCTATAGGTAGAGTATCATGCATATTTATGATTGCGAATTATTATCCGTTACATCCGCATACACGGTTATTTACAATTCAAAATTACAGATGACACGTTTTTCATGTCGGAGAACAAGAGGATGTGTGTGTAATTCTTTATTGCTTATCCTTAAACCTTCATGTTGGCAGTAGTGCATGTGTTGTGTTGTCTGTTTTTTTAGAAGAGGTCTAAGCTTGGTTTATAGTGAAAGAGAAAAAGGAGTGCTTCTTTAAATTATTGAAATGAGTACAAGTGTATAAAATCATTTGTGACGGTAGCCAAGGACAAATAAGACCAATGTGCAAGTGCAAATAAAAGAAAAATGTTGTCCGGCACTCAGAAATAAACAAAATATAAAAATCACTGTGTCAGCATATACATAAAGGAGAATTTTAAGCTTGGTTTATGTGCTCACATTTATTTTTACCTACATGGTGCTTGTCATTCAAGTCTATTTAATGTATGTAATGCTCAATCAGCATATTGCCTTAGTGGTTAGACAATCCCACTTTTCATCAGTGGGGTCAGGAGTTTGATTCCTGAGCCATTTTGTGAAATATGCCTGTATTGCATGTTGAAATTTGTGTTGAGCTACAACACAGACAAGCAGCTGTTCAAAATAAATTGAATCCAAACAAATAGAAAATATCTATAGATAAAAAGCAAAATAAACCTAAGTGCCAAAACAAATCAGAAGGAAAAAATGACAATCAATTTTAAGTCAAATTATTATTATTATTATTATTATTATTATTATTATTATTATATTATACATGAATGAATTTCCATAGCAAATTATTTAAACTGTGCATGTACCAAGGATTTAGGGCTAAAATATTTCAATGTATAATTATTGACATTAATAAAAGTTATAAAAGAAAAAAAAGCTTGTTATGAGAGAAGTTCATGCTCAACTCTTCGCTCTAGTCTATATCATGCACATATGTTTCCACTTGCACATTGGCTTAGTGGTTAGACAATCCACCTTTCAACAGTGGGGACCTGAGTTCGAATTTTCACTCACAGCCTTATCTCTGTGGAGTTTATATATACTTTGCCATGTTTGTGTGGATTTCCTATGTGTCACTTTTGCAAGAGTACGCTTGGTTTAAGTTTGCACAATTTATCCGTACAATTTTACCTGTTTTGTCTTTCGTATTATAATTAGCATACTAAATATGCACAACAACATCTTAATACACTTCAGTGTATTAAGATGTTGTTGTGTATATTTAGTTGTGAGTGTTTTAAACAAATGATGTTTTTTGAACAGTTAGTGTAGTTATTTAGCTGTTTTGGACTTAAACATGACCCTGAACTTCCTTAAGTTTAAGGAAGAAGTTAAGAACAACTCTGAGCATTTCTTTTTATCTACCCGACGGATCTGGAAGTAAACGCCTACTCTTCAGAAGTCAGTACGATCTCCGCCCAATCCCCTCTTTGTCCCAGTCCTTTTTTCTTAAGTGGTGGGAAAACTTCTTAAGTGCAGTTAAGAAGGATTTTTCATCTTAACTTAAGAAATTCTTAACTTACGCAATGGATTTTCCTTCTTAACTCCCTTTTCTTGGCAAACGCAGAGACAATTTTCGTAAGATCTGCAAAAAAGACAGATAAGATCAGTAATGAATCAGGCCCAGTAAGGATAAGGATGCCAAAAAAATGTAGGGAGATGTAATGGCTGAAAACAGTGTTTTAAGATAAATAGACAGAGCTGGATGATGCAGCATGATCTAAAAGTATTTTAATAACATTATGTTTTGTTTTGACAGATGTGGCATTCTGTTAGGTAGAATTTTTCAGTTGTCAATTATCTCCATTGTGCTGTTATCACACGTGCCTACTTCCTTCCTATATTACAGTTGACTATCCTTTTTGGGGTGGTCAAAAAGTACAATAAGGAAGAGGTGAGTCAATCACTGCACAACGATAGATGTCAAGGTTGAAAACAGTGAGGCTGGCAAGGAAATAGACAGAGCTGGATGATGCAGCAGGATCTACCTGGAATTAATTTTAATAACATAATATTAGAACAATGTTTTGTTTTGATAGGGGTGGTAAATCATTAGGTAGAATTCCATTTAGCTTAGACATTCCCTTACGCAGTGCATTGCTCTTGTATCCCACGAGACTCTGTTCAATTTGTAAATGTCTTTCCTGTCCAGGATGATCCTTCGCATCAGCACTGATGATGATGGATCAATCTCTTGTTTAAACAAGAAATTCGGAGCCCCTTTAGAGATATGTGCATACCTCCTGAAGGTAGCGAAGAGCCTGCATGTAATGGTAACTGGAGTAAGGTAAGATGTAATTAATGTCTTATATATCATGCTTTTGAGGGTGGAGAGGACAGCGAATGAGCAATAACCAGACTAAAATGAAGTGAGGTTAAGGAACATGAAGGGCTAGACAATGAATATTCTGAATTTCCATCAGATAGACTGATTTAGGGTAGAGCAAATGACATCAGACATTGACACTTTCCTTTCTATAGACCCTTTGTGGGGAAAAAGAGTTCCTTGTTCAAAAAGAATGTGTTTGATAATTTTAGATATTTATGTGCCCATAATACAGACTCACATATCGCTAATAGAATAGAATGATATTACTTGTGAGAGGACCTCCAAAGCTCTTACATATATTCTACTGAGAGAGCACCTTACAAAATCATAAAAAAATATTGCCATATAAATTTGAATTAGGAAATTAGTTCCCTACATATGGTGAAGTATATTATTAATGGATGATGCAGTATTAGTGCGGAGGGATTTTCAGTCTGTGTAAGTATAGAGACTCAGGTGTCAACTGTGTCTTAATGAATTGACGAACATATGGCAAAAAATTATAAGACAGGTGAATTAAAAAAAAATATGCATAAGGTGGTACAGTGGTTAACAATGCTGCCTCTGAGTGCCGGGGTCATGGGTTCAGTTCAAACCGAACGACACTGGTAGATTGGGTTTTGACGAAATTAACCAAGCTAACCATGGTAGGGAATATAGATTGTAAGCTCCACAGGGTTTTTTCCCCTAACTTGGCAAAGCTTAACTTTAGTAGTTTCTAATGCCCCTTTTGGCATTTGAATGATTTACTTTTCACTGTTTTTAATACAATCTTTTATTTTAAGTATTGCAATTCCAAGTTATTTTTTTAATTTTGTACTTTCAGGATTTCCTCCCCTAACTCCTCTGTACTCTACTTAACACTACTCTTATGTAGTATTTAGCAATATTATATAGCTGTTCTCAATGGACGTTGTAAATGAGGATATCTCTGTTCCATAAAATGAAAGGAATTTGTAGTCCCTGCCCTTTGAACATGTTAACGGCTCACAGGTTTTCATTTTAAACAAAGATTTACATTAAGTAAAACTTGAAAATATTCAAATATTCCCCATAGATTTTCTTTCCCGTGTTCTTTATAATTGTCTTCAATAAGCTCCAATGGGGCAGGGACTGGCGTGAATGACCACATATTCTCTATACAGCGAGCGTAATATGACTGTTAGTGCATAAATATACTATATTATATAAAGCATTCCCCATGTGAAAATTTGAGTTTCATCAATTAGCACAATTTAACAAATAGTAAGAGTTAACACTTATCTAACTGGTGTAATTTTTTTATGGGGAATAAATATAAATAGATCAATATTATACATCCATTCCTATATCGAAGATCAGGACAAAATCATGTCCCTCTGCCCATACCCGGCCCATGATCTTTCCACTTCCCCAAATTTATCTGACCCCACCCTGTTTTACCATGGGAATTCAGGACTGTCCAGTTAAAATCATTTAAATTAAAATTATCAATATTTTTTTGCTTTCCCCTTGCCTATTATAGTGATATACAGTATATGTCTCAATGCAATAAAACATATTGTTGATCTAACAGGACATATTTCAATTGTCCATTGATAAATGATGACAAATCCCACTCCCAAGACTTCTAACGAGCTGCACCTAATTTATAGAACTCCCTACATCACCCATCACTTTTTTTATACCTTAATTGGGCTAAAAAGTGGTTTATATTCTTCCACTGTTTTTTACATGCATGTGTAAACAAGACGTATCCACGGTCATGAGAACAGGTTTCAATAGTCCATTTAGGCAATTTTTAGCTGTTTTGAGAAAGGCGAAGAAAGAAACGTTCTTGTCTCACTACCTTCTGCTATTTATTCATCTTTCTGCAGTTTCCATGTTGGTTCTGGCTCCGGTAACCCCCAGAGTTTTCATCAGTGTATTGGGGACGCCAGACGTCTGTTTGACATTGGAAACACATTGGGGCATAAGATGAAAGTCTTGGATATTGGAGGTGGGTTCCCAGGTAATCCTGATTTCCATCCAAGATTTGAGGAGGTGAGATTAGAGATCAATGTAAACTGATAGATATGAGAAGAGGACAATAAGTCTAATTCATTGAATAGGGTTATTTTATGGAGCCTTTAGAAAACTCAATTGTGCATTTTTAAGGTCTGCCCTGATCTATACTTAACTGGTCCAAAATGTTTTTTAAGCCTCACACAGATGGGCATTTTCTTGCATTTTAATAACTGTTAGTTTTGCTTTTATAAACTTGGCTTAAACATAATTTTCCCTGAAAATTTGTAGACTTTCTTCCATTTATTTCCTACAAAGTGCCAAAACTAATGCAATATATTGCATTTTCTCTATACTGATTTTTGAATGTACAAAATAATAAATATAGGTATCTGACTTTTGGCAATTTTGTCATATTACATGTATGTTATTTCACATGCATAAGATTACACAGATATATATTTATAATATATGTGGACACCCCTCTAATTAGTGTTTGGCTACTTCAGCCAACCCACTGCTAACAGGTGCATAAAATCAAGCATACAGCCATGCACTCTCCATGGTCAGATATTACCAGTAGAATAGGTCATACTGACACAGGACACCACCTTTCATAATAAGGCAGTTGGTCAAATTTCTGCCATGCTGCAGCTGTCCGGTTAACAGTAAAATGTAAACATCTAGGAGCAACAACTGCTTGTCTGCGAAACGGTAGGCCACACATGCTTACAGAACAGGACTGCTGAGTGCTAAAATGCATAAAATATGTCTGTCCTTGGTTGCAGTACTCACAACTGAGCTCCATACAGCCTCTAGCAGCAATGCTGCCACAGGAACTATACATTGGGAGCTTTATAGATTGCGTTTCCATGGCTGAGCAGCTGCACACAAGCCTCAGAACACTATGTGCTATGCCAAAAGTCATCTGGAGTAGTGAAAAGCACACAGCATTGGACTCTAGAAAATTGGATATATGTTCTCTGGGGTGATGAATCATGCTTCACCATCTGGCTGTCTGACAGATGAATCTTGGCTTCGTGGATGCCAGGAAAACTTTTCCTACATCAGTGATGGCTAACCTGTGACACTCCAGGTCTTGTGAAACTACGCTTACAGTCACCCAAAATCAGTGCCCAACCTCTGGTGACTGAATGAGTGCAAACTCCTGCAGCCAAATTCCAAGATCTATTGAAAGCCTTTCCAAAGATTAGAGGCTGATATATCAGCTAAGGGAGGATAGCTCCATATTAATGCCCATGGTTTTGGAATGAAATGTTCAACAAGCACATATGGATGTTATGTTCGGGTGTCCACATACTGTTGGCCATGTAGTGTATATAGTTATAGTGTATGTTGGCAGCTCAGAAGCTCATGGTTAAGATCACATTTTCTTTTCTGTTCCCAGTTTACAGCTGTGATTGTTCAATCATTGGATCAGTATTTTCCCAGTAAAGAGGACGTAGAAATCATTGCAGAGCCCGGGAGATATTATGTGTGCTCTGCTTTTACTCTTGCCGTCAATATAATAACAAAGAAAGAAGGTTATGTTAAAGGTCAGTAAATAGAATTACAGAATTACTGTGTGTGTGTGTGTGTGTGTTCACTCAAGTTATACTTTACTAATTTACCTGAAAGCCACTTTGATGGTAATTGTCATTTTTTTGCTTAAGTTTGTTGACTTCCACGGAACAACTACCATTTCTGGTACTAACAGTTAATCATTGCCTATGTGGACAGCTACATAATCCTCTAAGTGTCGGTGAAGGGCGTCGTCTACACTACTAGATATAACCATCTGTTCCTGTTTGGGAATGTGGCACAATCATGTAAACAAGCCAACTCTCCTACACAGCAATGGACCAGACTCTCTGCCGCTTTGCGGTCCTTAGGGTTTACTATGAGAGAACCCTACCAAAGTATTAGCGTGGTAGTATGGGAAGTGTTAAAAGGCATGGCTAGAAAGTGGAACCCCTTTACTGTGGAAATCTCACAACTATCAAGAGTGTGTTTTTAATGTATGTCAGTGATTTTTAATTTAATTTAATAAAGCATTTACAAATAAACGCATTTCCAACATGAAAGTTTAGAAATAAGTTTGTAAGTAATTCATAAAATAATTTTATGAGTACATTTACCACCCTCCATTCACCATTGAGTACATTTACCCCCACACCCCCATTCTCCATGAGTACATTTACCCCAACCCCCATTCTCCAATAAGTACATTTACCCCCAACCTCCCATTCTCCAATGAGTACATTTATCCCCATCCCCCATTCTCCAATGAGTACATGTACCCCAAAAACTCCATTTTCCAAAGAGTGCATTTATCCCTTAACCCCCTATTCTCCAATGTGTTTTTTTAACCCCTATATTCTCCAATAAGTACAATTACTCCCCCCACCACACATACACGCAAATTCTCCAATGAGTACATTTATCCTCCATTCAATCCCTTGCCCAAGCCTGTCGCTTCCAACTCCGTAACATTGCCCGCATCCGTCCTTTCCTTTCTCAAGATGCCACCAAAACTGTCATCCATGCTCTCGACTACTGCAACCTCCTGCTTACTGGCCTCCCCTGCTCCCACCTCGCCCCCCTCCGCTCTATACTCAATGCAGCTGCGAGACTCATCTTCCTCTCACGCCACTCCTCCTCTGCCTCCCCTCTCTGCCTTGCCTTACACTGGCTCCCCTTCCCCTACAGTATCCTTTTCAAACTCCTCACCACCACTTACAAGGCTCTCTCCCAGTCTACTGCCCCTTATATCCCTAACCTCCTCTCCATTCACACTCCTGCCCGCTCCCTGCGCTCGGCCAATGATCGCTGCCTCTCCTCCACTCTTATCACCTCTTCCCACCCCAGAATCCAAGACTTCTCCCGTGCTGCCCCCCTTCACTGGAACGACCTCCCTCGCTCCATCCGTCTCTCACCCAATCTGTGCTCCTTCAAGCAGGCACTTAAAACTCACCTGTTCCTTAAGGCCTACCAACCATCCACCTAACCTCTCACCTCTTCTGTTTCTCCCTTGGCTCCTTTTTACTCTCCCCTTTGCTTCACTGGCTTCCTCTTGTGCCTGATTTTGTTTACCCTCCCTTAGGATGTATGCTCATATGAGCAGGGCCCCTCTCCCCTCCTGTCTCCACACCTGTTCTTCCGCTCCGTCTTTACAGTATTTTGCCTGCCTAGAGTTTCTGAAGTTCTGGTACTTTGTGTTTATTGTTCTGTATTGTTTTACCCTGTATAGTGTACTGTTTGTGCTGTGTACGGCGCTGCGGAAACCTTGTGACGCCTAACAAATAAACGATAATAATAATAATAATAATAATCCCCATCCCCCATTCTCCAATGAGTACATGTACCCCAAAAACTCAATTTTCTAAAGAGTGCATTTATCCCTTAACCCCCCATTCTCCAATAAGTACAATTACCCCCCCACCACACAAAATTTGACATGATCATGGTATCATGGTATAATTCCCCCTGCTATTTTGAAATATAGGGGTAATTACCCCACAGTTTGATGACCAGCATAAGAGAATTGGGTTCTGCATCTTTGTGCTTTTATTTGGTCATGGAACTACTCAGAGACCTCTAATATCCTTCTATTACACAATGTGTTATTCCATGTAATATAAATGTAGAGCCGTAACCAATGCTCTTCATCTTATAGGAGCTGACGGGAAAGAAAGAAGAAAACTCTCCTATTATCTAAATGATGGGCTGCTTGGGTCATTTTTACATTATAACCTATGCAGAGAAGATAAGAGCCTAAAACCAACAGTGGAAAAGGTAAGTGATCGTATCTATGCCTGATCGATGCAGGAAGAAACGGGGAGAGCACACACAAAGACGTAATACAATTGTGCAAAAATCACTTACAAAAGTTCCAATAAGATGTAATCTTTTCCCTTTTAAAATGTCAATGTCACTATGTTATAAATCCATTTAAATGTTTTTTTGCGCACTAAATTGAGGGTTGTAACTTTTGGGATCACTGGTCCCAGTACAGACAGGAATCCAGATCATAATGTAAAATATCCGGGAAACACTACATGGTGAATTCACAGTGGTCTAGTGATCTTCCAGAATATGAGACTGCACAATACTCTACATTGCTCTATATGGATGTTATGCACAATACTACAGGGTCAGATCAAGTGCCTACCTCTGAACTTCCCAACTGTCATAGTCATAGACCACTAAAGGATGGGACATTCTGTTCTTGAAGGTCATCAAATATCCTAGCGCCAAACATTCTTCCTGTGCTTATGTTATGCATATAAACACCTGTAACTAACTGTTGTAGAATAGGATAAATATAGTCCAAGACTTACTTGGACTTGTGTGTGAAATTTATATGTTTGTCGTGCAGGGTCATGTTTAGACTTGATGCTGCCCATCCTGCGTCAATTTTCTCAGTTCATTTAATTAAAAAACTTGTCTATATTATAAACTAGATACAATTGGTGGTCTGTAAAGTCTAAGGGGTATATTTACTAAGCTGCGGGTTTATAAAAGTAGAGATGTCGCCTATAGCAACCAATCAGATTCTAGCTTTCATTTATTTAGTACATTCTACAAAAATGACAGCTAGAATCTGATCGGTTGCTATAGGCAACATCTTTTTCAAACCCGCAGTTTAGTAAATATACCCCCAAGTTGCTGAAGAATGCCAATTTGTTTTTGCTGCCCAGTGAATAGGTCTTACCTAAGCAGTTTGCTTATATGTTATATAAGCCTTAAAGTTATCAAGGGTGACTCTATATAGCCTATCGATTAAGCATGTAAGAAACACATGTCAGCTGTCATAGCTGCTGAAAACACCATAAGCAGGGCTGGCAATAAGTAGAATTTTTTATTGTGGCCCCATTCTCTGCCAAACTGATATTAAACAGTTGTAGATCTGGCTCTGTATCACTACCCACCCACTGCTGTATCATGATGCGAAACGCGTCATCACACTGCAATGGAAACCTGAATCATATCCTCTCACCCCACCAATAGATGTGTAATAAGACTATTCACACCACTGTGCATCCTTTGGTTAGCCGTAAATGCATATATTAAGTTGCCCTGACATTGTAGACCTTTCCTCTGTATCTCCTAGAAGGCAGGTCTACAAAATTGGAAGGTATGATTTATTGTGACTGGGCGTGGTTGAAACATTTTTGGGGGTGGATTTTGTGGGTCTTTTAAGTTCTAACTGTAAATCTTTTTAAACCCCATCACTACCCTGAGCCTTAACAGAACATATGATGAGCATATAAGGGTTATTGCTTCCAGCTTCAGAGTGTAGATTTGTTCAAACACTTTATTGATTACATTATTATATGTCAGAGTAGGAAGCCGTCTGGTTAGGAGAACCACTGAGTCTTAATAAGAGATTCAAACTTCATCACTATCGGATTTACCAAAATAGGTAATTAGCTGAATAGAGAGAAGTTCTCAGATATTCTAATAATCCAATCTAATAAATATAACCATGTTTTATAACTCTCTCCCCAAAGGACGTCCTCCCTTCAGCAGAACGTTTCCCCAGTAAGCTGTGGGGACCCTGCCTCACAGAAAAGGATGTACTCTTTGAAGAAATTGATCTTCCAGAGCTGGAAATGGGGGATTGGATCCTATTCCAAAATATGGGAGCTTATCACATGACTCTGAGAACCACCTTTAATGGATTTCCTTCTCCAAATGTGCAGTACATTCTCGGCAAAGAAAATGAAAGATATTTGAGGAACTGTGGCACAAGCTGAGCGATATATCTCTCTCGGCCTTTTTCTCATTTTTCAAATTTTCATATGCAATTCTAATTGCAGAATATTTACCGTTTTGCTATATATCACTTTTTACTATATATGTTTTGGGGCATGTGGTTCCACAACAGAATGTTATATGTCGTATTTATAACATATACTGATTATATATTCTTAAATATACGCCTTTCATGTGCATCATCAAATAATGCACATGATCTATTATATTCCACAATAAACTTTATTGAACATTGTGACTGGATCACTTATAAGTAACTTATTGTATAAATCTATTTAAAGGGAATAGCGCAGGACACTTATTTATATAATTGCAAATGTACTTATTTTGATATTATGTGTATTCTGAGAAAGGAAATGTTTTTATTTCTGAGACCAGGGGAGAAAACTAGTTTTTTGTTTTTAACGTTGCTAGAAGAAAACTCCAATTAGGCATATGTGGGGAGGGAGTCTGATAACAGGAAATGCTAACTAAGTATTTTGAGATGAAGTTTTAAATGCCTTCTCTGGCAGAAGACCCAGCAGGAGGTTGTTACTGTGTGGCCTTTTGTCCAGAGTGTTAGAACCTGTCTGAACATTGTACACAGTACTATATGCAGGAAATCACAGCAAGTTTTAGGATATCACAGATAAGTGTAAATATTATTAGCTTTGCATTGCATGTAAATCCATGTTTGGGTAAACAAATTGCATCCTGCTTCTAAAAATAGCTCAGACCTCAAAGGGTGTCACAATCATTATCTCCAAAAGATAGATTATTGTATAATTTATAATTGTGGCCAGTGGTTGAAATGGAAATAAATAAGTGGTAGTATGGAAAATGTAAGTAAATGGAATATGATAGTTTTGCAATCAAAACAGTAGGCTAAGTGGCATAACGGCATACTACCCTATACTGTCCCACTACAACCACTGATAGTGACACAGTGGCTAGCATTGCTGTCTCAAAATGCTGGCGCCTTGATTTCAACTCCAACCGCAGGGTGCTATATGTCTGGACTTTGTATGCTGCCACTGTCCATCTTGTCCTCATTATTCCCCCTGTTACCACACTCCATATTATTCACTTCTCCCCCCTTTTGTCACTGTATATTTTATCGACCTCTCCCTATTCACACCACCCATCTTGTCCTCCATGCCACCCATATGTATGTTACCTATATCATTTATGAGGCTCCCAGGCACACAAATGCCCCTAGGACTTGGAAAGCAGAGGGAGCTTGATCCTACAGTAGGGCAAACTGAGGGTGGCAGAAGCATAACAGAAAAAGTTCAAGTCCTTTTGTTATTGTTGTTACCTTCCCTTGTATCTCTGTTCTGGTTCAGTCACCCTCAGTTTGTCCTGCTTAAAATTCCCAGTGATTTTAAGTCCTAGGAGCATCTGAGTACCTAAGCACAGTCTCAAGTGGAAACTAGAGACCATAACTCTGTTGTGGTGTGGATGAGAGGAACTTTCCCTTCCTCGGCTTTGTGTTATTATTACTGTGTCAGTCTTGTCTGATATCCATTGTGGTTGTGTCCTGTTTGTTTTTCATTTAAACACTTCATACTGACCTTTGCCTGGCTGACCTACCTGTTATGGTTGTAACGCTTTGCTATATGAATGCTCGGGTTGGACTCTCTATCCTGTCCTGTCTAACTCCTTACATTGGTTACTATTAGAGATGCTCGGGCTCGGTTCTTCAAGAACCAAGGCCACCCGAACTTCACCAATCCGAGCCGGCTCAGCTCGGTACTTTCGTACACCTTTGGAAGTGAAAACAAGTCAAAACGTCATTGTTGTGTCGTCGGGTCTTGCTATAAGTACCGTCCTCAGCGATCCAGCGCCATTTCACAGAGAGACAGAGAAGGAGTAGCACGGTTCTTGGCAGTCTCTAGTGCAGTTGGGCAGCATCATATTTAAAACAGAAAGAGGAGGGGTGGCAGTTTTCATAAAAGTTTCCAGTGACATTCTACTGAGTTATAGCTCACACAGAAACAGGAGAGCTCCATTGCTCCATTGTTAATTGTCATTGCTGAAATAGAAGTAATAGGGCTGTCAGTGTTCTTCAAAATCTGCAGTCACATTGTACTGTGTTATTATAGCTCACACAGAAACAGGAGATGTCCCAGTTTTGTTGCCAGTCTACAGTCTATGTGGTATTGCTCCATTGTTAATTGTCATTGCTGAAATAGAAGTAATAGGACTGTCAGTGTTCTTCAAAATCTGCAGTCACATTGTACGGTGTTATTATAGCTCACATAGAAACAGAAGAGGTCCCAGTTTTGTTACCTGTCTAGAGTCTACGTGGCATTGTTCCATTGCTAATTGTCGTTGCTGAAATAGAAACAATAAGGCTGTCAGTGTTATTCAAAAGCTGCAGTCACATTGTACTGTGCCATAGCTCACCCAGAAATAGGAGAGGTGGCAGTGTTTAGTGTTGAAACAGAAATTCAAATATTAGGGCTGGCAGTGTTTTTAAAAGTCTTCAGTAGCATTCTACTGTGCCATAGCTCATACAGAAACAGGAGGGATGGTAGTTTCCTTGTCACTCTCCAGTCTCCAGTCACATTGTTCTTATAACTCTCTAGTCTTCAGTAACATTGTTCTTGTCACTCTCCAGTCTCAGTGCCATTGGTCTCACAGAAACAGGGGTAGCAGTGTACTTGTCACTCTCCAGTCTTCAGTCACATAGTTCTTGTCACTCTCCAGTCTCAGTCATGATGATGCTAAACCCTCTACGTCATGTGCTAAAGCCTATGTTCAAGTACACAGTGGTTTTAAGTCAGGGAAATAAAATTGTTAAAAAAAAGCTTGTACTTTTTAAAGAAAAAAATCACCTCTCTAATAAAGGTGAAAGTGTATTGTAGAAAAACATAAAATTGCCAACATGCCATTCTACCCAAAATATTACCAAGCATACCAGCATCAGCTAGATCCCTTGTCTCAGCTACATCCTAGAACCTGCAACCTACATTGTCATCATATTCACCCTCATCAGTGTGTACATCATCCTCACACAACACTTATTCCTCCCCGATGAAATCCACCATTACAGAAGTCTCTGTACATTGATGTAATTACTGGTAATGTCCTTTCCCGTAGAATTTGTAGTTAATTTTATTACAACTGTCATAATTTTTTGGCAATTCTTTTACACCAGACCAAATGTCAAAATGTTGTGCTGACTCCCCTGCATCACCACTGGGTGTCTTGGGAAAGTTTAGTTTTTCCTAGCAGCAGTTGTCAAAGAAACTGAGTGAGGATGTACCACATGAGCTGTCTACTTGCTGACCAGGAGCTCATTGCATCTCTTGTAATCTGGGACAGTGGGAAATAAAGAGAAGACATAGCTCTTAAACCTAGGATCAAGCATAGTCGCCAAAATATAGTGATATGATTTCCAGATGTTCATAATTCTTTCATCCTTGCGAAGCGATTATAGTACATCATCTACAAGTTCGATATACTTAGCATAAATTCTTTGTTTCATCTCCTCCATCAATTTTTCAAGGTGCTTGTCCAAAAGTCTAATTAAGGGAATCACTTAGCTCAAGGTATCAGTGTCTAAACTCAGTTCACAGGTGACTACTTCGAATCGTTTCAGCACCTTGCACAACACGGAAAGTATTCTCCACTGCGCTGGAATAAAATACATTCCCCCTCCTTTCCCAATGTCATGACTTGTGGAGTATGCGTGGATGGCTTTTCACTGTTCCTCCATCCTCACAAGCATATAAAGTGTGGAATTCCACCTTGTTACCACCTCTTACTTCAGTTGGTGGCAGGGCAAAATAAATTGCTCTTGCAGCTGCTGCAATTACCTACATGCTGTTGCAGAATGCCGAAAATTTCTCGAATTATTTAGGGACACAGACAGCATTTCCTGCATGTCACTGTCATTTTTTAGCAAACTCAGTACCACCAAGTTGATTGTGTGAGTAAAACAGGAAATATCTCCCCGCTGTAATGCTCTCACAATATTGGTGGCGTTATCACAAATGACATATCCTCAAAAGAGTCCAAGTGGGATAAGCCATGTTGCAATGACATCCCTTAGTTTTTCAAACAGGTTGTCAGCGGTATGCCTCTTAGTGTAGCCGGTGATACATAGAGTAGCCTACCTTGGAATAATCTGTTGGGTACATGCTGCTGCTGTTCCCGCTGCTGAAGGCAATTCACAAACCCTGTGGTCTGTCACAGTCATATAATCTTTAGTTTGCCCAGTTCCGCTTTTCCACACATCTGTGGTATTTACTGGCATTTAGATCAAAGTACAGAGACTTCTGTAATGGTGTTTTCCAGCCGAGATGAATTACTATTGAGTGATGATGATGTACACACTGATGAGGGTGAGGATGATGTGAATGTAGATTGCAGGTGCTGGGATCAAGCTGAGAGAAGGAAGCTAGCTGATGCTGGAATGCCTATTAATATTTGGGGTAAAATGGCATGTTGGCAATTTTATGTTTTTCTACAGTAAAGTTTCACCTTTATTAAAGATGTGTTTTTTCTTTAAAAATTTAAAAGCTTTTTTTAAAAAAATTTGTTTTTGACATTAATGTTACAGAGATTTCTGTAATGGTGGTTTACTGCAGGGTTGAACTAATACTATGTTAGGATGATGTACACACTGATGAGGGTGAGGATGAGGCTGAAGATGATAACAACATCATCATACCACTGTAGAGTTCATTGACAACACTGTTACCTTAGCTGCCTTTAGCCCATTGTTACCTTGTTTTGTGGGGGGCCTAAACAGACCAAGCACTTCAGCCACAAAAGTGGCACTCCTTGTCGCTGAAGTGCTTGGTTTATTAAAGTGTGCATGTCCTTTTTAAGACCCATTATAAGGGTGGGTGGGAGGGTCCCAAGGACAATTCCATCTTGCACCACTTTTCCTTTCAGCTACCTCTGTGTGCCAATGTTACCTACATGTTCTATAAGTGCTGAAGTTTGTTTTCAATCATGCTTTCAATTGCTTCTCTCTCGTACGTGTGACCACATACTTTGTTTTTCACTGGGTTTACCATCTCCAACCTGCCGGGGCACCCCTTAGTGTTCTTGGTCTGATAAATGCACGAATCCTGGGGAATCAGCTCTCATCGCCATGTATTAGCTGTAGAATTACCAGAGTTATCCAATTAATGGGTGGAGCGATCAAAGGAACCATAACTGATTTAATGAGCCATTCTCAGTTTCACTGTACTGGCCGTGTACTCTGGGTGACGGCGATCTCCACATCTTCATCTTACAAATCTTGGTCTGCTGGGGCCGGTGACACACCCATTTGTTTTCTCAGGTGTCTTAGCTGTTCTTTAAATTGGACACATTTATCAATCTGCCCCAGGGCCTCCTCTGTATTATTCTTCTAAAGTGCAGTGTATCTCTCGTGTACAAGCTCTCTTAAATCTGGGTTTTCATCCGTTGGGTCACGTTTTAACTTAAGTACAGTCTCCTCAACTGCGTCTATATATTGCTATAAAATCTCTGTTCAATGCAGCGTATTCCAACATGACGGATTCCATGCTGCCCACATGTTCCGTGTCACAGTCTGTCGGAAGCAGATCTAATGCCACTCCAGTTGTAATATCCAATTCCTGTGTCTACATAAGTTTGGCAGTTCTTCAGGAATGAGAAGGAGGTATCCAGAGAGAAGAAGGAGATTAAAGATGCACCACGAGCAGAATTGGTTTAATAATGTAGAGTTCATTGACAGCACTGTTGGGCTTAAGACAGCTAAGCTATTGGTAGCTTGTTTTGTGGGGGGGCAAACAAACCAAGCCCTTCAGTCACAAAAGTGGCACTCCTTGTCGCTGGAGTGCTTGCATAATTAAATTGTACATGACCTTTTCAACATCTTAAGGGTGGGTGAGACGGCACAAGGACAATTCCATCTTGCACCACTCTTCTTTTCTGCCACTACTGTTTGGCAATGTGTCCTAGATGCACTATGTACAGCTGTGTGTTTGTGTCATTGCTCTTTTGCTTAGCATCCAGCCAGGTCGCTGCAGTCATTGTACGAAAGTGGATGAAAATAATATTGTTGTCACTCACCAGACTGTGAGTGCTTCTTCCCGTGTATTTAGGAACCGTTGCCGTCCACCATCCTGAGGGTCTGCGCATGCGCAGCCCTTTCAAACCTTCAGTACCTGTCCCTTTAGTTAATTGGCTGATCAGGCAACACTCCCTATTTAAAGCACCTGAGTTCCATACCTCGTGGCCTGATCTTGGAGTCTCATTCCCCATGAGCCTCTGAAGGTGTTCCTGTGTTTCCTCGTGTATTCAGCGCTGCTCATTCCTGTGGTTTCCAGACCGCTTCAACTCTACTGTGGTTTCCAGACCACTTCAACTCTCCTGTGGTTTCCAGACCACTTCAACTCTCCTGTGTTTCATCGTGACTGTTTAGCTGATTCCTATCCGCTGCCTCCGTGCACTACAGTCTTCAGCTTACCTCAACTCTCCTGTGTTTCCTCGAGACTGCACCAGCTGATTCCTATCCGCTGCTCTCCGTGCTCAACAGTTCCAGCTCAGCTCTACTCTCCCGTGTTTCATCGTGACCGCACCTGCTGATTTCTATCCACTACCTCCGTGTACCTGCAGAGTCCTGCTGGCTGCTACTCCTCAGTTCTACTCGTGTCTGCAGCAGCTGATCCGCTCTCCGTGCTTCTCAGTGTTCCTGCCGGTGTCTACTCGCCAGTCTGCATCGGATCTACGCCTCGCTGCTTTCATCTCGTCTAGACCATCGCTACTCTTCAGGGTTTCCCAGGAGTCCAGTTCTACATACTACTGCTTCCTAAGTATTTGTTGCTATCCCTGTTGGTCTACCTACCTGTGCGCTGCACCTAATTGATTACCGCTTCACCCTCCAGGGACTTCGCATCCTGCCGGCCTCTAGCCGTTCAGGTATCTCTGCACTCCTGTCTGACAGCCTGCTCCTGAACCACGGTATGCATCCTTCTCATTGACTGTGCTGGTGTATTGCATATCTTGCTGGACTGAGTTGTTCTCCTCTGGAGCTTACTATCCGCTGAGACTATTGCCATCATTGACTGTGTTATCTTTTGCCCGGATAGTTTCTGTGACTTTGTATTATTGTGCAGTACTGTTCAGTCATTACTATATTGTGCATGTCATCGTGGATCAAGTTCAGGGTGCCCGTGTATCCTCTGTATTGCAGTCTCTCCCCGTGCTCCTCCTCACATATATATTCAGTGGTACAACTTGCTAGAGGCAGACCACTGATCCCTGTTTCCTGTGTCACCTGTTCCAGTGTCCTCTCACATAGCAGTGGTACAACTTGCTAACGCAGACCACTGACTCCCCGGATACCTCCACCTGGATTCCATTCCTTCACCTAGACAGTGGTACAACTTGCTAAACGCAGACCGCTGACTCTCATCACCTCCTCGTTGCTGTTGGACATTCCTCCTCACTATAGCAGTGGTACAACTTGCTACCGCAGACCACTGACAACCCTCACGTTACCTTTGTCCATTCAGTTCCTCGTGTACTACTACATATATATTACCAGTGCTGCTAGTCATAGACTTTCACGAGCATCTCTATCATCTGCTGTCTCCTGTTCCGTGATCACCCCGCTACCAGAGTACCATATTACCATCTATACTGCTCTGGTAAGCCCATCACCTGGTGATCCCTGGGTAAAGACTCCTAGTGCCCGTGACAGTAAGATCAGGCCATGACAGACCCAGATACGGAACCTACAGCCAAAGAGATGCTGGTCACCCGTGTGGAGCAACAGGATGCTTGCCAACAGCTGTTACTTCAATGTTACCAGTCGTTAGCCTCCCAAGGAACATCTGGACAGACCGTTACAGCTAATGTTGAAGCTCCTGTGCTTTCCTCCGTTTCCCCAGTGCCATCCCAGGTGTCTACGGCTTCCACGCTTCACCTGCCTACTCCGTCAAAGTACGATGGAGACCCCAAAACTTGTAGGGGTTTTCTCAACCAATGCTCAGTTCATTTTGAGCTCCAACCTCAAAATTTTTCTACCCATCGTTCCAGAGTGGCCTATCTTATTTCATTGTTTTCCGGACAAGCTCTGGCTTGGGCTTCCCCTCTGTGGGAGAGAAACAATCCTGTATTACAAGATAGTGCCAAATTCATTTCTATGTTCCGAAGTGTATTCGATGAACCAGGTCGTGTGACCTCCGCTGCTTCCAGCATTTTCCGTTTACGTCAGGGTTCTCGTACAGTAGGCCAGTACGTCATTCAATTTAGGATATTAGCCTCTGAACTTCAGTGGAACACTGAAGCATTAATTGCCGCCTTCTGGCAGGGGCTCTCCGATAAAATTAAAGATGCACTGACTACCCAAGAGCTTCCTACGTCATTAGAAGATTTGATTTCTCTTTGCCATTGTGTAGACATGAGGTTTCGTGAAAGGGAATCTGAGAAAACAACTTCAGTTAAAGCACCTCTTCGCTCAACCCCTCAATTTCGTCCAGCTCCATCTCCTGTGATCCCCATGGAGATAGGACGTTCCAAATTAACTTCAGAGGAAAGGAACCGAAGAGTAAAGAATAGACTTTGTATCTATTGTGCTGATTCCACACATATGCTCAGTTCTTGCCCTAAGAAATCGGGAAATGCCAGGCCCTAACTAGTTCTGGAGAGGTGAAGTTAGGGTCCCTAGAGTCCTCTCCATCTTCTACGAAATTAAAAGTCTGCGCTTTTGATGTTACGATTTCCTTTGCTACCAAGTCCTTTGAGTCACAAGCACTGATTGATGCTGGAGCAGCAGGAAATTTCATTTCTAAATCCCTAGTGAATCAATGGTCCCTACCAGTGATTACTTTGAAAACACTGATTACTGTGACTGCTATAGATGGATCACGTCTCATCAATGGTCTCATCACTCAGAGTACGTCTCCAGTAACGCTTCAGATTGGTGTGCTACACCATGAAGAGATTTCGTTTTTAATTCTTCCTGTTATGACAAGTCCGATTGTTTTAGGCCTTCCATGGCTTCAATGTCATTCTCCCCAGATTGACTGGCACACTCCTCAAGTTACGTCTTGGGGAGCTGAATGTCATCATCGTTGTCTTTCTCAAGTCATTCCTCTTAAAATACAGCAATCTTCCATCTCATCTTCCTCACCGGGACTTCCTCCTCAGTATGCTCCATTTGCCGATGTTTTTGATAAAGCTCAGTCTGAACGTCTTCCTCCTCATCGTTCATGGGATTGTCCGATCGATCTTCTACCTGGCAAGACTCCTCCTAGGGGTCGGGTGTATCCACTTTCGTTACCTGAAACTCAAGCTACATCTGATTACATCCAAAAGAATCTCCAGCGAGGGTTTATTCGACCTTCCACCTCTCCCGCTGGAGCCGGGTTCTTCTTCGTAAAAAAGAAGGATGGATTACTACGCCCCTGCATAGATTTTCGTGGACTCAATGCCATTACTATTAAAAATCGGTATCCCATTCCGTTGATCACTGAGTTATTTGATCGCATCAAGGGAGCTCGGATCTTTACCAAGTTGGATCTTCGTGGTGCCTATAATTTAATTAGAATCCGGTCCGGTGACGAATGGAAGACAGCGTTCAACACCAGAGATGGGCATTATGAATATCTAGTAATGCCTTTCGGGTTGTGTAATGCCCCCGCTGTTTTCCAGGGCTTTATTAATGAGATCTTTCGGGACTTGTTATATGCATGTGTCGTTGTCTACTTGGACGACATATTGATCTTTTCACAGGACCTGCCTTCTCATCACCAACAAGTGGCAGAAGTCCTTTCCAGACTCCGGAAAAATTCATTATTCTGCAAACTAGAAAAATGTTCATTCGAGTTGCCCCAGATTCCATTTTTGGGGTATATTGTTTCCGGAGTTGGCCTATAAATGGATCCAGAAAAGGTGAATGCTGTATTACATTGGCCCCAGCCAACTACCCTTCGTGCCATCCAGCGTTTTTTAGGTTTTGCCAATTACTATAGACGCTTCATTCAAGACTTCTCGTCCATTGCATCTCCGATTGTGGCCCTGACTCGTAAAGGGGCCAATACTAAGCAATGGTCATCCGAGGCTCTCCAAGCCTTTCAATTCCTTAAAGAGTCCTTCTCCTCTGCTCCCATTCTTCGCCAGCCTGATGTGACACTTCCCTTCTTCCTAGAAGTAGATGCCTCTAATGTTCGCTTAGGAGCCATTCTCTCCCAACGATCGGAGCAACAAAAATTCCATCCTTGTGCCTTTTACTCTCGGGGTCTCCTGCCTGCGGAGAAAAATTACACTATCAGGGACAAGGAGTTGCTGGCTATCAAAGTAGCATTAGAGGAGTGGAGATACTTGTTGGAAGGAGCTCGTCACCCTGTGACGATTTTCACGGATCATAAGAACTTGTCATACCTACAGTCTGCCCAATGCTTGAATCCTCGTCAAGCAAGATGGTCTCTTTTCTTTTCTCGTTTCGAATTAATCATAACCTTGACACCAGCTGCCAAGAACAAGAAAGCTGACGCTCTATCTCGAGCTTTTGTGACGTCCTCTGACGTTGAAGAGGTTCCCAACCATTCTATACTAGACCCCAAATGTATCTCGCTGGCTGCTTCTTCCACTAAAGTGCTACCATTTGGGAAGACCCTCGTGCCTCCTACTCTTAGGAGGAAAATCCTTTCGTGGTTCCATTCTTCTCGTTTTTCTGGACATGCTGGTGAACGCAAGACCTTTGAGATTCTCTCGCGAAGTTACTGGTGGCCCTCGATGAGGAGAGACATCAAAGAGTTTTTAGCTGCTTGTGAATTGTGTTCTCAGTTTAAATCCTCCCGCAGAACTCCAGCGGGGTTGCTTCAACCACTACCCATTCCGTCCAAGCCCTGGACCCATATTAGTATGGACTTTGTTACTGATCTTCCGCCTAGTAAAAATTGTAATACTATTTGGGTAGTGGTAGACAGATTTTCGAAGATGGCTCATTTTGTCCCTTTGTCTGGTTTGCCTTCCTCGTCTTCTCTGGCTAAACATTTCGTCAAGGAAATCTTTCGTATTCATGGATGTCCGTCTGAGATTGTGTCAGATAGAGGAGTACAATTCGTTTCCAGATTCTGGCGGGCCCTATGTAAAACCTTGGGCATACGATTAGCACTCTCATCTTCCTACCATCCTCAATCAAACGGACAAACTGAACGGGTCAATCAAGATCTCGAGACCTTTATAAGGATGTTCTCATCAGCCAATCAAGACAACTGGGTAGAATTGCTTCCTTGGGCTGAATTCGCTCATAACAACATGTACCATGAGTCATCTTCCAAAACTCCATTCTTTGTGGTTTACGGTCACCATCCGTCTTTTCCGGAATTTCCTGCCCTCCCTCCCACCCAAGTTACTGCTGTAGAGACTGTTTGTCAGACCTTCAAAAATATTTGGTCTCAGGTCAAAACCTGTTTAAAGAGGACATCTGCCAAATATAAGTCTTTCGCAGAAAAGAAGAGGCGGGCTATTCCACCACTGAAAATTGGAGATCGTGTCTGGTTATCTACCAAAAATATTCGTTTGAAGATCCCATCTATGAAATTCGCTCCCTGTTTTATTGGTCCATATAGGATCATTCAAGTGATAAATCCAGTTTGTTTCAAACTTCTACTTCCTAAGAACCTTCGTATTTCCAACGCCTTCCATGTGTCCTTGCTCAAACCTCTCATCATCAACCGTTTCTCGGCTCCTCCTTCAGCACCTCAGCCAGTTCAAGTTCATCAGGAGGAAGATTTTGAGATTACTCATGTATTGGACGCAAAAATTTTGCGAGGAGTTTTTCGTTTCCTCGTTCATTGGAAGGGCTTTGGTCCTGAGGAGCGTTCATGGATCAAAGCTGAATATCTCAACGCCCCAGCTCTTCTTAAGAAGTTTTATTCCAAAAATCCGGACAAGCCCGGTTCCAGGTGTTCTGTGCCCACCTTTAAAAGGGGGGGTACTGTCACTCACCAGACTGTGAGTGCTTCCTTCCGTGTATTTAGGAACCGTGGCCGTCCACCATCCTGAGGGTCTGCGCATGCGCAGCCCTTTCAAACCTTCAGTACCTGTCCCTTTAGTTAATTGGCTGATCAGGCAACACTCCCTATTTAAAGCACCTGAGTTCCATACCTTATGGCCTGATCTTGGAGTCTCATTCCCCATGAGCCTCTGAAGGTGTTCCTGTGTTTCCTCGTGTATTCAGCGCTGCTGATTCCTGTGGTTTCCAGGACGCTTCAACTCTCCTGTGGTTTCCAGACCACTTCAACTCTCCTGTGGTTTCCAGACCACTTCAACTCTCCTGTGTTTCATCGTGACTGTTTAGCTGATTCCTATCCGCTGCCTCCGTGCACTACAGTCTTCAGACCACTTCAACTCTCCTGTGTTTCATCGTGACTGTTTAGCTGATTCCTATCCGCTGCCTCCGTGCGCTACAGTCTTCAGCTCACCTCAACTCTCCTGTGTTTCCTCGAGACTGCACCAGCTGATTCCTATCCGCTGCTCTCCGTGCTCAACAGTTCCAGCTCAGCTCTACTCTCCCGTGTTTCATCGTGACCGCACCTGCTGATTTCTATCCGCTACCTCCGTGTACCTGCAGAGTCCTGCTGGCTGCTACTCCTCAGTTCTACTCGTGTCTGCAGCAGCTGATCCGCTCTCCGTGCTTCTCAGTGTTCCTGCCGGTGTCTACTCGCCAGTCTGTATCGGATCTACGCCTTGCTGCTTTCATCTCGTCTAGACCATCGCTACTCTTCAGGGTTTCCCAGGAGTCCAGTTCTACATACTACTGCTTCCTAAGTATTTGTTGCTATCCCTGTTGGTCTACCTACCTGTGCGCTGCACCTACTTGATTACCGCTTCACCCTCCAGGGACTTCGCATCCTGCCGGCCTTTAGCCGTTCAGGTATCTCTGCACTCCTGTCTGACAGCCTGCTTCTGAACCACGGTATGCATCCTTCTCATTGACTGTGCTGGTGTATTGCATATCTTGCTGGACTGAGTTGTTCTCCTCTGGAGCTTACTATCCGCTGAGACTATTGCCATCATTGACTGTGTTATCTTTTGCCCGGATAGTTTCTGTGACTTTGTATTATTGTGCAGTGCTGTTCAGTCATTACTATATTGTGCATGTCATCGTGGATCAAGTTCAGGGTGCCCGTGTATCCTCTGTATTGCAGTCTCTCCCCGTGCTCCTCCTCACATATATATTCAGTGGTACAACTTGCTAGAGGCAGACCACTGATCCCTCTTTCCTGTGTCACCTGTTCCAGTGTCCTCACACATAGCAGTGGTACAACTTGCTAACGCAGACCCCTGGCTCCCCGGATACCTCCACCTGGATTCCATTCCTTCACCTAGACAGCGGTACAACTTGCTAAACGCAGACCGCTGACTCTCATCACCTCCTCGTTGCTGTTGGACATTCCTCCTCACTATAGCAGTGGTACAAATTGCTACCGCAGACCACTGACTACCCTCACGTTTCCTTTGTCCATTCAGTTCCTCGTGTACTACTACATATATATTACCAGTGCTGCTAGTCATAGACTTTCACGAGCATCTCTATCATCTGCTGTCTCCTGTTCCGTGATCACTCCGCTACCAGAGTACCATATTACCATCTATACTGCTCTGGTAAGCCCATCACCTGGTGATCCCTGGGTAAAGACTCCTAGTGCCCGTGACAATTGTGACCTGTGAGACGGTTAAAATTGATGGGAAATGACTGGAAATTGCTGGCATTGGGGTTAATAATAATGTAGGAACAAAAAAAGAGCAACATTATGTGATTTTAGCAAATTTTAGCTATTTTTCTAAAAATTACAGATCCAAAACCAAAACATGCGAGGGAGTTTTACCAAAACCAAAACCAAAACAGGAACTTATTCCAGATCCAAAACCACAACCAAAACCAAAACACGGGGGTCAGTGAAAATCTCTAGTTCTTATATTAGTCTTACTAGGCATATAATCCATCCATCTCTACATAATCTCCTAACCCACACATCCTGTCCATTTATGTTCATTCATAAATTTTATTCTTCCACAGTTACTGATCAGTGACCCCCTGCTAATTATTACACTATTATATTTCTGATGCAGTAGACATATGTTGGAGGAAATGCGTTTTTGGAACAAAGAAAGAAAGAAAGGAAATCCCATGCTAATTAGGCCCTGTCATTTGTGAGTGACCTAGACCTATTTTAGCCTGAATGCACAGGAGGGGGTTGTTAGACCTTTATCCTGTGCCTTAAAGAGATAGGAAACCTAACAGCAAGTAATTTAGGAAATCATAGATTGATGTAAATTTAGTTAAGTTTATATTGCATTTAAATCCAACTTTAGAGAATTTATTACATCCTGATGTTAATCGTTGAATATACTATCTCAGAATTTGTGGTGCCAGGTAGGAAAGGGGGATGGTTTACCCCCTGCCAACATGTGTGTCAGAAACAGTATGTAAATAGCTCTGTTTGATCATGTAATGTATTATACCAGCTATACTTCTGGATGATCACTAGTACCTCCAACTAGTGTGTAAAGGTCCACCCTGGTCCTTGTAAGGACCACTTGAGCAAATAAACATCAGTGCTTGAAGATTCTGCCTGATGCCTATTATCCTGTGACCAACAGATAAGCGCTTACACCCTAATCCAT
Organism: Mixophyes fleayi; assembly: GCF_038048845.1. Classification (NCBI taxonomy): domain Eukaryota; kingdom Metazoa; phylum Chordata; class Amphibia; order Anura; family Limnodynastidae; genus Mixophyes; species Mixophyes fleayi. The sequence goes on from NC_134403.1 coordinate 17,800,414, forward strand.
TCGTCGGCTTTCCTGTGTTCAACCCAGCATCCCTGTGTCAACGCCCTGCCGGTTACCCAGCCATCCTGATCCATGGTAAGCGGTCAAAAGGTACCAGCCAACAAACAGAGGCGCTGCAGCAGCTATACCAGCTAATCCAGAAGTATGCAGTTCCAGGTGCCGTGAAGGAGGCCAGTGGTGGCAGTGAGATTCTGCTACAACTATTTGTTACAGTTCAAATACAAGTGCAGCTCAGGAGCCAGGAATGAGGTGAAAACACACAAAGTTTATTGCTGAATACTGAATATACAGGAATATGCAGGAATAAATACCGGGTAGATGGCTGATGAAGGTAAGTGGTAATATGGAGAAATCCAGGCAGCATGAAACCAAAAGTACAGCTGAGGAAAGGAACAACAGGATGGGACAACAATAACCAGCCCTGAATGCTGGGAGAGACAGGTAAAAATGGAACACACCCAGGTGCATGAGATAATGAGTGAAGCAGTGTTAACTCCTAAGGAACTAGGAGCACAACAGGCACAATAGCAGCACCTCTGGTGATCAGAGGTACTGCTGCTAACACATAAAATGAACACAAATGATAAAGTCTGATAGTCTAGGAGGCAGGAGCTGCCAGGCAAAGTAGTATGCTGCAGGCAGATCATGACACTATTGTGCAGTTGGCATTCGCATTCCACGAGTGTCTGGTGACAAGGTGAAACCAGTAGGAGCAGTCAGTAACAATCGGTTACTGACGGTGAGAAGGAAAGCAAGATAAACTGTGCAGGAAGAACATCCCTCCATTTCTCCTTACCCCCGACAGAGCAGGTGGTGAAGTAAGCTCATTCGGTCACAACCATTTGCGGAATTGAACATAATTAGACTTGTGACACACCTACCCTATCTGTTAGCAGTATACTTACACTCAGTAACATATCCTTATTGAACTATGTATTATTATTATTATTTTTGTTATTATTATTATTATTATTTATTTATAAGGCACCACAGATTCTACAGGGACTCACACAGAGTGCAACAAAGGACGTGACAGGACGTACGAGGGAGTCAGACAGGAGACAGACATGAGACAAAAGGTAAAGAGGACCTTGCCCAAGAGCTTACATTCTAGAGGGAGGGGTGAAAACAGTAGGGAGAAAATGGAGATGTCAGGCGAGGAAGAGGATGTGATGGATAAAACATACTTGCCAACATTAAATTATTTTCTTCCGGGAGCTGCAAGGGGGAGGTGGGCGTGTAGGGGGGGAGCTTCGGAAATCGCATCATTTTAGCCCCGCCCCATACGGAATGACGCATTTTACAGCGGGGGCGGGGCCAAACACCGCGATTCCCGGTGAATCGCAGCGTTTGAACCGAATTCTGCCCACTTCACTAGGAAGTGGGCAGATCAGGGAGATTGCCATACTCTCCCGGGAGTCCGGGAGACTCTCGCGAAATGTGGGAGTCTCCCGGACATTCCGGGAGAGTTGGCAAGTATGGGATAAAATGGTCAGGAGGTGGTAGGATAGGTGAGCTTGAAAAGGTGAGATTTGAGTGACTGTTTGAAGGACTGAAGGTTGGGGGAGAGTCGAGTCAGACGGGAGAGGGAATTCCAAAGATTTGGGGCAGCACATTAGAAGTCTTGGAGGCAAACATGGGAGGAGGTAATGAGAGGTGAATTGAGGCAAAGGTCAGAAGCAGAGCGAATTGACCGGGTAGGTATGTACCTCAAGACAAGGTCAGAGATGTAAGAAGTAGAAGTGTTGGTAAGGGCTTTGTAAGTAAGGGTAAGGTGAAGAGTGTATATGTCTCCCTCCCTCTCATCCTCGCTCTCTTACTAATCCAGCCATCTTCCCATTGAAAACACAGAGTAAACAATCTCAGTGTACATACCATCATCCCACGTAAATAAAAATGATAGAGCTGTTTTGTTGGAAAAAAAACAATGCACATAAATTTATGTGTAATTATTACATTGTATTATGTTATATTTTACCTACCGGTATGTATATTAAAATGTAATTTACTCATTGTGCATTTTTAAAATATGAAACACATTGTAGTCATAAAACATGATTTTAAATACAGCTTCTGTAATGTGTGAGTTGCTTTCCCTCTATTGAAAGCACTGGGTGAAAGAAAAAGGTTAGTGCCATCTATTGGCAGAAAATTTAACTGCAGGTAATCATCTGATCACTCTATTCCGTTATAATCCATTTAGTACATCCCAGGAGCATATACTGCAAAAAGTGTTCTCTTTGCTATATCTTTAGCACCACCTTCTTAGTTTCCTCTGGAAACAGCGCTTGTTTGAACCTACTTTATAGTTTTAAGAGGACATCAGACCATTGTGCGATACGCAGATGATGTAGAAATGTCTTTATTGGGAAAATGGCTCTATGACCCATCACCAAACCAAGAACTGCCCCAATGTGAGCAATCTCTGCCCCTTGAAGCTCTTTTAGGTATCTCATTTTACTACATAAAGGGGATCTTTTAGAAATGTGGAGGAAGCTGAAAATATTTTTGATGGAACAGCTTTACAATGTTACCCCACATTCTATTATAAACTGTTTATTGAGGTTGCAAAATATATTTTTTCTTCTTTTTGGGCACTTTTAAAGCATCTTTTCCCCACGATTACTTAAGAAAATAGATAATTATATATATTTTTTCATAAAGAATATTTTTTAATGTGGAGCGATGATTCAGGGGAAAAATATGTAGAAAAAAGTAACCCAGATGGAGGACAAGTGCAGTGAGTGTGGCTCAGCAAATCGCACTGTTTTATCCGCACCCCCCGCAGGGGAGTGCTGCACATGTATCATCACACTGTGGGGGTTGCAGCCAAAATTAGTCAATTTGCAGCAAATCGGGACATTGAGGCCTCGTCCAACCCATTTCACTAGGAAGCAGACGGCATCCGGGAGAAAGGCCTGCTTTCCTGGAGGTCTGGGAGAACCACACGAAATTCTGGAGTCTTACACATACTTGCCAACTTGGGCAAGATGATTCCCGAGAGGTCCGGGGTGCAGGTGGGTGTGTGGGGGAGTGGCACGGAGACTTGCATCATTTGCACCGCCCCCAAAATGGACAACACTACTCTGAACCAATAAAAAGAGGACGGGGGGGCACGATGCTGGGTCCATGACGTCACTATGCCCCGCTCCCTCTGTTTAGTTTACACAGCCGGCCAGGATCAGGGAGAATTGCCTGCTCTCCCGGGAGTCCAAAAGAACTCCCAGAAATTCGGTAGTCTCCCGGACATATTGGGAGAGTAGGCAACTATGGTCTTACAGACATTACCTTGTGCATTCCAAATAAATATTGCATTGTACCCTAACTACCTGTGTCATCCCTAGTACCCCCATAACACTGCTGTGTTGTAAAATATCACACATAATCTCTTTCTTGTAAGTGGGCTCATAGTGCAGAGCATTATGACAATCAACAAGAACTGTCCTAATTTATTCTATTAGGAGGACAAACATTCCTTCCTCCACAGTCATCCCATCATTACGCACTAAGCTATGCGCTACTTGTACAATCCAACCCCTTATGTGCTTCCAGAGAGGTTGGGAGAGATGTAAGACAATATAAATAAAGTATTGTGGGCACTTGGAAAAGATGGTGTCCGATGGTACAGGGTAATTGGTAATAATTATTTGTATTTGGGAAACCTGCACTGATTTCAAATTAAAATGTTTGATTTATTTTTAAACCCAATTTCCTCCCTACCCCTTCTTCAATTTTGTTTTTGATGTCTTGTGCTATTTTTAATAGTTTATCCTTTTCTAATTTCTGTTTATTATTGTGATACTTTATTCTTACAGTTTGTCCACTAGGTATGGACATTATAATGTAGAATTATGGAGCTAGACAGACAGATCTAGTTGTCCGCAGGATATTTGAAGGAGCCAGCAGTATGTGCACACATTGACATCATAGGAATTACTCCCAAAACGTAGGCACCAGCAGTAAATTTAAGGCTCATCGGATACCTGGATCCTGAGATTTCTCCAGCCCTGGTATCCACAATTTTGTCCATACATTGCAATGTATTTTATATCTTAGTCAATCTTCCCCTCCCTACATCTCCAATCTCATCTCTACCTACATTCCTAGCCGCTCTCTGCGCTCTGCCTGTAACCGCCACCTCACTACTTTACTGACCACCTCCTCTCACTCTCGTCTTCAGGACTTTGCCCGGGCTGCTCCCCTGCTGTGGAACGATCTTCCACGTTCCATCAGGTTAGCATCTACTCTCAAAGGCTTCAAGCGTGCTCTTAAGACTCATTTCTTTATTCAAGTTTATCAGTCCTCCTTCTAACTTCCTTGTCCTGGCTCTCTCCTCCAGTTAGTACCACCCTATTTGTGTCTCCCCCTTCCCTTTAGGATGTAAGCTCTCATGAGCAGTGTCCTCTTTCCTTGTGTGCTCCTTCTACTATTCCATCACCCTCTGTACTTTTTGGCCTGCTTCCCTAGCCCTGTTTTCTTAAGCTTCGGCCTTCTTCTCACTGATTTCTACCATCACTTTCACTATCTGGCCCAGATATAATCTGATTTGCTTTACCTTGTCACCTGTGTTTGTATATATTCTTGTATCATGTTGTGTCTTGGTTCTCTGTTTTCTGTATATGTAATGTATGGCGCTGCGGACCCTTTGTGGCGTCTTATAAGTAAAAGATAATAATAATATATTTGCACTACATTAGTGAAAATTTTTTTTTTTAAAAGTCCAAATTTGAGCCTTTGATCTGTGGAATGCTGCCTGCCTCCTTCACACTTCTCGGCCTCCTACTGCTTCCAGCCCTTACCCTGCCGCAGCTCACCGGCTTCCTTCACCCCTAAGGTGAAGAGTGGGGAGGGGAGGAGGGCTAAATAACTAGTTTCACCACATTCTCACGAATGTCAGGTATAGTTTATTCATTGCAAAAAAAACAATGTGATGGAATGTTGCTTTTTGCCTCAAAAGTGAAACCGTTCAGATAACAGAACATTCTCAACAACTGAGTAAAGCTGCAGATCTGCTGCCATCATCTTATCGATGGCATTGGGGATTCGGGGCTGTCAGAGGTCCACTGATGTTCACATGTTGCTAAATCCTTTACTATAGTTTGCATCAGCCGGGCACTTTCCTTGATCTGTTGAACTTGGTGCCCCAGAAGCGGTAGAGGAAACTTCTGCACTCGACTTGTCCGTCATTTTGGTACTTTCCGCATCTCTCAAACCTCGGTGCTCAACACGTAGTATTTCGTTCAGTCTTCTGGCCTCCTCCAGATAATTCTTTATTGCATAAGGAGCACTTTGCTTTTGTGTAATCACCCTCTTTTGTCAGACAATGTTGGATTTATGTAATTTTTTTCGTTCTGCAAACCTAGAAAAGTAAAAAATGATAGATAAAGTCATCTTTACCAACCTTACTGGCTGACTTCTCAAAGGACGAGTTTTCAACGCCGACAGGTCTTTTATTGTCATTTTACGCAACACATCAAAGGGCCGCCACTGGCAGTAACACTGTCATCATCCACCATAACCCCACTTCTGTTGCCCGTACAGGTTCGTACCGTAGCTATATCTGATTTGCTTTCACCATCTAATCCTTAAAAAAAAAAATCTTGGGGGCGTGGCTTGGTAGCCAACAGGAGAAGTCGCACAGTCGGTGGGCTCCTCAAAAAAACGCCGGTAAAGTGCCCTTTATCCCATCCCTTTCCCAAAGATAACCCCACAGAAGCAGTCCAGCATCTCCGTGGACCCGGGGAGACCAGGTCCCAGAACTCTTGGTGGCCCTAGCTCGAATCCCTCTGCCCGGCTGCTGATACCGTGATCCGGACCTCGCGCCTCCCTGCTCGCCACATACCCACTCCCCTCACCTTCTACCCGAGCGGATCGGGGAACATCTGGCCCATCTGGAGAGCCACCCGCTGAATTGATCCTGAGGAGGGAAGGGGTGTTGATCCCCCCGCCGGAAGTGGCAGCCGCCATTGTCCTCTTCTCTTCCGCCCTGCTACTATCCGCAGTGCCTGCTGGGAAGTCTGGAGATCCCGGAAGTTGCAACCTCACCAGCAACGAGGTAATCCCTGGGCTCCCAAGGAGAGGCTACCCCCTGCACTCTCCACACCTCAGACGTGGAGTGATCGAACACCTCCCCCCACACACTGTAAATTGCGGTGGGAACTCCAGGACGCATCTTGGCTCTGGTGAGATAACCCACTTGACGCATATTGCACTAGCAGTCCACACCAAACAAACAAGCATCCCCTCCTTCCATCTCTGGATTTGGGTGGACAGCGCAGGTCTGGTTGGAGTCCCTCAGATTTGAAGACACAACGGCCCCCCGCGAAGATTGAGGGGAACCCACTGCTGAATTCTTCAACAGCATCTCCATAAGCTGTATTAACCCCGCCCTGGGCCCTCTCAAAGCTGCGCACCACTAGAGAGAAGATCCCCTTCCCAAAACAGCAGAGGCCAGCATTATGGTCCCGCATTAATTACAAAAATACCGTACCTCACTTATTGTAAGGACAGCTCCCGGAGGATTTCCTGGGGTAATCCTCCCTTTCCCTCCATTCTAATAGCTTAAAAGGGCTAATGTCCACCTAAACCAAATGGACATATCCCCCACCTGTCTGTTACACTCTCATTATTGAGACGGAAGGTCTTCCAGAACTAAAATCTCCAATATGAACAGATCTGCAGGTAGAGGCCGCCGGGGCACGGCCGGCGAAATCACGCAGCATTTCTCCCGTCAAGACAAACCTGGCTCATCATCTTCTTCTCCCCCTTCCCCTCAAGAACCTCACAACGATGGAGAGTCATCAGGCACGTCAAATCCATCCACCAAGGCTGACTTTGCTGAACTGAAAAACTTAATTGTTGATCGTACCAACGCCTTCTCGGTAGATTTGCAAAAAGCAATAGGGGACCTTAAAACGGAAATGGTCATAATTGCTAAAAGAACTTCAACATTAGAAAACAAGATGGAGTCCTCACTCAAATTCCAGAACGACGCTTCTCAGGACTTGGACTTCCTACTGAAAGAAAATGATTTCTTCAGAGACAAACTGGAAGATATGGAAAATAGGGACCGTCGCAACAACCTACGACTGCGCAACGTCCCTGAAAAAATCGAACCCAAGGACCTTGAAGATTTCGTATGCAAGTTCTTCTCCTCCTTAGACCCCATGTTCTCCAACCAACCAATACAGATAGAAAGGGTCCATAGAGCTCTAAGACCACGTCCAAAGGACTCTGACCCCCCCCGTGATGTTATCCTACGTCTCCTCTCCTTCAAGACTAAGGACATTATCACCAAGGCAGTCAGGAACTCTCCCTATATACTCTTTGACGGTAATCGCATCCAAGTGTTTCAAGATCTCGCCCCATCAACTATTGCTAAACGTCGTGATCTGAGGGATGTGACACGCACCCTCAGGGAGAATGGCTATAAGTATCGTTGGGGATTCCCTTTCCGTCTAATAGTTGAGGTGGAAGGTCATCAAGAGTCAATCCGCACACCCAACGAAGGGAAAGACTTGATCCACAAACTCAATCTCCCACACTCTGAAAGACCCTCTGGAGAAGTTCCGCAAACTTCATCTAGCCAACAACCTCCCTGATTTAACTCTCTGTCTTCCTCACTAGAGAGGATGTTAATACCTAGTCACATCTCTTAACTCATGTAACGTTATGTTCTGCATTGTATTGCACACTCTGTTTTTTCCTTTTTTCCTATTGCATTGTTTGCATCCGTTCACTCAGGTTTGTTCTTGTTAAAATAACTTTTGCTGCACTACAGTATTAATCACTTCTGGTTGGCCGTTTCGCCAATAATCTATTATACTTAGATAATTTGCAAGACAGACGGGGGACACTCCTTTTGCTCCCCTGGTCACGCACCCACACATATTGGGAACTATTCACTTATAGCTCTAAATTTATATTTTGATATACGAAACATTTCTGCACTCCCGCACCAAGTGCCTTCATTTGTAACGCTTTATAGGTTCATTTTACCTATCTTTAGTTTATCCAGATACTCAGGCACTTCACCTGTGGACTCTTCCTCTGCCTTTGAGGCCTGAGTCCACTTCCCCTACCCTCTCTCAACCTAAAACCTCTTCAACTTTTTCTATCTACTGTCCCTTTCTTCCTACGCCTTTCTCTCCTGGCGCATACTCTGCCCTTTCTTCTACTTGGTGTCCCTCCTTCCCTCCCAATTACTGAACACATTGTCCTCAAAACAACCTAACCCCCCTACAAAACAGCTATGTCTTTCACTGCACTTTCTCTCAATGTAAAAGGTCTGAACACTCCGCAAAAACGTTCTATGTTGCACCACACTATGCATAAACTAAAAGGTGATATTATTTTTTTACAGGAGACCCACTTCAAGGCTGGCGGCCATCCCTCCTTGTCCTCCAGAAATCACTCCAAGGCTTACTACTTATCTCATACTGCTAAAAAAAACGGAGTGGCCATCCTACTCCGCAATTCTGTTCCCTTCATTAAGTCAGAGATCAGGGACGACCCTGAGGGACGATTCTTGATCTTAACGGGAAGGATTGGACACTTAGACATCACCCTTGCTAATATCTACGCTCCTAACACAGGTCAGGCGGCTTTTTTTACACACTTCTTCACAGAACTACATCGCTCACGCAAGGGTTTGGTCCTCTTGGGGGGAGACTTCAACACAGTTATGTCCCCCTCAATGGACAGATCAACTTCTAGACACCCCTCTTCCCTAGCCTCACACACCAAAAACCTGCTCAAGCAAACAACTGAAGCTGGCCTTTTTGACATTTGGCGAGCACTTTACCCCTCTTCCAGGGACTACACATTCTATTCATTCCCCCACCATTCCTATTCCAGAATAGATATGTTCATGTGCTGTTCTAACCTATTCCAACACATAAAGAAAGCTGACATAATCCCTAACACCTGGTCTGACCACTCAATACTCTCCCTCTCGGTCGACCTTTTTCAGAACCCCCGGGGCAGAACTTCATGGAGACTAAATGAGACATTACTTAAGCTACCGCACTTTAAAGAGCAAATAGCAGAAGCGTTAATAGATTATTTTGACACCAACAATAACCTAGAAGTCCCGATCCCAACAATCTGGGAAGCTCACAAAGCGGTAATCCGAGGAAACATTATACAGTTCGCTTCCCGTAGGAAGAAAGAACGCAACGAGACATACAACAAGCTTTTCTCCCAGCTCAAAATCCTAGAATTACAACATAAGCAATCTAACTCCCGTTCTCTCGGACAGCAGATTCAAAAAATTAGAGGGGAAATTCAGGCTATATTGGCAGAGAAGACCGAGCGTCAACTCCGCTGGCTCAACCAATCCTTTTACGAGAAAGGAGATAAGGCCGACACTCTCTTGGCCAAAAGAATTAGAGCTAAAAGGGCATCCCAAACAATCTCTTCCATTAGAAACAAGAAGGGAAACATATCTTATGATCCCAGGGTCATTAATGGCACTTTCCATGAATACTATGAAAACCTCTATAACCTGCACAAAGTTCAACACACCCCAGAAGCCTCTTCCCAGGCCATCAAATCATACTTAGACACATGTTCACTACCCACCCTATCCCCTTATCAGATCACATCTTTAAATCAGGAAATTACTGGGGAGGAAGTTTCCTTGGCCTTGAAATCACAAAAAAACTCCAAAGCCCCCGGCCCCGACGGCTTCATGATGCTCTACTATAAAACATTTTCTAAAACACTTGTCCCCCATCTGACCCAATTATTTAACAACATACTACACGGCGGTAAATTCCATGAAGAATCTACCCGCTCTACCATAGTGGTCATTCCCAAACCAAATAAAGACATTTCCTGTTGCTCTAGTTATCGCCCCATCTCATTAATCAATGCAGATGTAAAACTATTCGCTAAAGTCTTGGCAAACAGACTAAATAACTACATGTCGACCCTGATTTTCCCGGACCAAGTAGGTTTCATCCCCTCTAGACAAGCCCTAGACAATACTAGGCGCACCATAGATATTATGAACTATGTCAACCAGCACAAAATTCCCACAGTGGTCCTAGCCCTTGACGCCGAAAAGGCATTTGACAGGCTTTCATGGCCCTTCATGTTCAACACCCTCAAACAATTTGGCCTGAAGGGCGAATTCATGTCGGCCATCCAAGCCTTATACCACCGCCCGTCCTCATCAGTTTTGACGAACGGACTACTATCCCCCACCTTCTCCCTGGGCAATGGCACAAGACAAGGATGCCCTTTGTCACCCTTACTGTACGCACTATGTATTGAACCCTTAGCTGCCGCCATAAGAAGAAATCCAGACATCTCTGGGATTCAAATTGGCCCCCGACACTTCAAAATCTCACTATTCGCTGACGATGTCCTCCTGACACTTTCCAACCCCCTAATTTCGCTCCCAAATTTACTCAAGGAACTAAAGACATACGGTTCTTTATCAGATTACAGAATAAACAATTCTAAATCTGAAGCTCTTGCGCTCCAAACGCCTGACACGGTGAAACGCACCTTAGAGTCATCATTTAATTTCCAATGGCGTCCTAAAGCGGTTCGCTATCTCGGGATCCAGATAACCAAGGAATATAGCCAACTGTTTAACGCTAATTATTCCCTCCTTCTAAACTCCATTAAAGGCGACCTCATAAGATGGGACCCACTATTCATCTCCTGGTTTGGCAGAATAAATGTAATAAAAATGAACGTCTTACCCCGAATTCTGTATCTGTTCCAGACATTACCTATACCAGTCCCAGGGGCTTACTTAGCGAATCTCCAACTATTATGTAGTAGATTTATTTGGTAGGGGAAAAAATCGAGACTCAAAAGATCCTGTCTGGCCAAGCACTCACGATCAGGTGGTTGCGGACTACCGCTTTTTGACCAATATTACCACGCGGTTAACCTAAGCCATATAGTCTCTTGGCAGACACCCCCGGGGCTCAAGAGATGGGTTGACCTCGAAAACGCACTCACAGCAGAACATAATCTCAGCTCCCTTCCCTGGCTTCCCCGTAGTCAGAGACCGGCCTCGACCTATTCTCACCCCACTCTACAGTTCACACTCAATCTATGGGATAAACTACATAGGAGATGGAAACTCACTTCATTTCCCTCCCCTCTCACTCCACTCTGGCACAATCCAGATTTCCCCCCCGGAAACTCCAAATCCTATGCTGTACCCTGGCGAAAAGCGGGGATTACTCAATTTACCCACATCTTAGGGACATACGCCCCCCAGTCCTTCCCGGACCTAAGAGAAAAGTATAAACTCCCGCCGTCCCTGTTTTTTGCTTACATTCAAATAAGAAGCTTTATACAGTCAAATTGCAGATCTTCTAAACTACGTAGCCCCACGCCCTTTGAGAGATGCTGTATCAATCGAGTTGGAGCCCAGGGATTGATTTCCCTGATATATCACATATACCTAAAACCAGAAAATAGCCCCGTTGAATTGTTCGAGACCGCTTGGGAATTGGACATTGGCAAAACTCTGGATCAGGAGGGATGGTCCCGGCTCAGAACCAGGATCTCCAAGGTATCCATTAACACGTCGATTAAAGAAAACACATTTAAGGTCTACACAAGATGGTACCTGGTACCCACGAGACTTCACAAGATTTACCCAGGTACGTCAGATTTATGTTGGAGATCATGTGGTGGGGTGGGATCTTTTTATCACATTTGGTGGACTTGCCCTTTTATATCCAATCTATGGGAGCAGGTCTCTGATTTTATCTCCAAAATCCTGAAGGTCGGGGTTTCCTCGGACCCATTGGTTATGCTATTATGTTCTCGAGACAAATCACTTAATAAGTTCAGCAATAAACTGGCACAAAATATATGTGTTGCAACACGCCTCCAAATAGCTAGGAACTGGAAGTCATCTTGCCTCCCGAACCTTCATAGCATAACCTCCCAAGTTTGGTATATAGCCTCAATGGAATACATTACAAGCCTCCTCCATGATAAAATCAACAACTTCCACAAAACCTGGGATCCATGGTACTCCTTTCACCAGTCCACTATGCCTGCCATCCAGTAACCTGTTCCTTCTCCTCATTCCGCCCTTTTAACCCCCTGTATCACCGCCCCCTCTAGATTCGATCTTTCTCTATTATTAAGTCATCCTTAGCTCACCGTGAAGGTTTGACACCAACTCTTTCCTCATTTTATTCACTAGCATCTCTTTCGAGACATACGGCCCCCTGAAAATGGGTCGCGCAGGCCGCCCCCTCCTTGGGGACTCCACTGAACCTCTTTTCTTTCTCTCTCTCCTCCCTCTTCCTCTCTCCTTCTTCCTATCTCTCTCCCCCTCTTTTAACTCATCCAAAATAAAAAAATAAAAAACCAACAACAAAAAGATAGTCTAGGGAACTGAGGGAAAGTAAATGTGCAATTTAGAACGCAACTAAGGATAATTTTGCCTGTACTCTCAGATTCTGTCCTATATTGTATATTCTTAAAATCTCTTCCTTCTTTCTCCCTTCCTTGCCACACAACCATCTTGCATTATTTGTATTGTTGTCAAAAATAAAGAGTTTAAAAAAAAAAAAAAAAAAATCTTTGTTCTCTGAATAAATTTTGTAATATTTCAAAATATGGACAGGTTTGGATGGAGGGAAAAGACAGGATTAATTAAACATGGAGGGAGTCAGACAGTAGACAGGCATGAGACAATAGGTAAAGAGGACCTTGCCCGAGAGCTTACATTCTAGAGGGAGGGGTGATGAGAGACAGTAGGACCAACTGGGAGGAAATGGAGGAGTCAGGCGAGGAAGAGGAGGTGATGGATATAATGGTTAGCAGGTGGTAGGATAGGTGAGCTTGAAAAGGTGAGATTTGAGTGACCATTTGAAGGACTTAAGGTTGGGCGAGAGTCGAGTCAGACATTGTAGGAAAGTCCAAAGATGATGGGCAACATGGCAGAAGTCTTAGAGGAGAGCATGGGAGGAGGTAATGAGAGGTGAATTGAGGCAAAGGTCAGAGGCGGAGCATATTGACCAGGTAGGTATGTACCTCGAGACAAGGTCAGAGATATAAGGAGTAGAAGTGTTGGTAAGGGCTTTGTAAGTCAGGGTAAGAAGCTTGAATGTATGGTGAAGAGTGTATACGTCTCCTTCTCTCTCATCCTCTCTCTCTTACTAATCCAGCCATCTTCCCATTGGAAACACAGAGTAAACAATCTCAGTGTATATATCTATGCTTAAAACATCATCATCCCACGTAAAATAAAATGATAGAGCTGTTTTGTTGGAAAAAAAACAATGCACGTAAATTTATGTGTAATTATTACATTGTATTATGTTATTTTTTACCTACAGGTATGTATATTAAAATGTAATTTACTCATTGTGCATTTTTAAAATATGAAACATATTGTAGTCATAAAACACTATTTTAAATACAGCTTCTGTAATGTGTGAGTTGCTTTTCCTCTATTGAAAGCATTGGGTGAAAAGAAAAAGTTAGTGCCATCTATTGGCAGAAAATTTTACTGCAGGCAATCATCTGATCACTCTTTTCCGTTATAATTAGAGATGGTCACTGACTTCCGTGTTTTGGTTTTGTTTTCGGTTTTGGATCTGGATTACCTTCGTGTTTTGGTTTTGCAAAACCGCCCTTGCGTGTTTTGGTTTTGGTTTTGTTTGGTTTTGTTTTGCTATTTTTAAAAAAAATACTATTTTATGGGTCTAAAATAACCTAATTTAGTGCTCCACCAGTTTCTTAGATAAGTGAGGTAATTCTAAAGCTAATAAATTATGATAAAAACAGTTTAATCCCTGGTAGGCCGTCCTTAATGCGAACACTTGTCTGCAAATTATACAGACAAACCTGGTTGTCTACCTCCTCCTTCTTTGATTATTGGCAATGTAGCCATCGTCTTTGGGTGTATATTACACCCTCCACTTGTAGCTGAATATAAAAAAAGCAGCCTGCACAGACTGTGGAACTAGAAATTCAAATATACAAAGAAATGGACAAAGGCAGTTTGGTATCTGTCTGCATCAGATCCCCTCTCCACTAGGAGTAAAATAGAAAACTATTCAGCCGTTATATAATCTGGAATATAAATAGAAATTGAGAAAGGCAATTTGGTATCTGTCTGCATCATAATCATCAACATCCTCATTAGCGCCCTCGTCACCTCCACAAATCCCCCCCTCATCCTCTTCTATTTCCAAAGTGGCATCCTCAATTTGTGTATCACCGGCTACCCTCGGGCTGTTCAGGTACACAACAGCAGAACTGCTGAAAGGGCCCTTCTTTATGGGTACACTAACAGTGGAACAGTGGAATTAGACATCCCACTGTTGGATGGACTCTCCACAGGGATTGGTGTCATTTCTGATTCAGAGCAAACATTATCCTCTAATGCCTTACTGTTATCTTGCAGCTCGGCTTTGACGCGTAACAGTAGTTGTGCACCACTTGTAGGCAGGGCCATCTTTTCCATTGGGCACGATGGGCAGGTGCCCGGGGGCCCCGCGGACAAGGGGGCCCCATAGGCAGGGCTCTTAATTAGAATAAATAATCCTAAAAAAAAGCCTGCAAAAAAAACCTTCAAGGGTCACTGAGCAAGTACATCTATCTATCTCTATATATCTATATCTATATCTATATCTGTATCACTATACATCTATATATATATATATATATATATATATATATATATGTAGGGGCCCCCGTGCACTGCTTTGCCCGGGGGCCAATAATGTTGTTAAGATGGCCCTGCTTGTAGGCTCTGTAACATTTTTGGATCTGCCACTAATAGCCAAAGGTGAAGGACTCATTCTCTCTTTGCCACTGCGTGTGTAGAATGGCATGTTTGCAATCTTTTCTTTTTTCGGCACTTAACTTTTGCTCAGTAACACTTCTTTTTCGCTTCAACACAGTAAATTTTTTGGGGGTTTTTTTTTGGACTGATTTCGAGACACTGTGTAGTTTGACATCGCCTTACCCAGATGACGTACTGGGAACACTAACATCAGGACTGGTGACAGAACCTGGTTGCTCATTCTGATCATATGTGGACTGCTTTGAATCCATTCTGAGTGCAAAGCACTTGTAGTGGTAAAAATTAGCTGGTAGATACTGCTGACAAAAAGGACTTTTGACAGCCAGAAATATTTATGCACAATTAGGGGGGACACCCCAAAATCACTGGGGAGTGCTAAAAATTATTTGGTAGATACTGCTGACAGATAGTAATTTTGACAGCCAGAAATATTTATGCACAATTATGGGGGACACCCCAAAAGCACTGGGGAGTGCTACAAATTAGTTGGTAGATACTGCTGACAGATAGTAATTTTGACAGCCAGAAATATTTATGCACAATTAGGGGGGACACCCCAAAATCACAGAGGAGTGCTGAAAATTATTTGGTAGATGCTGCTGACAGATAGTAATTTTGACAGCCAGAAATATTTATGCACAATTAGGGGGGACACCCCAAAAGCACTGGGGAGTGCTAAAAATTATTTGGTAGATACTGCTGACAGTTAGTAATTTTGACAGCCAGAAATATTTATGCACAATTAGGGGGAACACCCCAAAAGCACTGGGGAGTGCTACAAATTAGTTGGTAGATACTGCTGACAGATAGTAATTTTGACAGTCAGAAATATTTATGCACAATTAGGGGGGACACCCCAAAATCACCGGGGAGTGCTGAAAATTATTTGGTAGATACTGCTGACAGATAGTAATTTTGACAGCCAGAAATATTTATGCACAATTAGGGGGGACACCCCAAAAGCACTGGGGAGTGCTAAAAATTATTTGGTAGATACTGCTGACAGTTAGTAATTTTGACAGCCAGAAATATTTATGCACAATTAGGGGGGACACCCCAAAATCACCGGGGAGTGCTGAAAATTATTTGGTAGATACTGCTGACAGATAGTAATTTTGACAGCCAGAAATATTTATGCACAATTAGGGGGGACACCCCAAAATCACCGGGGAGTGCTGAAAATTATTTGGTAGATACTGCTGACAGATAGTAATTTTGACAGCCAGAAATATTTATGCACAATTATGGGGGACACCCCAAAAGCACTGGGGAGTGCCAAATATTGAAAAGAAAAAAACCTCTAACCTCCTTTCTTCTCTAGCGATTTTTGTTACAACAATTGGAAAAAGAATATTGGATTCTCTGTCCCTGCTCTAATCAGCCTGTGACTACACCCTGCTCTCTCCCTCTGTCAAATGGCGATGGATTGCTGTGGAGGCGTGTATTTATAATCTTGAAGTATCGCAAGAACCGAGCCCCGAGATCCGACGATGTCACGATGACGTTCGGCCTCGATTTGGATTCGGAGCTCGGTACTCGGATACCCAAAGTTCGGGTGGGTTCGGTTCTCGGGGAACCGGACCAGCCCATTTCTAGTTATAATCCATTTAGTACATCCCAGGAGCATATACTGCAAAAAGTGTTCTCTTTGCTATATCTTTAGCACCACCTTCTTAGTTTCCTCTAGAAACAGTGCATGTTTGAACCTACTTTATAGTTTTAACATTTTAAAAGAATAAGAGGACATCAGACCATTGTGCGATATGCAGATGATGTACAAATGTCTTTATTGGGAAAATGGCTCTATGACCCCACATCAAACCACGAACTGCCCCAATGTGAGCAATCTCTGCCCCTTGAAGCTCTTTTAGGTATCTCATTTTAGCACATGAAGGGGATCTTTTAGAAATGTGGAGGAAGCTGAAAATGTTTTTGATGGAACAGCTATACAATGTTACCCCACATTCTATTATAAACTGTTTATTGAGGTTGCAAAATATATTTTTTCTTCACTTTGGGCACTTTTAAAGCATCTTTTCCCCACGATTACTTAAGAAAATAGATAATTATATATTTTTTCCAGAAAGAATATTTTTTTTTTAACGTGGAGTGATGATTCAGGGAAAAAATATGTAGAAAAAAGTATCCCAGATGGAGGACAGGTGCAGTGAGTGTGGCTCAGCAAATCGCACTGTTTTATCCGCACCCCCCGCAGTGGAGTGCTGCATCACACTGTAGGGGTTACAGCCACAATTACGCAATTTGCAGCAAATTGGGACATTGAGGCCTCGTCCAACCCATTTCACTAGAAAGTGGACAGCATCTGGGAGAAAGGACTGCTTTCCTGGAGATCTGGGAGAACCACCTGAAATTCTGGAGTCTTACACATACTTGCCAACATGGGCAAGATGATTCCCGGGAGGTGTAGGGTGCAGTTGGGTGTGTGAGAGCAGGGCTTGGGGACTCGCGTCATTAGCCCCGCCTCCAAAACGGACATCACTACTCTGAACCAATAAAAAGAGGGGGTGGAGCCACAATGCTGGGTCCATGACGTCACTAGGCCCCACCCCCTCCATTTAGTTTACACAGCGCCAGGATCAGGGAGAATTGGCTGCTCTCCCGGGAGTCCGGAAGAACTCCCAGAAATTCAGGAGTCTGCCGGACATTCCGGGAGAGTAGGCAACTAGGGAAGTGTGGCCATCAGCCTAAACGCAGTTAAAATCACGTGGGTGAGTGATTAAGTGTTTAGCCTATGGGCTGTTTCTATCTGTTAACCAATAAGGCAGAGGAGGGGGGTGGTTTGGTTTTATATAGGTGAAAATTCTCCTGCACTTCCCCCTCTCTGCTTCCGGATTCCTCCCGCCCACCCGGCAGTTATTAGGTTTGTGTATATATGGTTTCTTCTAGGTGTGAGAGCAGTGCAGTCGGTAAGTTTATGGTGCTTGGGTTATCCCGTCATAGGTCACTACTCCCCCTTTTGGATTGTGTTGTCATCACGTGTGTTGGGTCCAGTGAATGGGACTCTGGGCCAGTATGTTGAACATTTTACTGGTGGTTATAAGGGGGTGTAGTCTTGCCGTTGGACAGAAATTTTGCACCTGCCTATAGATAAGGTATGATCCTGGGTTGGTGGTACAATGGTCTGACCTTTCCAGCGTTATTGGTTTTGTGTTTGCTGACTGCCCTGCTCTCATCCGCCTTTCAGCCCCTTTAGTTTTAATATTAGTCATTTAATAAATATACATAATAAACAAATTGATACATACATATAGCGCTGCCTTCACGCACACTTGTTGTATAGGAATGGATGAACATATGTGACACAAGAACATAGATGTATATTCGCCCTTAGTAAGATTGGAGAACAGACCCGATTCTTCCTTTAATCTTGATGTCTCGTGTTCATAAAAAGATAATAAAGAAAACACCAATCTGGCCCATTATCTTTTTTAATAATATAAAATTGCTAAAATCACATAGGACTCGTACCAGAAATAAGCAGTATAATGGCAGTATAATGGCAAGGTAAATGGCAAGGTAAATGTGACATCAGCATCTCACCACGATCTCTCCATGCCTGATGTTTAAAAGTCCATACAGCAATCTGTCCATGTCCAATGTAAACGACTTGATATCAACGCGTTTCGACTTACATACAAAGTCTTTTTCAAGGTAAAAAACAATCCGTCCGTGTCCTTCTTAAATATCAATGTCCGGTGGGCGTGCCTCCCCAGAGCGAGGCTTGGATCCCTTCAGCGTACATTATTTCCGGTTTCTTCCTTTCAAAGCGAGGCGTGGATTCCTCCTATGACGCGATACCCACGTTGTTCTCTGCTACCTGACTGATACAAAGCATTGGCTAAACTACTCGATGTTATTACTCCTATCATTTGCCTTGTTAGCAGTCCCGCTTCATACTCGTTGCTTTTCCCCTCACAGAGAGCAAAATAAATTGTGATGACTATGATGCATATATAATGTCAAGTATTATACACAACATAACAATGAAATATAAATATTTCTATAGAAAACATTTGAGCTCAAAATCAGCATTATGTCCCTTTGGGATGAGAGTATCCAAATCATAGATCCATCTCATCTCTGATCTGGATAACATGGATATAATGTGCTTATTCTTCCAACTTGTTTCTATTTTCTGTAATCCCCAAAAACCTGTCACATGTTTATCTGAGCTTGAATGGTATAACTTAAAATGCTGAGACAATGCGTGTGTTTCCAAGCCTCTACGTATATTGTAGAAGTGTTCACGTAGTCTTATCTTAAGGGGACGTGTTGTTCTCCCTACGTAAACCTTCTCACAGCTACATCTGATAGCATATACCACATTTTTGGAATTACAGGTTATGAATTGTTCTATCTTGACCTATGTCACGGTTCTCAAACAGAAGTACAGCTAGGAGTCATGAATTCGGTGAAAAACACTGTGTTTATTTGCAGAGAGGTGATAACAGGTAATAAGGAGCAGTGATAAATACCAGGTTCCAGCTGATGCAGCAAGTAGCATGAAATGTCCAGAAACAATCAGGTAAGGACAACAGGAAATGACATCGGGATTAGGACAACAATAACCAGCAATGTGAGCTGGGGGAAACAGGTTTAAATGGACCACACCCAGGTGCATAGAATGATTGGTGAACAGGAGGGTTAACCCCTAATGCACACAATAGCAGCACCTCTGGTGAGTGGAGGTACTGCCAATACAAAACAATAATAGGACAAAAAGGCAGGAGCTGCCATGCAAAGCAGCATGTAGCACATAAGCTGAGGGCAGATCGTGACAGTATCCCCTCCCTTAAGGGCGGATTCCAGACGCCCAATTACCAAAAATGTCTGAAATCATCGGAATCATAGTCCAGAATTGGGGGGCCAGCAGAAAAGTCCTCGTCCATGGGTGGATGAGCAAAGGAGACTATGCCAGCTGCCAGTTCAAGCTCTGTAGACCTTGCTCTCTTCTTTCGCTTTTTCTTTTTGCGAGAATTCCCTGGAACAGCAGTTTGAACCAATTGGGTGGAGCACAAAGAAATCTCTAGGCCAGGTGAGATGGGTGGACCTGCTGACAATACAGAGGCCCCGTAACAAGGCATAGCGGGAGGTGTTGGTGAAAACTTGTTGATCACTGCCTCGACAAATTGTTGTAAGTCAGAAAGAATGGGGTGATCAGACTCAACAAAAGGGTTTGCCCATTCCATAGCCTCTCCTCTAAAATGTGTTAACAAAAACAAAACTTGCCTCTTTGGGTCACTGGCAAGGCTAGGTACTGAGGGGAAATAAGAAGCACAAAACCTCAGTAGAGCACTAAACTGAGAAAGGTGCCCATCAAAGGTAGATGACAGCTCACACTTGGCACCCTTGGCAACGGATGGTTCGGACTTGGCAGCAGGCTTGACAGGAGACCCGGACTGGGCGGCAGACTTGGGAGCAGGCCCGGACTGGGCGGCAGACTTGGGAGCAGGCCCGGACTGGGCGGCAGACTTGGGAGCAGGCCCGGACTGGGCGGCAGACTTGGGAGCAGGCCCGGACTGGGCGGCAGGCTTGGGAGCAGGCCCGGACTGGGCGGCAGGCTTGGGAGCTGGCCCGGACTGGGCGGCAGGCTTGGGAGCTGGCCCGGACTGGGCGGCAGGCTTGGGAGCTGGCCCGGACTGGGCGGCAGGCTTGCCAGCACTTTGAGAAGCCTGAGGGCAGACAGCACTTTGAGAAGCCTGAGGGCAGACAGCACTTTGAGAAGCCTGAGGGCAGACAGCACTTTGAGAAGCCTGAGGGCAGACAGCACTTTGAGAAGCCTGAGGGCAGACAGCACTTTGAGAAGCCTGAGGGCAGACAGCACTTTGAGAAGCCTGAGGGCAGACAGCACTTTGAGACGCCTGAGGGCAGACAGCACCAAGTGGTAACTCGGGCTGGACCGCATGGACTGGCAACTCGGGCTGGACCGCATGGACTGGCAACTCGGGCTGGACCGCATGGACTGGCAACTCGGGCTGGACCGCATGGACTGGCAACTCGGGCTGGACCGCATGGACTGGCAACTCGGGCTGGACCGCATGGACTGGCAACTCGGGCTGGACCGCATGGACTGGCAACTCGGGCTGGAGGGACAGAACCCCCTCTGGAGCAGACTGGAAGGGCAGCGCCCCCTCTGGAGCAGACTGGAAGGGCAGCGCCCCCTCTGGAGCAGACTGGAAGGGCAGCGCCCCCTCTGGAGCAGACTGGAAGGGCAGCGCCCCCTCTGGAGCAGACTGGAAGGGCAGCGCCCCCTCTGGAGCAGACTGGAAGGGCAGCGCCCCCTCTGGAGCAGACTGGAAGGGCAGCGCCCCCTCTGGAGCAGACTGGAAGGGCAGCGCCCCCTCTGGAGCAGACTGGAGCTCAGGAACAGAGACAGCGGCTGAAGACTCAAAACTGGACACAGTGGCAGGAGACTCGGAACCGGACACAGTGGCAGGAGACTCGGAACCGGACACAGTGGCAGGAGACTCGGAACCGGACACAGTGGCAGGAGACTCGGAACCGGACACAGTGGCAGGAGACTCGGAACCGGACACAGTGGCAGGAGACTCGGAACCGGACACAGTGGCAGGAGACTCGGAACCGGACACAGTGGCAGGAGACTCGGAACCGGACACAGTGGCAGCAGGCTCCAAGCTGGAGGCAGATGATGTGACCTCAGAGCTGGAGGCAGATGATGTGACCTCGGCACAGGAGACAGAGGCTGGCACCTCGGCACAGGAGACAGAGACTGGCACCTCGGCACAGGAGACAGAGGCTGGCACCTCGGCACAGGAGACAGAGGCTGGCACCTCGGCACAGGAGACAGAGGCTGGCACCTCGGCACAGGAGACAGAGGGAATGGGTGTCTCAGGACAGGCGGCTGGAGCTGGCAGATTGGGTCTCTTCGCAGAGAACAGGAATGCTGGAGCATAAACAGATTTGGAGTGCCGAGAGGAAACAACAGGAGATGGTTCAGTAAGCTGACGTGGTCTACGGACAGGACAGTCCTGCAAGAAATGTGCATTGCTGGCACAGTAGAGACACAGTTTGTTGTTTACTCTGCGCTGTCGCTCCACTTCGGTCAGATGGGGGCGTGGCCCACTTGTGAACCGGGCATTAGTTAAACTGCAGTTGTTGGTTAAATGCAAATTTGACATGGTATTATTGCAAGGTGTTGGCGGCACGGATTCAGCAGCAGACAGAGTTGGCTGGGTCAAATCAACAGCATTAGATTTCAGTGAAACCGTCTCTGATAGTCTCCTGAGTGGGTCCAAAAGCAAAGCGGAAAATCCGGCCAGCTGGGAGCGCAACAATATAATGTCCATTTGTAAGGTTTGTAGCAGGGGTAATTCCATGATAGGTAAAACAGACATGTTGCAAAAGACAAATGAAAACTTGATTGCAGCAAAAAGGTCCCAGAAAAAAACAAAACTTTCACCTGACTCCAAAGCTGTTTTTTGGGCTGGTTATACTGTCACGGTTCTCAAACAGAAGTACAGCTAGGAGTCATGAATTCGGTGAAAAACACTGTGTTTATTTGCAGAGAGGTGATAACAGGTAATAAGGAGCAGTGATAAATACCAGGTTCCAGCTGATGCAGCAAGTAGCATGAAATGTCCAGAAACAATCAGGTAAGGACAACAGGAAATGACATCGGGATTAGGACAACAATAACCAGCAATGTGAGCTGGGGGAAACAGGTTTAAATGGACCACACCCAGGTGCATAGAATGATTGGTGAACAGGAGGGTTAACCCCTAATGCACACAATAGCAGCACCTCTGGTGAGTGGAGGTACTGCCAATACAAAACAATAATAGGACAAAAAGGCAGGAGCTGCCATGCAAAGCAGCATGTAGCACATAAGCTGAGGGCAGATCGTGACAACCTACTTATTGTTCAAAACTACCATAGATGTTTTGTTATGTTCCATATGGCAGGTTTTACATGCCACACATTGTGCACACCTATAAAAAACCTTTTGATCTCGCTGATGTCCTTTTCTCTTCCTGAAAGTGGCTCCTTACAATCTTATCTTTCAAGTTAGGAGCCTTCCTATAAACAAAGGATGGTTTTTCAGGAATCATGTTTCCCATTACTGCATCTTGTTTCAACAAATGCCAATGTTTACTAAGAACCTTTTCTATTTGCCGATAGTTTGAGTTGAAATTTGTAATGTATGCCCATTCGCATTTTTTGCTCTGTTTATTCAACTTCTTAACCTTTGGAATCAAAAGATCTTCCCTCTTGATTTCCCTTACTCTATTCTCTGCTTTCTCCAAGGACTCTACCTTATATCCCTTACTTTCAAAACTGTTCCCCATCTCCTTAATCTGTTCCTGGAATACAGTTTCGTTCGTGCAATTTCTTCTGACTCTCGTCATTTGACTCAAGGGCACATTATCGAGCCACACTCGATGGTGGTTACTATTGTAATGGATATAGCTGTTAATGTCCGTAAGTTTTGGTCTGTAATATATTTGCTTCAGCATAAATGGTGATATCCAAAAAGTTGACTCTATCCTTACTATATTGAAATGACAATTCAATATTGCATGCATTATTGTTTAGATGACTAAAGAACTTTTGTAAGTCAATTTCTGACCCTCTCCACACAAAAAAGACATCATCAATGTACCGGCGCCACAACACCAGGTCCGCCCCAAAGCCATGCCCTGACCACACATGCTCCTCCTCCCACTTGGCCATGAAGATGTTGGCATAGCTAGGGGCGAACCTGGTGCCCATGGCAGTGCCGACACACTGCAGATAATAGTCATCTTGGAATCTAAAATAGTTGTGTGTTAGCACAAATTCTATTCCTTCCATAACAAATCTCTTCTCATCCTCTGACATTGATGTCCCAGACATATGATGTTTAACTGATTCCAACCCTATACTATGTGCAATTATGGTATATAGGGATTTGACATCCGCTGTGACCATGATCATGTTGTCATCCCAAACTATGTCTGATAGAAACCTCAAGAAACTGGTGGTATCTTTGAGATATGACCTGGCCTCTTTTGCTAATGGTTGGAGATGATAATCGAGAACTTCTGACAAGTTGATGGTGACCGACCCCGACCCTGATACAATGGGTCTGCCGGGGGGATTCTCACTATCCTTATGTATTTTGGGGAGCACATACAATACGGGGGTTCTGGGATACTGAATGAATATGTAATTCGCTGTTTTCTCATCTATAACCCCCATATCCTTGTATTTGTCTAAAAAGACCTTTAGATCCTTATTGATCTGTTCCAAAGGATCCTTCTTAAGTTTTCTGTACGTGTCATGCACGTTAAGCTGTCTTTGGACTTCTTGTATGTATTTCTCCCTATCCATAATGACCACCCCGCCGCCCTTGTCGGCGGGCTTGATTACTATCTGATTGTTCTCCTTCAGCGTTCTAATGGCTTTTCTCTCCTTGTTGTTCAAATTGTGTACTTTTCTCTTATTGGTTTTCTGTTTCTTTTCTATCTTCTTAATGTCATCCGCAACCATCTGGCTAAAGGTCTCAATAAAGTTTCCCTTCACATGAGCGGGAAAAAAGGTTGATTTATTCTTGAATCTCTTCTCTGTCTCTGTTGTTTCTATACTTTCTTTACTCTCTTTTTTATTTCTCATCTGGAAAAATTTCTTGATGGTAACCTTCCTTACAAATTTTTGTAAGTCTATGAAGGTATCAAAAGGAATGATATCGTTATTGGGGGAAAATTTGAGTCCCTTACTTAACAAAGCCGTTTCTCCCTCTGTTAGTATATGGGAAATCAAATTAAAGATGTTTGATCCCTCCACAGATCAAAGGCTCAAATTTGGGCTCTTCAAAAAAAAACCAAAAAACAATTATCACTAATGTAGTGCAAAATATAGTGCAATGTATGGATAAAATTGTGGATACCAGGGCTGGAGAAATCCAGCAGTAAATTTAAGGCTCATCGGATACCTGGATCCTGCGATTTCTCCAGCCCTGGTATCCATTTTTTTTTTTTTTTTTGAAGAGCCCAAATTTGAGCCTTTGATCTGTGGAATGCTGCCCGCCTCCTTCACACTCCTCGGCCTCCTACTGCTTCCAGCCCTTTCCCTGCCGCAGCTCACCGGCTTCCTTCACCCCTAAGGTGAAGAATGGGGAGTGGAGGAGGGCTATCTAACTAGTTTCACCACATTCTCACAAATGTCAGGTATAGTTTATTCATTGCAAAAAAAACAATGTGATGGAATGTTCAGACATGAGAACATTCTCAACAACTGAGAACTGAGTAAAGCTGCAGATCTGCTGACATCACCTTATCGATAGCATTGGGGATTCGGGGCTGTCAGAGGCCCCACTGAAGTTTACATGTTGCTGGGCACTTTCCTTGGCAGAGGAAGGATCTGTTGAACTTTATGGTGCCCCAGTGGCGGTAGAGGAAACTTCTGCACCTGCACTTGCCCGTCATTTTGGTACCTTCCGGATGCCTCAAACCTCGGTGCTCAACACGTAGTATTTCGTTCAGTCTCCTGGCCTCCTCCAGATAATTTTATATTGCATAAGGAGCACTTTGCTTTTGTGTAATCACCCTCTTTTGTCAGACAATGCTGGATTTATGTCATTTTTTACTTTCTGCAAACCCAGAAAAGTAAAAAATGATAGATAAAGTCATCTTTACCAACCTTACTGGCTGACTTCTCAAAGGACGAGTTTTCAACGCCGACAGGTCTTTTATTGTCATATTATGCAACACATCAAAGGGCTGCCATTGGCAGTAACACTGTCATCATCCACCATAACCCCACTTCTGTTGCCAGTACAGGTTCGTACCGTAGCTATATCTGATTTGCTTTCACCATCTAATCCTTAAAAAAAAATCTTTGTTCTCTGAATAAATTTTGTAATATTTCAAAATATGGACAGGTTTGGATGGAGGGAAAAGACAGGATTAATTAAACATGGAGGGAGTCAGACAGTAGACAGGCATGAGACAATAGGTAAAGAGGACCTTGCCCGAGAGCTTACATTCTAGAGGGAGGGGTGGTGAGAGACAGTAGGACCAACTGATAGGAAATGGTCAGGCGAGGAAGAGGAGGTGATGGATATAATGGTTAGGAGGTGGTAGGATAGGTGAGCTTGAAAAGTGAGATTTGAGTGACCGTTTGAAGGACTTAAGATTGGGCGAGAGTCGAGTCAGACATGGTAGGGAATTCCAAAGATGAGGGGCAACATGGCAGAAGTCTTAGAGGAGAGCATGGGAGGAGGTAATGAGAGGTGAATTGAGGCAAAGGTCAGAGACGGAGCATATTGACCAGGTAGGTATGTACCTCGAGACAAGGTCAGAGATGTAAGGAGTAGAAGTGTTGGTAAGGGCTTTGTAAGTCAGGGTAAGAAGCTTGACTGTATGGCAGGGGCACCTTAACAACATTATGGGCCCCCGGGCAAAGCAGTGCACCGGAGCCCCTAGATATAGATATAGATATATAGATATATACAGATACAGATATAGATGTAGATATATAGAGATAGATAGATGCACTTGTTCAGTGACCCTTGAAGGGTTTTTTTGCAGGTTTTTTTCTTTTGCAGGAATATTTATTCTCATTAAGAGCCGTGCCTATGGGGCCCCCTTGCCCGTGAGGCCCCCGGGCAGCTGCCCATCGTGCCCAATGGAAAAGATGGCCCTGATGTATGGTGGAGAGTATATACGTCTCCCTCTCTCTCATCCTCTCTCCCTTCCTAATCCAGCCATCTTCCCATTGGAAACACAGAGTAAACAATCTCAGTGTACATACCTATGCTTAAAACATCATAATCCCACGTAAAATAAAAATGATAGAGATGTTTTGTTGGGAAAAAAAACAATGCACGTATATTTATGTGTAATTATTACCTTGTATTATGTTATATTTTACCTACCGGTATATATATTAAAATGTAATTTACTCATTGTGCATTTTTAAAATATGAAACATATTGTAGCCATAAGACTCTATTTTAAATACAGCATCTTTAACGTGTGAGTTGCTTTTTCTCTATTGAAAGCATTGGGTGAAAAAAAAAAAGTTAGTGCCATCTATTGGCAGAAAATTTAACTGCAGGCAATCATCCGATCACTCTTTTTTGTTATAATCCATTTAGTACATCCCAGGAGCATATACTGCAAAAAGTGTTCTCTTTGCTATATCTTTAGCACCACCTTCTTAGTTTCCTCTAGAAACAGCGCTTGTTTGAACCTACTTTATCGTTTTAACATTTGAAAAGAATAAGAGGACATCAGACCATTGACCGATACGCAGATGATGTACAAATGTCTTTATTGGGAAAATGTCTCTATGACCCCTCACCAAACCAAGAACCGCCCCAATGTGAGCAATTTCCGGCCCTTGAAGCTCTTTTAGGTATCTCATCTTACCACATAAAGTGGATCTTTTAGAAATGTGGAGGAAGCTGAAAATGTTTTTGATGGAACAGCCGACATGGATAGAATTAAAATGATTTTATAGTTAAGCTTTAAGGTCAACAACCAAATCTCATATTATTAAATACCCAGTTAATTAAGTGAGCAAGCAATTCACCCGGATCAGTATTCTCATCAATGTTGACGTGAATTTTACTATGATAACAGTTGAGTTACATACCAACCTGTTTAACCTACCAGAACAATTATATAAAATTAATAAATTACCGTTCGACCCGGTATCGATGAGCGATTATCATTCCAAAGCACATCGTATCGTTTCATTTGATTTTTAAACCAAATTGAAAATCAGTGATGGAATAATATCATTTAAGTTCTGCAATGTGTATGCACTCAGGACCGGCAGTGTCCATAGATCTCTATGGTGTGTGCAGAGTCACCATCTTTTCAGCAGCAATCAGCTAAAAAGAAGATTTTTGTACTTACGTTAAAGCTCTTTCTCCAATTCCATCTGGGCGACACTGCTACCACGGGGTTGTATGAGGGCACATGGAGTTGGCACTTAACTACTTAAAAACTAAGTTTGCTGCTGACTCCTCCCCTCTGCAACCCCACAGAGCTCAGTAATACTAAAGTCCTTTGTGAAGGACTCAACAACACAACTAACTGTAGAACAACAGAAGGGAGGGAACGCAGTGTCCCCCAGATGGAATCAGAGAAAGAGATTTAACGTAGGTACAAAAATCTTCTTTTCTTCTTCATCCACTCTGGGAGACAATGCTACCATGGGGACCTTCTAAAGTAGCCCCCAAGGGAGAGAATTCTCTGGTCTACCAACCCGCAAAACACTGCATCCGTAACTGGCGTCCGCAGATGCAAAAATGTTGAACTGGTAAAACCTTGTAAAGGTATGAACTGAGGACCCGGTCGCTGCCCTACACAGCTGCTCTGCAGATGCTCCATGTCAAACAGCCCAGGAAGCCCCCACCACACAAGAAGAGTGCACAGTGAGAGCCTGAGGCACAGGCCGATTTCTGCACACATAAACAAGCTTAATCATAGAACAATGGTCTGCTTGGTGGCCAGCCTACCTCGCCTATGAGAATCGTAAAGAACAAAATGAGAATCAGACCTGCAACTAGCAGAAGTCCTGCCCACTTAAACCTATAAAGCCCGGACCACGTCCAGACTAACAGAGGAAGCAATCCCTTCTCTAAAGGCCAAAACCACCCTAGGCAAGAAAATAGGTACGGTCCTATGAACCGCCCTATCCTCATGGAACACCAGATAAGGAACCCCACCAGACAAGGCTCCAAGCTCTGACACCCATTGAGTAGATGCAATGGCCAGTAAAAAACACCACCTTCAATGTCAGCTGTCTCTAGGGGTTCGAATGGAGCTCGCTGAAGAACCTCAATAACCAGGTTCAAATCCCATGGGGCCAACGAAGGAACGTTGGGTTGCTGAACATGAATCACCCCCTAAAGGAAAATACAAACGTCAGGAAGGAAAGTCAACCGACACTGAAAGAAAATAGAAAACGCAGAGACGTGAATCTTCAAAAAACTCAGTCTTAGTCCCATCTCTAACCCATCCCGAAGAAAGGCCAGAAAATGGCTAATCTGAAAGAGGCAGAGTTATTTTACTTCTTCTCGCACTACTGTACATAGATCCTCCACACCTTGTTATAGACCTTAGCTGATACCGGCTTACGAGCCTTTATGAAGGTCTGCACTACCCTGGGAGAGAACCTCCTCGACCACCATAGGGTGGCTTCAACAGCCACGCCATTAAAGCCAAGCAAGGTAAGTACAGATGGTGTAAATGGTTCTTGACTTAGAAGCTCGGGCCTGAGAGGAAGAGCTTAGCCTGCCCTTTCCACCAGAAGCAAGATGTTGGCAAATCATAGCCGCCTGGGCCAATTCGGTGCCACCAGAATGACCGGAAGACCTTCCAACAGTACTTGCCTTAGAACCCACGGGATCATCGGAATTGGTGGAAAGTGATATACTAAACAGGAGTCCCACCTCATGGACATTACATCCACCGCCACAGCCAGAGAAACTCTGGTTCTTGCGCAGATCCTTGGAACCTAGTGATTGTGTCTGGATGCCATCAGATCCAGACTCACTCCTGAAATACCTGAGGATGCAGTTCCCATTCTCCCGGAAGA
The DNA here is from genome assembly GCF_038048845.1 of Mixophyes fleayi. Taxonomy (NCBI): domain Eukaryota; kingdom Metazoa; phylum Chordata; class Amphibia; order Anura; family Limnodynastidae; genus Mixophyes; species Mixophyes fleayi. The sequence continues at coordinate 17,829,788 of NC_134403.1, forward strand.
ATTGCATGCCTGCTGAGATAATCTGCTTCTAGTTGTTCACTCCAGCCGAAACAGCTGGAACGAATTTCTCCGCCTACAAGAAGATCTGTTCAGCTACCTGCATAGCTCCTGCACTTCTTGTTCCTCCTTGACAAATTACATATGCCACTGCAGTGGCATTGACGGATTGCAGGTGGACTGGCTTTCCTTGAAGTAGAGACTAAGCTCCCTGGAGGTCTAACTGCATGGCTCTTGGCTTGAGAACATCTATGGGCCGAAGCAATTCCAATGATCCTGGAGACGAAGCTGGAGAACAACAGCTCCCCAGCTCTTCAGACTGGTATCTGTAGTCACCAGAATCCAAGACCACAGGACAAGAGATCGGCCCATTGTCAGAAGCTCTTGAACTAGCCATTTCAGAGGTTGACGAGTCTCCCTGGAGAGTCTGATTTCTTGGGTCTCCAGATGAAAAAAAAGGGGGACCCGACCATTGTCTTAGTAGATTCTACTGGAACGTACTAGAGTGGAAACAACTGTATGGGAGGGTTTCAAATGTCAATACCATCATTCCTAGAATCCCCATGCCCAAAAGCATGGAAGGACAAGAGTGACTCAGGATTAACCGTACAGAGAGTTGTAGGGATCTGTAGAGAAGGTTCTGGAGATAGATCTTCTGAAAAGTGGTGTCCATTATTAATCATAGAAACATCATCCTCTGCGAGGGCATCAATTGGGAACTGGAATATTTGATTATCCAACCGTGTTGCCCCAGAACTAAAATAGACAGGGTCAGGTGCTGATAGAGAAAAGGACCTGATAAGGATTTGAGGAAAAAATTGTCTAAATGCGGAATAATGTTCACTCCCAAGGCACGTAAACATGCTGCCATTAATGTCATAGTCTTTGTTAAAATTCTCTGGGCTGTGGAAAGCCAAAGGGGAACGCCCTAAATTGATAATGGGAGCTTCCTACTGTAAAAACTTGTCTACTCGTAGATGTTGGTTTAGCCCCTTGAGGTTTAGTATTGATGGAAACAAACCATCCTGTTTGGGCACCAAGAACAGGTTTGAATAAAACCCCAGATGTTTCTGCCACTCTGGACAAGATCTCCATGATCCAAATATCTCAGGTGGATGCCACCCACTGATATTTGAATAATTGGAGGTGAAACCCCTTCCCCCGCAGTGGCGAGGAGAGGAAGGTCCCATCATGTGGATTATTATGATTAATTATTTATTTTTTAATCTATTTTTTTTTTTTGAGATCTTGTGATTTGGGCGTCTTTCATCTCTACCCATTTGCGACTGTCCTCATGTTGTAAGAAGTCTACCTCTATTGGCGGGCTGAACTGTATAGCCCGTGTTCACAAGAAAGGATTTCCAAACAGACCAAAAGCACAGAGTTCGTGGTTTAGGGACATTCACCATCAGGAAAGTACTTTTACTTCCGGTTGCTTGGCTAATCATACTGTCCAGTTCTGGACCAAACAGAGAAAAAGTTTTAGTTAAGGGCGCATACATAGCATTATGAGTTTATACAAATACACATACATATCTCCTAACTCTACAGGGATAAACCCAGAGTTGTACTCCCCAACACAATTTTGTATTAATATATATAACAGAATAATCCTCAGAATAGAAGAATCTCAACAGTAAGTTGATAGCTATGTGAAGGAAATCAGTAAATATTACACATATCTATTCAAATAGATATCTGTAGAAGGCAAAACTAATATAACAAACTCATCCCTCCAGAACCATAGGGCAGAGTACCCGTAGATAGAAAGCAACTTGTCATTCACACACAGTATACTGCTGATAGAGAGCAGCCTGTCAGTCACACACAGTATATACTGCAGATCAGTAGCAGTGATACCCATTGTACCCACATATAGAGCATACTTACCTACTTTCTTCAGCTCTCTTCCGGGAGCCAGCCAGTGGAGGTGGGCGTGAGGGGGCGGGACGGCCAAAATAGCGTCATTTCGGCCCCGCCCCCTGTGACGTCATGACGCAAACCGCGTCATTTGACATCAGGAGGCGGGGCCAAATGCCGCGATTCACCGGTAATCGCAGCGTTTGGGATCTAATTCTGCCCACTTCACTAGGAAGTGGGGCACTTCCTAGTGAAGTGGGCAGAATTCGGGAGATTGCCACACTCGCCCGGGAGTCCGGGAGACTCTCGCAAAATGCGGGAGTCTCCCGGCCATTCCGGGAGAGTTGGCAAGTATGATATAGAGAGCAGTCTGTCAGTCACACACAGTATATACTGCTGAGAGAGAGCAGTCAGTCACACACAGAATACTGATGATCAGTAGCCGTGATACCCATAGTACCCACAGATAGAGAGCAGCGTGTCAGTCACACACAGTATACTGCTTATAGAGAGCAGCGTGTCAGTCACACACAGTATATAATGCTGATAGAGAGCACCCTGTCAGTCACACACAGTATATACTGCTGATCAATGTTTGTGAGGTAAAACTGCTCAGGAGTTTCTTCAACTGTCTACTGTCCAGTTCTGTGAACTTTAAGGATGTCGGGCGGGCGTGATGACGTCACGCCCGACATGCACTGCCAGCGCGACGGAGGAGGAGACCAGGGAGGGAGCCGTATCGCCAGCTGACAGTACGGTAAGTATTTTCTTCTTTTTTGCAGGGTTTTTTTTTTTTTCTGCCTCCAGGGGGGCTCCCCTGGGCTGCAGGGCCCCCGGGCACCTGCCCAGCGTGCCCAATGGGAAAGACGGCCCTGACTATATGTTATTATTTAAAAAGAAGCAGAAATAAACAATCACAGCACAGAGATAATAGTATAACCACGTTTGTTTTGACCCTGGCTATTGCCTTAAAACAGTATGGAAATTAATCTCTGAGTAATAAAAGTAATGTCTCATAATAATTTGACTGAACACTCGTGTAAAAAAGTATCTGCATTAACTTTAGAGCTTTCTATAATAAAACTCTAAACTGTAGGTAGATAAACACACACACACACACATATGAGGCAAACAGTTGAGCTGACCGAAGTGGGAGAGGGGTTGAACTTGGTAAGGATATTGGGCAGGGAGGATTGGGAAGAAGGAGCGCACTAGAGGAGAGGTAGGATAGGAGGGAAGAGAGGAACATAGGCAGTGTGGAGAGACATGTAAAGTAGTCAGTGCAGAGAAGTTAGCATGGAGTGCCTAGATAGTACAAAGCTTAATATGGAGGGTACCAGGACTCACTGGAGAGCAATGGAGATTGTCCTCCTGTAGCAGTGATATCAAGTAGCGTATTCTTCGCCTTTTTTTCTCCTGTTGAGCTCTGGTATAACTCAGAATTATGCTATATCGATCTTAATACACTTAAAACACACTTTGAACAAAACACACTAGCTGAGCAAACACTGGCTTGCGGCCACTAAACACGGGTTATGTATGTGTAAAAACACATGTGATCAGTGACTTCAATCAACCAATTAAAGTCTTAAACAAACAAACAGTGAAAGAGCAGGTGCCATCTATTAAGAAAAACAAAATAGAAACAAATAACACTTTCTAATTCAGTTTTGATACTGATGCACATGATTCAAGTCCTGACGCACCTTGCACTTACAACTTGAGGGTAGATCCAAACGTAGTCAAATCGAAACAGATCTCAAGATGCATTTTAACTTGAATCTGGGTGTAAGTACAATCTGCCTAAACGTTGCTTCACTATCAGTCGATGATTACATGTGCCAGGTAGCTGGCGCAAACCACAGTCCCATCATCGCTCCAAACACATCCACTTTACCTCTGCAACTACAGGCTTCTTACCTTTCCAAAACAGTTTCTTCACCTGTTCCACCTCAATCCCATGACCTCTGCCACCACAGTCTTTTAAAGTCTGCCAAAAAAGTCCCTTCCTTTCTGCCACCACAGTCCTGTTACCTCTCTCACTACAGTGATTTCACTACTGCCACTTCAGTCTTTTACCTTTGCCACCAGAGTCCTTTCACTTGTTCCACCAGATTTTTCCCTTCTGCCACCACAGTCCTTTCACCTCTGCCACCACAGTCCAACCCTTACTCCAATCACAGTCCCTTCACCTCTGTCACCACAGTCCCTTAATCTCTGCCAACACATTCCTTTCACCTCTACCACCACAGTCCCATCATTGCTCCAACCACAGTCCCTTCACCTTTGTCACCACAGTCCCTTAATCTCTGTCACCACAGTCCTTTCACCTCTGCCATCACAGTCCCATCATCACTCCAACCACAGATCCTTCACCTCTGCTACCACAATCCCTTTATCTCTTCCACCACCGTCCCTTTATCTCTGCCTCCACAGTCCCTTCCCCTCTGCCCCCACAGTCCCTTCACCACAATGTACAATGGTTTATTTCATGGTAATACTCTGCAGCCAGCTCAATATTTTATTTCTGTTCTCTTAATGACTGATGCTAAATAAATATTCAAAGCTTATCTCATGTTTTATTTCTATTGCATGTTCCAGTGCTCTGTGTATTTATTATTGATGGAATAATGGTGAATAGTTTATGCTAATATGCAGAATTTGCAAGTAAGAACAGTAACTTGCAAGGTGCTCACTGGTCTCTGAAGCAGTAAGGTCAGAACACTAGAACTGAAAAGACAATTGTGGCAAAGACTGATGTTCCTATCGGAATTAGCAGAAGAGTCTTCAATGTATAATGCAGGTTATAGCTTTTGAAAAGGTCAATAACAAATAATAACACAATGTAGCCTATAGTTAATATGGGAGCATTCAAGTTTCTAGGGAAATTAAAACAAAGTTGCACTTTCACAGAGCACATATCTGTTCACTTGTAGCACACAACAAACTTTGTATGATGAAGAGGTACTCTGGGCAACTTTTGTTACGGGACCACAGATGCACCATTCAGCCGCTGGTAACAAGTTGTATTGTATTGTAAAAACAAACAATATGGCTTTTAGGAAATATAAGCAGACGCAGAGGAATGAAGGCAGAAGTGTAACTTACAAGGGAGAAGGCGGCTAAGAAAACAGTCATATGTGCAAACGTCCAAGCTGGGGAGGAGATGGTACTGTCAGCAGGAAACAAAAACTTTTTTAGGTATATAGGCAAAAGAAGAACACGAAAGGAGAAATAGTAAGACTAAGGACAGAGAGAACAGGGCTTGTTGAGGGAGACAAGGAAAGAGCAAACAATCAGAAAACTTATTTTTGCTCACTATTGATAGCAGAAGGAGTAGGAAAGGGACCACAGCTAGTGTCTATAGAGAAGCATCATACCCTGTCAAAATCATTACTTTGTGTCACATGGGTGGGGTACGATAAAACGATTGTGGTAATTCCGACACCTGTCATGCCTCCACAAAAAATCCGATAGAATGCAAAATGGACTTGAAAATAATTAGAGTTACATTGAAGACGACGCTGGAGATCCCCGAAGACAGCGGCATAATGGCAGGAAGGCTTTTCTGATTTTGCAGGCATGACAGGTGTCGGAATGGTGGTAATCGAAAAAATGATTGTCATCAGTGTCACATTACACCATGGAAAATGAAGTAAATTAAATCATGCTTTTTCCAGCTGTATTTACACAGTCAGTCTCATTTGCACTTTGCAAATAAATATCTTGGAGATTAAGAATCTGATGCTATGTGGCACATGGTCAGATGAGACCAAGATAGAACTTTTTGGACTGAACTACAAGTGCTATGTTTGGTGCAAACCAAACACAGCACACAACACAGAACACACCATTGCTGCTCTGAGGCATGGTGAAGGCAACATTATGTTGTAGGGCTGCTTCTCTTCAGCAGAGACTGGACGATTGAAGGGAAGACGCATGCTGCCAAGTACACCCAAATTCTTGAGAAAAACCTGCGGCCCTCTGGTGGTTCACCTTCCAGGACAGCAACAACCCTAAACAAACCGCCAAGAAAACAATGCAGTGGCTTAAGGATAGGAAGGTCAATGTCCGTGACTGGTCAAGGCTCTGACTTGACCAGTCACGGACATTCACCTAAATCCGGCAGAATATCTGTGGAAGGACTTAAAGGGAGCAGTCACCACGAAAGTTGACTGAAACTATTTGCAAGGAAGAATGGGCAAATAATCCACAATCTAGGTGCTCAAAGCTGGTAGAGACTTGTCCAAACAGACTGATGGCTGTAATTACAGCAAAAGGTGGCTCTACAAAGTATTATATAAGGGACTGATCACTTTTCCAATCCTGTTGTTCTAGTATTTTTTCTTTCATTACTTGGAATGAGGAAATGTGTAATTAAAGCTGTAAAAAGATTAATTGATTTCCATAGTTTAATGTGACAAAAGGTAATGATTTTGATAGGGTATGATGATTTTGATAGGGTATGATGATTTTGATAGGGTATGATGATTTTGTAAAGGGTGAAGAGCCCTGTTGCTGGCAAAAACAGAATTTTCTGTTGCACGCCGGAACAAGTGGCCGACTGTCATTTACCAGTTCCGAAGTCCGTCGCGTTCCCTCTATCACAGCGCCAGTGTTTTCACCCTCTTCCTGCCGCCACCTCGCTATGCGACAGACAAGGAGAACTTATAAGTATGGTTGTGTGACTGCTGACATTGCCAAACGTGCCCAGTTTGTATCTGACAATCTATTAAAACTCTGCTCTGTGCACTGTTCGGTTCCAGTTTATTAGGACCATACCTGAACTCCAGGGTTCATTGTGTAGATTCTTTTTGGACGATTTCTGTGCGTCAGACTGGAATGGTGGTTACCCTCCGCGGGATTCAACTCCCACGGGTAGACCAGAGTATATCCAACAGAAGGCTTTATTACAACAGCACAACACCACAAGACAAACACAAGGTACAGGGTAAATGGTGGCACGTACCTTTCAGCAGCCTCTTGCACTCCAAAGTAATAATCTCAGTATCTTTCAGATTCGTTTCCTCCCGCAGTATTACCACTGCCTTATAGCTAGACAGTTACTATGTCACCCAGCCTGGGATACTGGCTCACACATACCCTATCCTGGTAGGGATTCCTCCAGCGGCACTACAATGTCTGCCCAGAGTTCTTTTTGCTCATGTCTTGTACACCAGGATCCTCCAAGTTTACACAGTAGTAGGGTCCGCCCCCTTTCAGCAGCAGTCTATCACTGGACACTTTATTTCTGTGTTAGACATACTGTTACCCTGATTATACAATGGAATTACTTGATTGAATTAGCTATTTGGCTGGATACAGATAACAAAGCGTTACAATATTACATTAGGGAATGTCACTTCACGTTTGCACGAAGCATTAAGACATTTGACACATTGGCTTGAGTCATTAAGGAAAGTAAGGTTGAAAAAAGGAGTAAGTGTTCTCTGGGACAAACCATGTTACATTGCAAGGGGTGCAAATTAGTTTATTATTTTGCACATAAGTTAAATACTCTGTGATTTTTCATCTAGCACACAAATACTTGAAAGCTTTATTTTTACACTGAAATGTAAAGTTGATCTAGTACATGCCCTATCCCAACTATAAATCTGTCCCCACATTATAAATTTACCTCCCCTCCAATGCAAAATGGTTTTGCCCAGGTGCAAATTTACTCCTTTTTTTAAGCTTTGCTTTCCTTAATGACTTAGGTCCATTGTCTTTTACAATGCCTTCTTTGGTTTGATACTTAGCTATATCAAGCTGGTTTGACTCCTTACGGGGGGATTAACCTTGCTCCCCCTCCTTCCCTACTGTACTTCTACTCTGAAAGACCAACTCAATACCTTGCTTTCTCGTCGGGCTGCTATCACTATGCAAAAACTCCAAAAGCGGTACTACAATAAAGCAGACAAGACCGATTCAGTTCTTGCTAGAAAGCTTTGCAAGAAACTAGCTTTGGTACACATAGACAAGATCCAACACCCACAAACGGGGGCCACCACATATGACCCGACGGCGATAATTCAGGAGTTTCGGGCTTTTACTCCTCTCTCTCTAATCTTCCCCCAGCCCCTCCCCTTTCTGAAGTCCCCTAGCACCTATACTGGAGGAGTACCTCGCATCGACACCCCTTCCCAAAATTTCTCTGCTGCATCGATCCTCCCTAAGCACCTTCACCCGAGGTCCTGGCGGCCATTAAAAAAGCCTAAAAGCCTCATCAATACCAGGTCCTGATGGTTTCACTCCACAATAATACTACACATTTGCAAAGGACCTTTCTAACACAATTCTTTAACAAAATCCTGGAAGGGGCTTCCTTTGACCCCTTCCACTACCAGAGCTAATATTATTGTTATTCCGAAGCTGGGGAAGTACCCCACTTTATGTACCAGTTATGGGCCCATATCACTAATTAACGTGGATCTTAAAATCAACACAAATATATTGTCCTCTAGAATAAACCCCCTCCTCCCTTCCTTCGTCTATCCTGAGCAGGTGGGGTTTATACCAGGGCGTCAAGCCTCTGATAATACTAGGAGGGTAATAAATTTGATTCACACGATCCATGGAAGCAAGCATCTCTCCCTACTTATGTCACTCGCCGCTGAGAAGGCGTTTGACCGCATTTCCTGGTCTTTCATGGTCGTGGTGATGAGAGCGATGGGGTTCCCTAGTAAATTTATGACTGGCATCTCAGCCCTACAATTTCGGCGAACAGACTGACCTCAACCCCCTTTACTATTTCCAACAGTACACGTCAGTGCTGTTCCCTATTCCCCCTCATCTTTGCCCTTATAATAGAGCCCTTGGCTGCCAGGATCCTGGCTAACCAACAGATAGAGGGCATACCAGTGGGCATCTCTACTAATAAAATAGCACTCTATGCAGACGAGGTCTTAATGACAATTGCTAAGCCAACTACGCCTGTCCCTTCCCTCTTGGCTGAGTTGGATCTCTACGGCTTTATTTCAGGTTGCTAAATCAAGTCAGGCAACACAGAAGTTCTAGACTTTTATGTCCTCCCTTGTGACAAGGTGCTTCTCGAAAGCTCCTTCCCACTCAACTAGCGCCTCCAAAAACTCAAATACCTCGGACTTTGTCTCTACAAACAGCACAACCAGCTTCTCCAATCTAACTTCCCTCGCATTTTGGCTCAAGTCAAAACAGACCTCAACAACTGGTTACAACTCTATATTTCTTGGATAGGCTGCATTAATGCTGTTAATATGAATATTCTCCCCAGACTTCTATATCTCTTTCAGACTCTCCCAATTCGTGTTCCCCCTTATGTTTTCAAGATCCTTCATTTCCATGTCTCTAGATTTATCTGGTCAGGCAAGCGCCCACGCGTCCGTTTTAAGCTCCTACAGAGACCTTCGCGGGGAGGGGGACTGGGAAATCCCAATTTTAGATGCCATTACCTCTCCGCCCAACTCGCTCAATTCTCTGGTGTAGTTCGACTTCCTCTAGAGTCTGAGTCGATATCGAGGTGGAAGGTCTGGAAATGCGGCCTTTCTCCTAATCCCTCTCCAATGATACCACTATTTAATTCTCCAGAGTTTTCCCGGACCTCTCCCCCCAAAGTGTTGCAGACATGTCTCTTTCGAGAAGTCGGTTTCTAAATGACCTAACCTCTACGACAATTTTCCCTCAATTCTCTGATGTTCAAACCTGCTTACACGTTCCTTCAAAATGCTTTTACCAATACCTACAGCTCCGTCACTTTCATAATACAGTAAAAGCTCGTTCTCTAACCACCTTTGAAAATCTTTGGATCCGTCACTTATCTACGAAAGGCCTTATCTCTACTCAATGCTATGCACTTGCCCCGCCTACACTATTTCTCAGAGACCCTCACAAACTTGACCGGGATCTGGGCGAATCCTTGTTGAACGAAGAATGGTCAGAGGTACATGAGAGTACTGCCTCCAGCTCCATCTGCGTTAGAATAAAAGAGAGCGCCTACAAGGTATTATACTCCCTGATTCTTCTGAATGTTGTTGGTCGGGCATGCTCCCAGGAAGGTACCTTCCTCCACATATAGTGGACCTGTCCCAAGCTAACAAGCAATTGATTCAAATAGTACTCCAAGTTGATGTGCCACTTGAGCCTAAACTTTATCTCCTCTGTTTGGGAGTACCTTCGGCGACTCGGCACCAGAACTAGCTGGCTCAACATATTCTCCTGGTAGCTACTTTCCAAATTGCATCGGACTGGCAACAGCAGTCTCCTCTATCCCTTCAGACTATTATTAACAGAGTTTGGCAGATACATTGAATGGAATACATGATTAGTATTCTTAATATATTTTCTAAATCATTCACCAAGGTTTGATACCCATAGCTTTCATTCTTCCAGGCTAGATCTCCTTTCTCTGAGACTTAATAGCTATTAGTCCTTGTCCTCCCTACCTCCTTATTCTGATGTGGATTTTGCCTCCTTATCCCTCTCTCTTTCCCTCTTCTTTCCTCTTCTTTCCTCTTCTTTTCACTTCCTCCTTTTTCTTTCTATTTAAAATAAAAACCCTTGGTCATCATTTCTACTCTCAATGCAATACCTTGATATAAAATTGTTAAGAAGATACGCTGGTCGTGTCATCTGGCTTCTAACTCTGTAGTCTTTTGCTAACTCTACATACTGGTTGTATATTTGTTTGACCTTGTATAAATAAACCTTTTTTAAAAAAAGACATTTGAAACATTGTATCTGTAGCATTACACAATCTGAGTGTGTGACAAATTTTGAACAATAACATTTATATTGATAGATATTAATACATTTTCCAATTTCAGCCAGTATAGAACTGTGGAGGCACATTGCATATCATCTAGAAAGTCAAGCCTAATTACCTAGCTAATTAACTTGGGCTGCAAGCTTGGTATGTTAACAGTCACTCAGACATTGTTCTGATTATAACCCAGATCTATGCCACACCTCAAAACAATGGACATTTAAGACAAATGGTAATTACCTTAGCCAACACAAGCAAAATGACTTTTGCTGTCCTGTTATTTTCACACAATGGAACAATATTCTTTATATTTCTAATACATACAATATTGCAGGTAATTATTTTTTTTATTTTATATTTTATTTTTATATGTGTTTGTACATCACCTTGAGTCTTTGCTCTCTAGGCTCCTTACCAAACATTTTGTTACCAACAGTGCTGGAAGTGGGGGTATACATGGTTTGCCATACCATCACTTCTCCTACTGCCTTCATTGTATCACATTCCAGTTATTTACATATATATATATATATATATATATATATATATATAGTGACATAAACGCTGCAAAAATCATCAAAGGCAGATATATACTGTGCAAATATCTCACAGGCTTCTTTCTAGTACATTTTAAAGGAAATTATTTGTATGTGGAAAGGAGCTTTCCAAAGTTGTGTTCAGCTATATGAAAAGATGATAATGGTCCCTGGGGTTATGTATGGAGAGAGAAGGGTGGGCTCCATAATAAGGCCTGTTTCCGGGTCTTCTAAATTACCTGTGTCAGTGCTGCATAAAGAGATGTTGCATCTGCCTGTCTCATTCAGTCTCAAACACTCTTTCTTCCCTTCCCTCATCCCTTACTAATATTCCTCCCTCCCTGACTCTTAGTTCTGACTTACATGTTAGTTCTCTACCTGTCACTTTTCTCTGACTGACTCACTGCTCTTCCTATAGTCTTCTTCTCACCTAACTTCTCTGTCTGCCACTTCTGTTTGACTGAATCACCCTCTGCCCCACTCTCCCTCTCACCTCTCCCTCTCCCTCGAGCATCGGATGGAAAGACGGACCATATCTGTCTTTCTATCTATCTATCTATCTATCTATCTATCTATCTATCTATCTATCTATCTATCTATCTATCATTAATGCTGTAAAGTGAATGTGAGATAAGTCCAAGGTTCATGCAGCATTGCCCTGCAAGAATAAATACATCCTGACCAGGTGACAGGGATCCCTAAAATCAACCAACTATATATGGTACATGGTACCACAAACTATACATTCAAAATTTCTATTCAGTTATAACATATCCTGGCCAGGCAACATCTTATTGTTTGTCCTAGGAACACTGACAAGGTCAATGAAGAAGTCTATCAGAAGCAGAACATCTTACAACTACAGTGTATGTTCTGTCCTGTTTGCAACCTTGTCTTTCTATAAACAACCTGGAAATTACCAAATGTCTTCCCTAAATAAATAAATGAAAAAAAATCACATTATTTAGTGCTACTCAGTTTATCTATTTCAAAAATGTCTCTCTTTGAGGGTTCACTTGTCATTATACATTATCTATAATTTCCTACTAACAAATTACCAAGCCCATTAGCAATGCCACAGCTAAGGGTTCTTGGTCCAGTACGAAATTGATTTGGTCCCCAAGGTGAGAGAATGAGTATAGTCCACTGTTCACACCAGCCCCAGCAAGATTTCAGCTCCAAGCTCAATAGACTCAATTGACAGCTATTTAATAATTACAATGTACAGTAATTACTGAAAAAAACAGCATTGTCCTAGTGAACTAGGTCTCTCACCTCCTGATTGAGGCATGTTGTTACATTTTGAAAGGTTCTTTGTATTTCTTTACGCACGTGTTGCCAAATGATTAGCAGTCGGTATTACAATCTACTACACAATGCTTCTGGAGAGCCATTAAGATAATAGCTTGAAATGTTATTATCCTGAAGTGTTAAGTCAGTAGAATTTAATTTGCTGCTAATTAAAATGTTTGGAATGGAGAAGTACATTGTTGTGTCTTAATGATGGCTAACAAGCTATAACCAGAGAACATACACCCGTGCAGCCTGCACTAAGTAAATTGTGACATGGACTCTAAGCATTTTTTCAGCAGCTCCACAAAGATAATGCTTTCTCCTTTTTCTTCAAGATGATGCCCACTCAGTATATTTTTTAAATGCATATTACCCAGTTGATGATATGATGATCTGCAACATTGTTTCTTTTCTATTATTTTTGATCAGAAAAAATTACCATAAATGTCATTTATTTTCCCCTTCTGCAGCACCTCCAGTCCTTACCCTCTGGCCTTGTGTCTGCATAAAACATGTATGTGAAAATATATAGAAATGCTAGGCCTGATTCATCTTCGAACGTGTCAGGGATAGCCCCCCGCTAGCTACTCCCTGATTAATATCCTATATTCACACTATCAAATAATATATCACCTCTATTTTGTCAGGAAACCTCCCCAGACTACTTTTACCTGTCACAAACCACACTATGCGCACTTGTGACTTGGAAGTGTTTACTGTATGAGGTCACACACCAGGCAAAAACGCCCCGGGCAAAACAATGCACCTGGGCCCCTACCTACATACACATATATGTAGATATAGATACAGTCAAGTCCATATATATTGGGACATCGACATAATTCTCATATTTTGGGCTCTATACACCACCACAATGGATTTGAAATGAAACTAACAAGATGTGCTTTAACTGCAGACTTTCAGCTTTAATTTGAGGGAATTTACATCCAAATCAGGTGAACAGTGTAGGAATTACAACAGTTTCTATATGTGCCTTCCACTTTTTAGGGGACCAAAAGTAATCGGACAATCGACTCAAAAGCTATTTCATGGACATGTGTGGGGTATTCCCTCGTTATTTCATCATCAATTAAGCAGGTAAAAGGTCTGGAGTTGATTCTAGGTGTGACATTTGCATTTGGAATCTGTTGCTGTCGACTCTCAATATGAGATCCAAAAAGCTGTCACTATCAGTCACTGCCAAATCAAGAACACTCTCCAAGAGGTAGGTGTATTTGTGTCAAACTCAACAATCAAGAGAAGACTTCACAAGAGTGATTATAGAGGGTTCACCACAAGATGTAAACCATTTGTGAGCCACAAAAATAGGAAGACCAGATTAGAGTTTGGCAAACAACATCTAAAAAAGCAATTACAGTTCTGGAACAACATCCTATGGACAGATGAGACAAAGATCAACTTGTACCAGAATGATGGGAAGAGAAGAGTATGGAGAAGGAAAAGAACTGCTCATCATCCAAAACATACCACCTCATCAGTGAAGCATGGTGGTGGTAGTGTCATGGCGTGGGCATGGATGGCTGCCAATGGCACTGGTTCCCTTGTATCTATTGATGATGTGACTGCTAACAAAAGCAGCAGGATGAATTCTGAAGTGTTTCGGGCAATATTATCTGCTCATATTCAGTCAAATGCTTCAGAACTCATTGGACGGCGCTTCACAGTGCAGATGGACAATGACCCAAAGCATACTGCAAAAAGCAACCAAAGAGTTTTTTAAGGCTAACAAGTGGAATGTTATGCAATGGCCAAGTCAATCACCTGACCTGAATCCGATTGAGCATGCATTTCACTTGATGAAGACAAAACTGAAGGGAAAATGCCCCAAGAACAAGCAGGAACTGAAGCCATTTGCAGTAGAGGCCTGACAGAGCTTCGCCAGGGATGAAACCCAGCGTTTGGTGATATCTATGCGTTCCAGACTTCAGGCTGTAATTGACTGCAAAGGATTTGCAACAAAGTGTTAAAAAGTAGTTTCATTTCAAATCCATTGTGGTGGTGTTTAGAGCCCAAAATATAAGAGTTGTGTCGATGTCCCAATATTTATGGACTTGACTGTATATATATAGATGTATATATAGATATAGATATATATAGATATGTATATCAAATCACTTTTTTTTAAAAAATGTACTCGCTCAATGACCCTTGAAGTACAGCAACAAAAAATCAAATCCCCCCGTTCACTTACCTTTTATCGCCCTGCTCTCCGATTGCACCCCTTCTCTTCTTTTTTCTTATTCTGTGTCTTCTGCTTCTTTGAATCCTCACTGTCGCTTGCTTCCCCTTTGCTTCACGCATCATGGCTCCTCCGTACTGTGCTCCTCAATGAAAATGTTGGGTGTGATGACGTCACATTCAGAGCGAGCGCAGCACGGGGGAGAAGAACAGGGAGGGAGTCGAATCGCAACTTGACTTTTTTTTTTGCAGGATTATCTAATCTAATTAACAGCCCTGCCTATGGGGTCCCCTTGCCCGTGGGGCCCCCGGGCACCTGCCCATCATACCCAAAGACGGCCCTGTCACACACGATTCCAGCACTCTTTTTACCTATCACACAGGTTATAGACCTGCTGAATCGCCCTCACAACAGCACTCTCACACCCCCACACACTTCAGGTTTGCCACCACCTATTGAATAAGGGCAATAAGACCCAAATTTTCTGTCTCACACTGGCATACAATCAGCACTTCTTGTTACCCACAGGTTACAAAGACATACACCAGCAATCAAAAGGTTAACACTTAACCCCTCAAGGCTCTATGACTCAAATGTACATGCAGGCACACACTAGGCTGGGTATACAAATGCTGTAGGGGCAGCACAGTGGCCTAGTGGTTAGCACTTGGGCTTCGCAGCACTGGGGTCATGAGTTCGATTCCCGACCATGGCCTTATCTGTGTGGAGTTTGTATGTTCTCCCTGTGTTTGCGTGGGTTTCCTCCAGGTGCTCTGGTTTCCTCCCACACTCCAAAAACATACTGGTAGATTAATTGGCTGCTATCAAAAATTGACCCTAGTCTCTACCTCTCTGTCTGAATGTGTGTGTGTGTGTGTGTGTGTCTATATTAGGGAATTTAGACTGCAAGCTCCAATGGGGCAGGGACTGATGTGAATGAGTTCTCTGTACAGCGCTGCGGAATTAGTGGCGCTATATAAAATAAATGATGATGATGATGATGATGATGATGATGTATTCACGAATCACACCTCAGCAATGAAAGCTTTAGTATGGTCAAGCAATCTCTTCTAGACAAGCAGTGAATTCATTTAGAGCAATAAGGACATCACTATTAAATTTTTAGATTTAATATAAAAAAAAGTACAATGCCTATAGGTTAATAAAAAAAACTATTAATAAACAATTGACATAATATACACAGGCAAAATAGTTTAAAATAAAGGGATTCAATTCAGAATATAACTTACAGATAAGTGGTATATTCTGAGCCAAGGGAAATTGGCTTGAAGATGGACAGCTTATCAATACAGATTGATTTCCCAAAAGAATGACAATTCGCCCCTTCACAACACAGGCAAAATGAAATGGGACGGCCTTCACAGGGGCAGTGTTGATGCTAATAGGAGGGGGGTAGGAGTGTCCCCTGGGTGTCAACTATAGTTTGCTTAAAAATATTCCCAAAGTTTTCTTCTTTGTAACTCTTCACAGATATATCCCAGAGACAGAACTTCCCCTTCAATAAACCAGTCATAATCTCCCATACATTTAAATACCAAACATGATGGAATTATAACAATATCACATACCTTTTCCAAAGACATGTGATTATAGCTGTTCACTGGTACCGCTAATAAGTATAATTCACAACCCGGTGTAGTTTTTGCCCCTCACTATGAAGTGGCATACGGATTTTCCAAAATATGAAATATGAAGGCATTTTCTTTGAAGTTCATATTTCTATATACCTGCATAAAGAGACTTCCGGTTTTGCCTCGGTCTCCAAGATTCTCATCAAGGCATATGGCTCACTCTAAATTACACCTAGTGGTTCTTTTGTGTTTACAATATCTATCGAAAGGAAGTCAATTAGGAAGTGGAATACACAATCAAAACAATTGATGGCTAGGATCTGCTTCCATAGCAAATATATTAGTCGGTATCATCATCAACACCATGCCCATGCTTAAGCTGGTTTCCTACAAAGGGCCTGCTCAACCTAATTACCTCCTACTGGGCCAAATGTTTTAAAAAGGAAACAAACTTTTATCTGAGGGGAAAATCATGTTCACTTCTGTGCATCAATGCAATATTTTATTTGGGCCCTGACACTTAATATAATATTTCATCATATCATATTTATGCCCTCCTTCTGACAGAACGCAACGTGACCGCAACTTGCATTAAAAATAAACAAAAGAAACCTGTACGCACGTACGACCGTATTCAAATACAAAGGAATCTCAAGATACATTTCCATTTGAATCTGGGTATTAGTAGGCTCTGGCGATACATTACTTGCGCATCAAGACAGAAGAACACAGTGGAGGATACACACATACATATGTGAAACATAAAGTCCCATTAAAGCGCATGCACAAAATATATTTTCGTAAAATAAATTCACAAGTCAATACTATTAAAATATTATACAATATATATATAAATATATTATACAATATTAGTAAAAATATAATTTTTTAAGAATTTTTTTTACTTGAAATAAATAAATCAAGATGTTCTTAATGCTTACTGTACATAAAATGAATTTTTAGAGTTTCTCTTACTTGCAAACACATGTCCTGGCATGCATACATGTAGTCATCACTATCAGTAGGCACTTACGCCTGCCCTGTAGCTGGTGCAAATAATACAGCTAAAATATTATTATTATTATTATTATTATTATTATTATTATTATTAATTTTTATTTATAAGGCACCACAAGGTGTCCGTAGCGCCGTACAGGGACAAACAAATTACAATACAATGGGAGACAGCACAGTACAGTAAACAGTAAGCACAGTAACTCAATAAGCTCAATGCACAGCTAGAGAGGCCGGAGAAGGGGGAGGGAGGATACGCAAACGACAGGACCCAAGAAGGAGGGAGCGGAAGACAGGGAGACCCCCAGGGGGGAGGAGGGAGCAAGAGTGGACGTGGGGTGGTGGACCCTCGAGGAGGAGGGCTAAGTAGTTGGAGAGCAGAGTTAGAAGTGGTGGAAACAGGAGGAGAGATGGCCCTGCTCAGAGGAGCGTACAATCTAAGGGGAGTGGTGGACAGACAGAGAGACGCAGGGGAGAGAGGGAGAGTAGGGGGACGGAGGCAGAAGATAAGGTAGGAAGTTAAGTGGGAGACAGAAAGGCTTTAAGAAAAAGGTACACATACTTAAGAGCTGTCCTGTACTTGGATCAGCCGCATCTGCACACATGTACATTGCCTATGTCTGTCCATCCCTTTCACCCATCAAGTCATAGTCAGATGGGTTCGGACATGAATTGCATGAAATTGCGCAGAGCTTTTCACGCAAGATGCGCCAATGAGCTTTTCCCATTAATTTCAACGTAGATTCCTGCGTGTGTGCCATGTGTATAAGCACAGCTAAAATAATTGGCTCATTGATATGAAAGCATTGTACATAAAATAAATAAAAATGGGTAGCGTAGCCCCCCTTTCCCCCAAAAATTCCTAAACCAGCCCCATCGCTTGATAGCCTGGAATGGTTTCCACTAAAACAGGGAGACAATGAGTGGTTCCCACTGCTAGATTGGAAACCAGATACAGGCTTGAACGTCTGGACTGGTTCCCAATTTTAACAGGGAAGACCGCAGCATCCGGTACCCATATCAAAGTGGAAACCAGTTCCAGACAAGTTAGCATGTTGCTTCTGTGATGGTCAGCCTGGTGGGCAGGCCCACACAAAAAAAGCATGGCTACTTTCCCAGAGACTACCAACCCCGAATTGACAGGCTCATCCCGATCTGGTGATGCTGTGGTATTATACCAGGACCACTGTGCCACCTCAGTGGTCCCTGTATAACTGTAAGGGGGCTATAAAATCCAGTTCCATTATACTAAAATAGTGAAGTAAAGGAATCGGTGCCCAGCAGTATTCCCTGTGTCCTGATCCTGCTCGCTGTCTGCCATTCTGACCTTGGATCGCTTGACTATGATTTTTTGTTTGCTTGAAACCTGTGTGCATTTGGACATCTTGCTTCTGCATGGCAGTGTGCTTGCATTGTACCCCTGTGTACTACTTTTTGAACTATTGCTGTGCTCCGTTCCTGCATTGGCTGTGTCTGGCTCCACCTGCTGTTATCTGGCACCGAAATATTGCTGTGCTCCCTTACTGCACCTTATGTGTCAGTTTATATGCACGTACTGAACTATGGGATCAATGATATTAAGTTGATGTACATCCTATTACAATGTTGGGGCTGCTTATCAGTTTCTCTCTTTGTGTTTGCCATTCCACTTTTTTGAGCTCACGACTCTGTTGCCGGTAATTACTGATCTAATTGCGATTATATCTTTCTGCATGTAATGGCACTTTATTTAGTATTAACATGGCAGCTCGGTGGCCTAGTGGTTAGCACTTCTGTCTCTCAACACTGGGGTCATGAGTTCAATTCCTGA
Organism: Mixophyes fleayi; assembly: GCF_038048845.1. Lineage (NCBI taxonomy): Eukaryota > Metazoa > Chordata > Amphibia > Anura > Limnodynastidae > Mixophyes > Mixophyes fleayi. The sequence goes on from NC_134403.1 coordinate 17,848,830, forward strand.
CCTGGGCCTTATCTGTGTGGAGTTTGTATGTTCTCCCTGTGTTTGCGTGGGTTTCCTCTGGGTGCTCCAGTTTCCTCCCAAACTCCAAAAAACATACTTGTAGGTTAATTGTCTGCTATCAAATTGACCCTAGTCTGTGTGTGTGTGTATGTTAGAGAAATTAGATTGTAAGCTCCAATGGGACAGGGACTGATGTGAGTTCTCTGTACAGCACTGTGGAATTAGTGGCGCTATATAAATAAATGATGATGATGAACATGAATTTATGTAATGACTAACTGTATCTATCTATCTATAAGACTCTGTGGCAGCTACCCTGATACTCAACATTGAATTTAGGTTGATGGTGGCAAGAATCTCTGGCTCCTCATTAAGGATATTCTTGGATAAGTTTTCAGGCTTAGGCGGTAACACCCCAGGGGTACTTGATGGATGGTGTGGCTACAGGTATGTAGCATGATGGCCACTATCTCACTGGATGACGTTATACTGGATATTAGATGGAAGACAAGTAGAGATACATGTCTCTATATGCTCTTCCTGGCCATTTCCCTAACCAGAGTATCTTATCACGTCTGATGGGCATGGTGCCAATGATGATGTGAAAAATGGTTCTTTACCAAAAGAGCATTGAAACAATGGAATGTTCTCACCCAAGAATTAGTATTAGCAGAACTGATATTAACAAACAGTATAGGTAGACTCAATAAACAATTGACCATCTGTGGCTGGATTACTTATGAATTATTTATTGTAGATATTATTTTACATAGGGGTGCAGTGCACCTCTGCATATCATTGCCAACGTACTGATTTTTGATACTATATATTAGAAATGTACTGATTTCTAAGGTATTAATTTCTGATGCAGTAGGCATTTGTTTGAGGAAATCTGTTGTGTAGATTTCAAGGGCAAATCCTCATTAAGGTTAATTTGACCTATTGACAAGCACTTGCTATAGAAAAGCAAACAATCCAAATTCACCTGAGCACCACCACTTGCAGCAGAATAAACTATAAAAATGCCACCCTATAAACAAAGAATCCAATACATAAAAAACAATAGTGCAGTTCTGCGCTGTGCTCTAACAATAATAAATATTCAAGAAAGTGTTCAACATTTAGTGAAGTCTCTCAAAAGTGCAAAAAATTTCCTCTGAATGCAAGTGTGAAGGTTTAATTTCTTTGTTGTTGCTCCAGTTTAACATATGAAAAAAACTAAATAAAAAACATAGTGTGACCCGTATCATAACAGCATAATCCTCAAAAGTGACTTCATTAATACTATTAATAAATCCAAACAAAATGAATGCGGATGTATTAATTTCTCTGAAACAGTGAGAATTCTAATCTTTTTCTTACATAACATCAAACGTTACTTCTTACCCTATATAAACAATGTTTGGTACTTTCTCATATTTTTAGGTCTTATAAAAAACCGTGATATAGTCAATATCTACTCACTTATATTAACATAAGCTAAAAGATCTCACTCCTTATTTGTCCCACTTCAATGGTTCATAAGATGTAAATAAATATCTAACAAAAGTTGCAATGTAAAAAAAAATATATATTCTTAATTGCCAGACTTCTGCTGGAAATTTTAGCCTTTCAAGGTTAAAACCATAACATTTCAATATTTCTATATAGTATCCAATACCAGTGACGATATGCGCTTCCCTCAATGGAAATGAAGCATGTTGAAACTGACAGATCTCTGTAGAGAAGGTGTTTCAACGGCCGGCAAAGCAGTCCCTTCAGTACTTCAATTGAGTAGCGCACCTAGTCACGGCTCCCCACTCAAAACTTTAATATGGAACGCTTCATGAATTTGTGTGTCATCCTTGTGCAGGGGCCATGCTAATCTTCCCTGTATCTTTCCAATTTTAGTTTATGTGCTGCCGAAGCAAGTATTAAATACTTGCTTTAGCCTGAATGTACCACAGGAGGTCGTCACCTTCCTTTTATGTGTAGTTTTCATCCTGTATCTTAGCACCTGTCTGAATAATGCAACCAGCAAGTTATAGGAAATAGAAGATTGGTGTAAATTTTATTAACATTGCATTGCATTTAAATCCAAGTTTGGAGAACATATTGCATCCTGATACTAAATATCTGATGTAATATCTCAGTCTTTGCGAAGCCATCTAGATCATGGGGCGTTGTTACCCTCTGCTTACTTGTGTGTCAGAATAAATATAAAAAGAGCACTGTTTGACCATGTACAGTACCATTATACCATCTGTACCTTCTGAAGATCTCTAGTACCACAAACTAGTGTAACTGTCCTTATTAGGACACTAGAGCTAATAAACATCAATGCCTCAAGATCCTACTTTGGCTCCTACTTACCTGTGGCAATTTTTGTGACCTACAGATTAGACTAATCTAATCTGTTATCCGGTGGTTTTGAGGTTGGGACGCTTCATCCTGTACCAACGCTCTGCCCGCTACCCAGCAGCACTGGCCAGTGTGCTAGGTCAGGGGGAACCATCCACAGCAATCTTGATCTAAAGGAAGAGGTCAGGGGTGCAAGCCCAGGTGCTCAGTGAGGGGGTACACTATCAGCGACAGTTACCCAGAAGGAACCAGTTCTAGGTGCTGGTGAAGGAGCCTAGTGGTGGCAGCAGCAAGCCCCTCCTACTGCGTTCAGAAGAAAACAATTTGGGAAAAAGAAAGGGGATGGTGGAAAGGCAAGTCCAGCCAGTCTTCAACCACACAAGAACAAGGTGGCATAAGAGGTCCATCCTGTCACACCATCATCTTGACAACACAGAAAACACAGAGTGACCGGAATTGATAATACAATATAATATGTTGATTCTGGGAATTGTCCAATTGCCAGTATAGGATTCAAATTGTATTTCTGTCTCTTTTAAGGCAAATTGGACTATGCTTTAATGAAGATTCTGCTCTTCGCTGAATCAACAGATTTTTTATGCAGGGTTAAACTTGATGGACATACATCTTCATACAACCTAAGAAACTAAGTAACTGTGTAACAAAAATATTTGTGATTAGAGACTTGGTAACCTGGCAGTTGTGGAAATGTAATGAATCAGCAAATAGATATTTGTCAGTGTGTGATATTTGTACAAGACAGTTTGAACAATTCTCTACCTGTCACTTGTTGTGGTATAAACCCTTAGGGGTAAATGTATCAAGCTACGTGTTTTCTGCAGGTTTGAAAAGTGGAGATGTTGCCTATAGCAACCAATCAGTTATCATTTATTTACCACAAAATGTTAGCTACAATCTGATTGGTTGCTATAGGCAACATCTCCACTTTTCAAACCCAATGGAAACTCTCAGCTTGATACATTTACCCCTTATACTGGGCTCATATGAATCTTAATTTTTGATCTGCAGGTTTGAGCCTAAACAAGTTTGAAAATATAAGCAAACATCATTTTTCATTTAACGTGCCAGCTTCAATTTGCTCCTGTTTGAAAAAAAGTGTTCTGCATTTGTTACCTAAAGCAAGCTGTCGACATTAATATTTTTTTTTATAAGAGTTCATCTAATACAGAGGGCAGATAATTATTTGTGGTCTGAATAATTGTTGTTTTTCTGTCATGGATTAATTAATTGTGAGCAATAGGCTATTTCAGCTGATAGTTGCTGAAAAAGATGAGGTAATTATAACATGAATTACCGAAACATGGTCAGCTGAAATGACAAGGGTAAGTAATTGGGGGCTGCGTTAAGCAATAGACTCTTAGGGAATTAGTAATAGTTGCCTAATTATAATACATACGAACATATTTTTCCCTGGAAACTCCCATGAACGTATGAGAAAAAAAAAGACAGGGGATGAATTGTATGAGTAGCGGCTCTGTGTAAACGGTCTGACTCTACAGATTAACTCATCACCAGCAGTGCCTAGTGGAGGGGGCGGAGTTTAGCATGTAAATCTGGCCATGCCTAATGAAATAATTAAAACATGATTATAGTGTCCTTCAAGGTCTTTTCTGACCTACTGGAAGTTACTCAGATAAATAAATAGTAGTTAAAATATATATATATACAAAAAGAATGAAAATCTAAAATAAAGCCACATTTTTGCCTTTAATAATTGTACCTACTCTACAGTAAAGTGGATACATTTGAACAGTATAAGTAAATAATCAGGTAAAATAGTCAAATACATATAAGAGTTTACATTTGTGTGTTAACTGGGTGAAAAGAGATAATAAAAAAAAACATGAAAAAGCATTTGAACCGTACCATTTTATATTTTGTATGACCCAAATATAAATAAGCATTATATTTTCAATGACATGAAGAAAAATTTCTCAAAAGATAAAAAAAAATATGTAAAAATAAAAGACACACATGGATAGCCGCACGTGTAGGGGTGCTCTGAATTGCTTTGTGCTGCATTTCAATGACTTCTCCCCACAATAACCTCTGCCAGTCACTGAACTCCTGTACTCAGTGACTGCAGCATTTGTCAAGTCACAAGTACTTCCCAATGCATCATGTATTGTATCCAGGACCAGAGAACCTAAAACATGCATGCCAACTTTTAAGATTTCTCCCCCAGGAGAAGTCATGTGACAAGGGTAAAATGCCGACATTCACGGCATTGAATAGAGGGGGTGGGGCTTAATGACATGATTAAGCCCCGCCCCCTTAATTCAATGACGTGAATTTCAGTGAATTCGGGAGCTTTGCCTACTCTTTCGGGAGTCCCTGAGGACTCCCCGAAATTCGGGAGAGTAGGCAAGTATGCCTAAAATATTCATAAACTGTGCCCCTTCAGCATTGTGCCCTGGGCAGTCGCCCCTATCGAACAGCGTTAGTTACGGCCCTGTCCAGGACTAATGGAAGTGGTGGGGAGCAGGGTGACATCACAGGGCCAGGGGAGAGAGGGGCGTTGACAGCTGAGAGAAATTTTGAAGCAAACATTGTCACTGGCTGTATGACAGCGCAAGCAGGCACAGCCGTCATCAAGGGAGGTACGGTCAGTACAGCTGTAAAGGGCCCGGACAGACTAGGAGGCCCGGAAAGACACACCTGTCTGTCCGGACCCCCTGGACTGTCCGGACCCCTTAGTCTGACTGACCTGAGCGTCGCCTGACCTGCAGTTCAAGGCACCGTTAGTCTGGGAGTGTGCAGCACAGTGACGTCATCGCTGCACGCCGCGGTCCCATTCTATCAGTGACCGTGAGCCATAGCATTGCTTCAAGAACATGGTAAGTTAATTGGGCATTTATTATGATGAGGGGTCGTTTATTATGATAGGGGAGTGGGGGGGGGCTGAGCATTTTCTGTGATGGAATGGCGAGGAGGGGAGCAGAATATTTACTGTGATGGGATGATGAGTGGGGGAGTGGGGCATTTACTATGATGGGGAGGGGGGAGCAGAGCATGTACTGTGCAGAGGGAGGAGGGCACATGTGCAGCAAAGAGGGACGGAGGTCCATGTCAGATTATTTAGTGCTGGGCACCACAGATTCTAAAGGCAGCCCTGCCCATGGTGCATGGGCTGGGCAGTGATATGGACATCCAATGATGGAAGGGGCCACTCTAACCGACAGCTGCTAACATGACCAGGTTTGCTGCAAGGCATTCTGGGTATTAAGATGCGTACATCACCAAGGAAGGGTAGAAAGAACAGACCGAAAATGGATTCTAATTGTCTCATCAAAAATCAAATTCTAAAGGGGGACACAGCCCTTGGTAGCTATAAGATATAGTAAAAATTCTTTCAGTGATAAGGTATTACCTCATATTATCTCATTATTGACACAGTTCATTTGAACAAAAAGGTTGTATTAAACTTATAGAGAGAAATGTAAAAGACGAACATTCTCTTTAAAAGGTTTTCAATCAATCAGGGTCATTGCACACAGCACTGGACATGCCCTGAATTTCTGTCCTCAAAAAGGGTTGAATAAACCAGGTATAGAAAACAGAAACATCCTAAATAAATACATTTTGTACATTCCATAAATTGCAAGTTCAACAATATTTAATTGAAACTATGGTAACACTTGTAGCGCTATTGTTCCCCAGCTTGCCAGTTGTCACACTGAAGTGTTTGAAAATGTCACAATCCCTTAACAACGAACGTTAATGTCTCAGTAACACCCCTGCTTGTCACTCTCCAGCATACTATTGGACATTAACGTGAAGAACTCTGGTTGTGTTCTGAGAGAGTGAGAATCATTTGTAACTTTCCATGTGTTACATTGTTTCTGGATTAAATTAAAAATTATTTGTACCAGGAGTTGCCTGTCAAGCTATCTCCCCATGTAAGTAATTTCTTCACCTGCAGTTGCTGTAGTACAAAGCCCCCAGGTTACTACATGTGTTTACACCGATCAGCCACAGCATTAAAACCACTGACAAGTGAAGTGAATAACATTGATTATCTCGTTACAGTGGCACCTATCAAGGGGTGGGATATATTAGTCAGTAAGTGAAAGTTAGTTTTTGAACTTAATGTGTTGGAAGCAGAAAAATGGGCAAATGTAAGAATCTGAGAGACTTTGACTAGGACCAAATTGTGAAGGCTAGAACACTAGGTCACAGCATCTCCAAAACGGCAGGTCTTGAGGGGTGTTCTCAGTAGGCAGTGGTTAGTACCTACAAAAATGGGTCCAAAGAAAGACAGATAGTGAACCGGCGACAGGGTCACTGGCGCCCAAGGCTCATTGATGCGCGTGGGGAGCAAAGGTTAGCCCATCTGGTCCAATCCTACAGAAGCTACTGTAGTACAAATTGCTGAAACAGTTAATGCTGGCTATGATAGAAAGGTGTCAGAACACACAGTGCATCGCAGCTTGCTGCGTATGGGGTTGCATAGCCACAGCTTGGTCAGAGTGCCCATGCTGACCCCTGTCCACCGCTGTAAGCACCTAGAATGGGCACTTGGAAGAAGGTGGCCTGGTCTGATGAGTCACATTTCTTTTTACATCATGCGGACAGCCAGGTGCATGTGCGTTCTTTACCTGGGGAAGAGGTGGTACCAGGATGCACTATGAGAAGATATCATCATCATCAACATTTATTTATATAGCAGCACCAAATTCCGTAGCGCTTTACAATTGGGAACAAACATTAATAAAACAATACTGGGTAATACATACAGACAGAGCAGTAAGAGAACCCTGCTCACAAGCTTACAATCTATGGGACAATGGGAGTTTGAAACACAAGGGCATGTGCTACATTATATTGCACACTGGACCAGCTAGAACGCAAAGGTAAAAGTACTGAGAGGGCTGTGTGTGTACCAATGTTGGTCAGAGGGTTGTTGTCTTGTGTTAGCTGTGTAGAGGGTGGTAATAGGGGAGATTAAGAGGGTGGTAGAGGAATACTATAAGCTTGTCTGAAGAGGTGGGTTTTCAGAGAACGCTTGAAGGTTTGAAGACTAGAGGAAAGTCTTACTGTGCGAGGGAGGGAATTCCACAAAGTGGGTGCAGCCCGAAAAAAGTCCTGTAACAAGCTGATGGAGGCAGTTTGATGCTATGGACTATATTCTGTTGGGAAACCTGAGGAGGGCTGAGGCCTCCTAGGGTCTGTCCTCGAGCTCCATGTGGCCTTAATCTGGCTCTGCACATGTGCATGTATTTAGTGACCTGGCTGCTTCTTGCTGATTCAACTGCAGGTAAAGTTATTATGTCCATAGGGAGAAAGCAGCACTTAAAGGGCAACTTTGGGTACAAATAAGTCCTTATATAATCCAGAAATAATATACTAATAATAAGACACAAGGTTACAAATGATGACTATCGACAAGACAGACCTGACCAGGGATATTTTTTAACTTTTAGTGGGTTTGTGTGCAAGACTAGTGGGGGGAACATATATGACAAAGGAAGAGTGGAGAAGACGTATACCGTCATGGAGATCTTGGATGCTAGGACCCTGATCTGCCAAATTTACTAGTACTCTTACTGAAGGCGTGGAGTCTAACGCAGCAGCTGGTCTTCTCCAGGAACCCTCGCAAGAAGGTATGGATTTTAGTGACTACGCAGGTCGCGGCCCTAAGGGGAGTATGGCGAGATCAGTGGAGTTCAGCGTTAACTGTAGACTGGGTCACAGGAATTGTGGGCGAAGATCAGTGGGCAGCCAGGGTTACCACTGGGATGGTGGATCGTTGATCGGCAGATAGCAGGTATTGTCACAAGGATAGCGGATATGATCTGCGGATCGCAGGTATAGCCACAGGAACAGCGGGAATGATGATCTGCGGATCGCAGGTATAGCCACAGGAACAGCTGGTATGATGACCTGCGGATAGCAGATATAGCCACTGGAACAGCGGGAATGATGATCTGCAGATAGCAGATATAGCCACTGGAGCAGCGGGAATGATGATCTGCAGATAGCAGGTATAGCCACAGGAACAGCTGGTATGATGATCTGCAGATAGCAGGTATAGCCACAGGAACAGCGGGAATGATGATCTGCGGATAGCAGGTATAGCCACTGGAACAGCGGGAATGATGATCTGCAGATAGCAGATATAGCCACTGGAGCAGCGGGAATGATGATCTGCAGATAGCAGGTATAGCCACAGGAACAGCTGGTATGATGATCTGCAGATAGCAGGTATAGCCACAGGAACAGCGGGAATGATGATCTGCGGATAGCAGGTATAGCCACTGGAACAGCGGGAATGATGATCTGCGGATAGCAGGTATAGCCACTGGAACAGCGGGAATGATGATCTGCAGATAGCAGGTATAGCCACTGGAACAGCGGGAATGATGATCTGCGGATAACAGGTATAGCCACTGGAACAGCGGGAATGATGACCTGCGGATAGCAGGTATAGCCACTGGAACAGTGGGAATGATGATCTGCAGGTAGCAGGTATAGCCACAGGAACAGCGGGAATGATGATCTGCGGATAGCAGGTATAGCCACTGGAACAGCGGGAATGATGATCTGCAGATAGCAGGTATAGCCACTGGAACAGCGGGAATGATGATCTGCGGATAGCAGATATAGCCACTGGAACAGCGGGAATGATGATCTGCAGATAGCAGGTATAGCCACTGGAACAGTGGGAATGATGATCTGCAGATAGCAGGTATAGCCACTGGAACAGCGGGAATGATGATCTGCAGATAGCAGGTATAGCCACAGGAACAGCGGGAATGATGATCTGCAGATAGCAGGTATAGCCACTGGAACAGTGGGAATGATGATCTGCAGATAGCAGGTATAGCCACTGGAACAGCGGGAATGATGATCTGCGGATAGCAGGTATAGCCACTGGAACAGCAGGAATGATGATCTGCGGGTAGCAGGTATAGCCACTGGAACAGCGGAAATGATGATCTGCGGATAGCAGGTATAGCCACTGGAACAGCTCGTATGATGATCTGCGGGTAGCAGGTATAGCCACTGGAACAGCGGGAATGATGACCTGCGGATAGCAGGTATAGCCACTGGAACAGTGGGAATGATGATCTGCAGATAGCAGGTATAGCCACTGGAACAGCGGGAATGATGATCTGCGGATAGCAGGTATAGCCACTGGAACAGCGGGAATGATGATCTGCGGATAGCAGGTATAGCCACAGGAACAGTGGGAATGATGATCTGCGGATAGCAGGTATAGCCACTGGAACAGCGGGAATGATGATCTGCAGGTAGCAGGTATAGCCACTGGAACAGCAGGAATGATGATCTGCGGGTAGCAGGTATAGCCACTGGAACAGCGGGAATGATGATCTGCAGATAGCAGGTATAGCCACTGGAACAGCGGGAATGATGATCTGCGGATAGCAGGTATAGCCACTGGAACAGCGGGAATGATGACCTGCGGATAGCAGGTATAGCCACAGGAACAGTGGGAATGATGATCTGCGGATAGCAGGTATAGCCACTGGAACAGCGGGAATGATGATCTGCGGATAGCAGGTATAGCCACTGGGACAGCGGGTATGATGATCTGCGGATAGCAGGTATAGCCACTGGAACAGCAGGAATGATGATCTGCAGATAGCAGGTATAGCCACTGGAACAGCGGGAATGATGATCTGCAGATAGCAGGTATAGCCACTGGAACAGCTGGAATGATGACCTGCGGATAGCAGGTATAGCCACTGGAACAGCGGGAATGATGATCTGCAGATAGCAGGTACAGCCACTGGAACAGCGGGAATGATGATCTGCGGATAGCAGGTATAGCCACTGGAACAGCGGGAATGATGATCTGCGGATAGCAGGTATAGCCACTGGAACAGCGGGAATGATGATCTGCGGATAGCAGGTATAGCCACTGGAACAGCGGGAATGATGATCTGCGGATAGCAGGTATAGCCACTGGAACAGCAGGAATGATGATCTGCAGATAGCAGGTATAGCCACTGGAACAGCTGGAATGATGACCTGCGGATAGCAGGTATAGCCACTGGAACAGCAGGAATGATGATCTGCAGATAGCAGGTATAGCCACTGGAACAGCGGGAATGATGATCTGCAGATAGCAGGTATAGCCACTGGAACAGCGGGAATGATGATCTGCAGATAGCAGGTATAGCCACTGGAACAGCTGGAATGATGACCTGCGGATAGCAGGTATAGCCACTGGAACAGCAGGAATGATGATCTGCGGATAGCAGGTATAGCCACTGGAACAGCGGGAATGATGATCTGCAGATAGCAGGTATAGCCACAGGAACAGCGGGAATGATGATCTGCAGATAGCAGGTATAGCCACTGGAACAGCGGGAATGATGATCTGCGGATAGCAGGTATAGCCACTGGAACAGCAGGAATGATGATCTGCGGATAGCAGGTATAGCCACAGGAACAGCGGGAATGATGATCTGCAGATAGCAGATATAGCCACTGGAACAGCGGGAATGATGATCTGCGGGTAGCAGGTATAGCCACTGGAACAGCGGGAATGATGATCTGCGGATAGCAGGTATAGCCACTGGAACAGCAGGAATGATGATCTGCGGATAGCAGGTATAGCCACTGGAACAGTGGAGAGGAGAAATCCAGAGTTTGTTCTCAGCAGGGATGACCAAGAAAAGGCTCAGATGGAAAGGGGAGGCTGCTTTAAATAGTGGAGAAGCGCCCAGGAGCCAATGAGAGAGCAGGTGAGCTTTTAAAGAGAAACCTAAGATGCCCGGCCGCGGAGACGGGAGAACACCGGCAAGGAGGTAAGCAAGCCGGGTCTCAATTTAGAGGTACCGAAGACCCGGCGTATGACGTATACCTTCCCTTGTCACTTAGGCTTCCCTCCATTTCCTTTCTCACATGTGTCCCAACCTCCCTCCCAGGTTCCTACCTGCTATTGGAGGAGGGTTCTGGTCTTCACAGCAGCTCTCACCTCTGCGCTCTAAGTGGGAAGGAACTCTGCTTAGAGCACCGGTGACTCAGACTGGTGATGTCACCAGTTCTCTGCTCACATTAAGGAGTAGTAGTGTGAGCACTTTGAACCTCCAACGGACAACACTGGCAGGGGTGGATTGAGAGAGTAATGTAAATCTCCCAACTGTCCCTGCAATCAGGACAAAGTTTGATGGGCCAAGTCCCGAAATCGGGACTGTCCCATCAGAATTATGACATTTGGCAGACTGTTTTGCTGTCTCCTACCTTTTCTTGTAGTTTTGATTATCCACTGTTGCTGTAGTAGTGGTGGCTTAAGCTCTGTTACTGTCTGGATCCTGAAATGTTGTAGCCCTGTCTTGAAAAGAGATAGGTACTATTCAGCTACTGCAAAGCCGAGCAATGAGTGAACACCCTGATCTTCCCTCCCTCAACCAGACAGCAACATTAAATCAATATTGCCCACATTTATTTAATAGGTCTACTTTCCCTCAACTAGCCCCAACATTAAATTCTTAATCCTCACCTTTAACTCAGAGACCACACATTGCATTCTTAGTCCCAACAATTTATTAATAGTCCCACTCTCTTTCATCCATACATAAAAATAAGACTTCTCTAATCTTCAAACCTTCAAAACAAATTATAAAATAAAATTATTTTATTATTATTCCTCATCCACCCTTTTAACTCTCTAGGGTACCTTATCACCACAATTTATACAGTTCAGATAAGAAAATAACCCTCTGACCCCCTGACCAACATTGCTGTGTGACTGATCATACAGCCCACTAAGCACTTTTTACCTCTGCAATCTGGCTGGACCAATATGCAATATGTAGAACTTACCTCATGTGTCAGACTCCCATTGTCCTATAGATTGTAAGTTTGTGAGCAGGACCCTCTTACCTCTCTGTCTGTATGTATTACCCAGTATTACTTTATAACTGTATATGTTCCCAATTTGAAATCGGCACTAAATAAATGACAGCTAGAATCTTATTGGTTGCTATAGGCAACATCTCCACTTTTCCAAACCCGCAGTTTAGTAAATCTAGCCCATTGTCTTGAAAAAGGACTTCCTATGTTCAAACTCTTGACATTATCAGTCCCTCTTCTATTATATTCTGCCCTTGTTTAACAGCAGTGAATGTTTATAAGAGTAACAAAACTATCAATGACCTCTACATATACTACTTGGAGGCTAATACATTATTTTGTTATAAATACAAGTCAACTTTTTTGCAAAGTTTAACAATGTGTGAACTCAATTAAATGCAAACTGAGGATCATCTGCCAAAAACGTATTTCATCCCAGCGGTTAATTGAGAGCAAGACAATATTTAATTGAAAAAGCAAGGCCTATCAGGTAATCAGGATAGAACTTGTGCCAAACTGATAGGCTTTTATCTTATATTTGCCAACTCTGCGGTGGTGTGATCTTTAAACCCTATTAATCATAAATCTTTTAACATTTTTAAAGCATAAATAATTACCATCAGAGTTGGCTTTAAATGGAGTGATTGTTTATTGGTTCACATAATTTAATTATCTAGTGTTAGGCACTGCGGACATTTAGGGATTTGTACCTGTTTGTTTTAAATGTATAGATGTAACGTAAATGCATTTGAGATTCAGGCATTTCTTTAAAAAGTCCTTGATTACAAAATATATGTGTGTCAAATGTATTATCATTGACTTCAATTAAACAAAAAAATGGTATTGAGAGCAGATGTATAGCATACTTACCAACTTGATATTCTTCTTTTCCGTGAGGCTGAGGGGGAGGTGGGCATGGCGGGGGGGGCGGGACCCAAAAATGTGCGTCATTTTGGACCCAACCCCATGACGTAATGACGCAAACGCGTCATTTGACAGCGGGGGCTGGGCCAAATGCCGCGATTCACCGGGAATCGCGGTGTTTGGGAGCTAATTCTGCCCACTTCTCTAGGAAGTGGGCACTTCCTAGTGAAGTGGGCAGATCCGGGAGATTGCCACACTCGCCCGGGAGTCCGGGAGACTCTCGCAAAATGCGTGAGCCTCCCGGACATTCCGGGAGAGTTGGCAAGTATGATGTGGAGTTAAAAGAACACACTTAGTCAAAACGCATTAAAACTCTGTAGTGAGTTCAGCATCATTAACAAGAATTGCGCATATTCAGATTAGACTGTACTTGTGCTTAGAATTCTTTCAGGACGCACTTAAACTGCTTCCGGTGTGTATGAGGCATGACTTGGATGAGTGAGTGTGAATGATACTTCAATTAATGAGATTATTTTCTCATTAGTACTATGTGACAGTGACAAATTCTAACTTTCCTGAGTAATAATTAGACACAATGGGCCTGAGTCATTAAGGAGAGCAAAGCATAAAAAAGGAGTAACATTTGCACCTGGGCAAAACCATTTTGCATTGGGGGGAGGTACATTTAAAATGTGGGAACATATTTTTAGTTGGGGTAGGGCATGTCCTAGATCAACTTCAGTGTAGTAATAAAGCTATTAAGTATCTGTGTGCTACATGAAAAAACAGCCAGTATTTAACTTATGTGCAAAATAATAAACTAATTTGCACTCCTTGCATTGTAACATGGTTTGTCCCAGAGAACATGCACTCCTTTTTTTTTGCCTTAATGACTCAGGCCCAATGAGTTAGATCACATGATAAACGACCGTTTGGTCCAATTTGGCATTAGTGTGTAAGCTCTAGCGATGAACGATTATCAACGGTGGAACAGTGTCGTTCCAGTTCTGCAGTGTGTAGGCAGCCAGGACTGGCAATGTCCATAGATCTTTATGAAGTGTGCAGAGTCACTGTCACTCCTCAGACCCGCTGATCACTGGCGGGCTCCTCACTGTCATCTCCATCTCGGCAGCCGCATCTTTCCGGATGGACACTGCGGCTCTCCGGTCTAGGCACCATCTTGCCGGGTCTTCTGCGCATGCGCGGACCCGGCATTTCCCCCATTTATTCTGTGTGGCCAATTAGCTGGCCAGATCTTCTATTTAAGGTACCTCTTGCAGTTGTAGGATGCCAGATCTCCAAGTCTCATCTCACAACCAGACATTCCCTACCCTGGCTCCAGTCTGTTCCTGCTGCTACAGTTCTGTTCCATCGGACCTGCTCCCTGGCACCTGTTAGCACATACCTCCATCCTGCCGCAGAGCTTCGCTTTTAGACTGCTCTTCGCTACCCTGTGTCGCACTCCATCTCTCAGTGGCAACGTGTCACTATATGTGTTACGCCAACCTGTGCTGCAGATCATCGCACCGTTTTGTAATCCTGTTACAAGAGGGCTTCCTAGCTCCCCAGGAACTCCGGTCATTCTAAACCAGATTACCATCTTCTCTCCCTCAACACTCATTTCTGTTTATCTGGTTCTCACCTCGGTCTTGCGCGTCACCCTTCGAGAGAACCATGTCCTGCGGTTAGGGAGCCGCAAAAGTCCAAACTCCCATGCGGGGGCTCCCTGGCTGAAACCTCCCTCTCCGCTAGATTGCCCGCCTCTTGGGGGGTTGCACCAACTCGAGCTGACCATACGGGCGCTCTCCAGACCAACTGAGCGGGACAGTCATGATCTTTTCAGCCGAAGGTTATGTAGGATGAAGAGCTCAGATCTGAAGGTAATCTTATAAAACTAGGGATGAGCGCACTCGGATTTATGAAATCCGAGCCCACCCGAACGTTGCGGATCCGAGTCGGATCCGAGACAGATCCGGGTATTGGCGCCAAATTCAAAAGTGAAACTGAGGCTCTGACTCATAATCCCGTTGTCGGATCTCGCGATACTCGGATCCTATAAATTCCCCGCTAGTCGTCGCCATCTTCACTCGGGCATTGATCAGGGTAGAGGGAGTGTGTGTTAGGTGGTCCTCTGTGCTGTTTAGTTCTGTGCTGTTTAGTTCTGTGCTGTTTAGTTCTGTGCTGTTTAGTTCTGTGCTGTTTAGTTCTGTGCTGTTTAGTTCTGTGCTGTTTAGTTCTGTGCTGTTTAGTGCTGTGCTGTGCTGTGCAGTGCTGTGCTGTGCTGTGCTGTGCTGTGTTCTGCAGTATCAGTCCAGTGGTGCTGTGTGCTGTGCTCTGTCCTTCTGAGGTCAGTGGTGCTGCTGGGTCCTGTGCTGTGTCCTGTTCAGTCCAGTGGTGCTGTGTCCTGTGCTCTGTGCTTCTAAGGGCATAGTTATTTCCCCATTATTCCCAAGTTTTTAAAAAATAAAAAAAAAGTAAAAAAAAATAAAAAATTAGAAATTAAAAAAAATATATATAATTATAACCAAATGTGCAAAACCAATCCAGCAGTATAAGTCCATTGGTACTGCAATATTACCAAGTTCACACATTCTGCAGTATCAGTCCAGTGGTGCTGTGTCCTGTGCTCTGTCCTGCTGAGTTCCGTAGTGCTGCTGGGTCCTGTGCCGTGTCCTGTTCAGTCCAGTGGTGCTGTGTCCTGTGCTCTGTGCTTCTAAGGGCATAGTTATTTCCCCATTATTCCCAAGTTTTTAAAAAATAAAAAAAAAGTAAAAAAAAATAAAAAATTTAAAAAAAAAAAAAATATATAATAATTATAACCAAATTTGCAAAACCAATCCAGCAGTATAAGTCCATTGGTACTGCAATATTACCAAGTTCACACATTCTGCAGTATCAGTCCAGTGGTGCTGTGTCCTGTGCTCTGTCCTGCTGAGTTCCGTAGTGCTGCTGGGTCCTGTGCCGTGTCCTGTTCAGTCCAGTGGTGCTGTGTCCTGTGCTCTGTGCTTCTAAGGGCATAGTTTTTTCCCCACTATTCCCAAGTTTTTTAAAAATTAAAAAAAAGTAAAAAAAAATAAAAAATTAAAAAAAAAAAAAAAATATATAATAATTATAACCAAATTTGCAAAACCAATACAGCAGTATAAGTCCATTGGTACTGCAATATTACCAAGTTCACACATTCTGCAGTATCTTGTGCTACATATAATGGAGACCAAAAATTTGGAGGATAAAGTAGGGAAAGATCAAGACCCACTTCCTCCTAATGCTGAAGCTGCTGCCACTAGTCATGACATAGACGATGAAATGCCATCAACGTCGTCTTCCAAGCCCGATGCCCAATCTCGTAGTACCGGGCATGTAAAATCCAAAAAGCCCAAGTTAAGAAAAAGTAGCAAAAAGAGAAACTTTAAATCATCTGAGGAGAAACGTAAAGTTGCCAATATGCCATTTACGACACGGAGTGGCAAGGAACGGCTTAGGCCCTGGCCCGTGTTCATGACTAGTGGTTCAGCTTCACCCACGGATCTTAGCCCTCCTCCTCCTCCCCCCCCCTACAAAAAATTGAAGAGAGTTATGCTGTCAGCAACAAAACAGCAAACAACTCTGCCTTCTAAAGAGAAATTATCACAAATCCCCAAGGCGAGTCCAAGGGTGTTGGTGGTTGTCAAGCCTGACCTTCCCATCACTGTACGGGAAGAGGTGGCTCGGGAGGAGGCTATTGATGATGTAGCTGGCGCTGTGGAGGAACTTGATGATGAGGATGGTGATGTGGTTATTGTAAATGAGGCACCAGGGGGGGAAACAGCTGATGTCCATGGGATGAAAAAGCCCATCGTCATGCCTGGTCAGAAGACCAAAAAATGCACCTCTTCGGTCTGGAGTTATTTTTATCCAAATCCAGACAACCAATGTATGGCCATATGTAGCTTATGTAAAGCTCAAATAAGCAGGGGTAAGGATCTTGCCCACCTAGGAACATCCTCCCTTATACGTCACCTGAATAACCTTCATAGTTCAGTGGTTAGTTCAGGAACTGGGGCTAGGACCCTCATCGGTACAGGGACACCTAAATCCCGTGGTCCAGTTGGATACACACCAGCAACACCCTCCTCGTCAACTTCCTCCACAATCTCCATCAGATTCAGTCCTGCAGCCCAAGTCAGCAGCCAGACTGAGTCCTCCTCAATACGGGATTCATCCGAGGAATCCTGCAGCGGTACGCCTACTACTGCCACTGCTGCTGTTGCTGCTGTTAGTCGGTCATCTTCCCAGAGGGGAAGTCGTAAGACCGCTAAGTCTTTCACAAAACAATTGACCGTCCAACAGTCGTTTGCCATGACCACAAAATACGATAGTAGTCACCCTATTGCAAAGCGTATAACTGCGGCTGTAACTGCAATGTTGGTGTTAGACGTGCGCCCGGTGTCCGCCATCAGTGGAGTGGGATTTAGAGGGTTGATGGAGGTATTGTGTCCCCGGTACCAAATCCCCTCGAGATTCCACTTCACTAGGCAGGCGATACCAAAAATGTACAGAGAAGTACGATCAAGTGTCCTCAGTGCTCTTAAAAATGCGGTTGTACCCACTGTCCACTTAACCACGGACATGTGGACAAGTGGTTCTGGGCAAACGAAGGACTATATGACTGTGACAGCCCACTGGGTAGATGCATCCCCTTCCGCAGCAACAGCAACAGCTGCATCAGTAGCAGCATCTACAAAATGGCTGCTCATGCAAAGGCAGGCAACATTGTGCATTACAGGCTTTAATAAGAGGCACAACGCTGACAACATATTAGAGAAAATGAGGGAAATTATCTCCCAGTGGCTTACCCCACTTAGACTCTCATGGGGATTTGTGGTGTCAGACAATGCCAGTAACATTGTGCGGGCATTAAATATGGGCAATTTCCAGCACGTCCCATGTTTTGCCCACACCATTAATTTGGTGGTGCAGCATTACCTCAAGAGTGACAGGGGTGTGCAGGAGATGCTTGCGGTGGCGCGCAAAATTGCTGGACACTTTCGGCATTCAGCCAGTGCCTACCGCAGACTAGAGGCACATCAAAAAAGCATGAACCTGCCCTGCCATCACCTCAAACAAGAGGTTGTGACGCGCTGGAACTCCACCCTCTATATGCTGCAGAGGATGGAGGAGCAGCAAAAGGCCATTCAGGCCTACACAGCCACCTACGACATAGGCAAAGGAGTGGGGATGCGCCTCAGTCAAGCGCAGTGGAGACTGATTTCCGTGTTGTGCAAGGTTCTGCAGCCATTTGAACTTGCCACACGAGAAGTCAGTTCCGACACTGCCAGCTTGAGTCAGGTCATTCCCCTGATCAGGCTGTTGCAGAAGCAGCTAGAGAAAGTGAGGGAGGAGCTGGTAAGCCATTGCGATTACACCAAGCATGTAGCTCTTGTGGATGTAGCCCTTCGTACGCTTTGCCAGGATCCGAGGGTGGTCTAGAAATGGTATCCTCTTCCTCAACAAGCCATCAGCTCATTTCCTTCCCACTACCCTCTGACACCCTTTCTTCATTTGACCCCACAAATGAAGAGGAAATTTCTACGCTCTTCTTATCTTCCTACTCTACCTCCTGTCCTCTTGATCCTATTCCCTCGCAAATTGGTAGATCCCTGTCTTCTGTGCTCATTTCACCTCTAACTCAAATCTGTAATCTCTCACTCTCTACTGGCATCTTTCCATCACTATACAAGCATGCAGTGATTACTCCTATTCTAAAAAAACAAAACTCCGACCCAAACTCTCTCTCAAATTACCGTCCCATCTCTCAGCTCCCTTGCCCCTCCAAGCTTCTAGAGAGACTTGCCTACACTCGCCTCACACGCTTTCTTTCCGCAAACAACCTGTTGGATCCTCTTCAGTCTGGCTTTCGTTCTCAACACTCCACAGAGACTGCGCTGACCAAGGTTGTTAATGATCTGATCACTGCTAAGACTGAACGCCATTACTCTCTCCTAATTCTCCTTGATCTCTCGGCTGCATTTGACACCGTTGACCACTCTCTTCTCATACAAACACTGCAATCCCTAGGTCTTCAAGACACAGTTCTATCCTGGTTCTCATCTTACCTCTCTAATCGCTCTTTCACTGTTAATTTCTCTGGAGCCACCTCTGCTCCGCTTCCCCTATCAGTTGGAGTACCACAAGGCTCGGTGCTAGGTCCTCTGCTGTTCTCTATCTATACCGCTTCTCTTGGAAATCTAATAAGTTCCTTTGGCTTTCAGTATCATCTCTATGCGGATGATACCCAAATCTATCTATCCTCTCCTGATATCTCGACATCTGTGTTGTCCCGTGTAACTGACTGTCTTTCTGCCATTTCATCTTGGATGGCCTCTCGTCAACTCAAACTTAATCTTTCTAAAACAGAGTTAATAATATTCCCACCCGCCAACAAGAGCATACCTGACATTTCTATCTCTGTTGATAACATGACCATAAATCCCACCCCACAAGCTCGCTGCCTAGGTGTAATCCTTGATTCACGCCTATCCTTTGTTCCCCACATTGACTCTATATCTAAATCATGTTACATACATCTAAAGAACATTTCCAGAATCCGCACATATCTCACACAAGACACTGCTAAAACCTTAATTCATGCACTAATCATCTCCCGCATTGACTATTGCAATTCCCTCCTTACTGGTCTTCCCAAAAACAGACTCAAACCCCTAAAATCTATTTTACATGCTTCGGCAAGACTGATTTTCCTTGCAAATAGCTATTCCTCTGTTGAATCACTCTGTATGTCTCTACACTGGCTGCCTGTCTTCTACCGAATCCAATATAAAATACTTTTACTAACCTACAAGGCCATCAACAAAGCTGCACCAACATACATCTCCTCTCTTGTCTCAAAATATCTCCCAACTCGGCAACTCCGTTCTGCAAAAGATCTGCGTCTCTCATCCACCCTCATTACATCCTCCCATTCCCGGTTACAGGACTTTTTTCGGGCTGCACCCACTCTATGGAACTCTCTCCCTCGCACAATAAGACTCTCCTCTGTTCTACAAACTTTCAAGCGTTCTCTGAAAACCTACCTATTCAGACAAGCTTATAATATTCCTCAACCACCATCTTAACCTCACTACCTTTAGCCTGTTACACAATTTCACACAAGACAACTACCCCCGGAATAACATTGTTGTGTGACAGGATCATTTAGCTTATGAGTCACCCTACCTTTGCAGTCTGGCTGGGCCAAGATGCAAAATGTATACTTAACCTCATGTGTCAATCTCCCATTGTCCCATAGATTGTAAGCTTGCGAGCAGGGCCTTCTCACCTCTTTGTCTGTTTTACCCAGTTTGTTTATTAGTTTATTACGTTTGTCCCCAATTGTAAAGCGCTACGGAATATGTTGGCGCTATATAAATAAATGATGATGATGATGATGATGGTCACTCTTTTAAAGTCAGAGGAATACATTCTGGCCACCGTGCTCGATCCTCGGTTTAAAGCGTATGTTGTGTCTCTGTTTCCGGCGGACACAAGTCTACAGCGGTGCAAAGACCTGCTGGTCAGGAGATTGTCCTCTGAAGAGGACCGTGACATGCCAACAGCTCCACCCTCATTTTCTTCCACATCTATGGCTGCGAGGAAAAAGCTCAGTTTTCCCAAAAGAGGCACTGGCGGGGATGCTGATAACATCTGGTCCGGACTGAAGGACCTGCCAACCATTGCAGACATGTCTACTCTCGCTGCATTGGATGCTGTCACAATAGAAAAAATTGTGGGTGATTACTTTGCTGACACCATCCAAGTAGACATGTCAGACAGTCCATATTGTTACTGGCAGGAAAAAAAGGCAGTTTGGAAGCCCCTGTACAAACTGGCTCTATTTTACCTGAGTTGTCCCCCCTCCAGTGTGTACTCGGAAAGAGTTTTTAGTGCAGCGGGGAACCTGGTCAGTGAGCGGCGAAGGAGGTTGCTTCCTCACAACGTTGAAAAAATGATGTTTATAAAAATGAATAATCAATTCCTCAATGAAGTACAGCACTGCCCTCCAGATACTACAGAGGGACCTGTGGTTGTGGAGTCCAGCGGGGACGAATTGATAATGTGTGATGAGGAGGAAGTACACACTGTAGGGGGAGAGGAATCAGAGGTTGAGGATGAGGACGACATCTTGCCTCAGTAGAGCCTGTTTAGTCTGTACAGGGAGAGATGAATAGCTTTTTTGGTGTGGGGGCCCAAACAAACCAATAATTTCAGCCAAAGTTGTTTGGTAGGCCCTGTCGCTGAAATGATTGGTTTGTTAAAGTGTGCATGTCCTATTTCAACAACATAAGGGTGGGTGTGAGGGCCCAAGGACAATTCCATCTTGGACCTTTTTTTTTTGCATTATATGACCAATCAACAGTCGTTTGCCATGTTCAAAAAGTAAAACCAAATTTAAAAAAATACAAGAAATTAAACCAAAAGTAAAATGCCGTGTCATAATTTAAAACAAGAGGTATTGACGTGCTCTAAAACTACTGTATTGTTGTTTATATTTTATAAACACTACACTTGAAAGCTTGAGTCTTTCAATAAAAAAGTAACTGTCCATTGCACGAATATTTGCAACAGGGACAATTTTAGGGTTAAGAAAGTCAACTAATAACACTTCGACGCTGTCTGTCTTTATAAACACTACACTTGGAAGTTGGAGGAGGTATTGTGGCCCCGGCACCAAATTTACTACCGGGGCCACTCCACTGTGCAGTCCATATTTAGGTGTATCAGATATTAAACAACGGTGACAGTTGATGCCCAATTTTTTAATTATATTGTGGCCTCGGTACCAAATTGTGTACCGGGGCCACCACACTACGCAGTCCAGATACTTGTTTGGTGAAATTCAGACCAGTTGAGGGTTTTATTATTATATTGTGTGGACCACTCTATCTATACCACACTACAACTCTATACCACTCTATTTCATACTTTAATTCTATTTCATACTTTAATTCTATTTCATACTTTAATTCTATTTCATACTTTAATTCTATTTCATACTTTAATTCTATTTCATACTTTAATTCTATTACTAATTACCATAAAGAGGAACAAAATAAACCAATTTTACCAAAAGTATAATATGACTTAGACTTACAAACACTACACTTGAAAGATCGTGCCTTTAAATGAAAAAGTCAGTCTTCATTGCACGACTATGTGCAACAGGGACAGTTTTTTGGGTTTACAAAGTCAAACAATAACACTTTGACCCTGTCTGTCTGGGATCTCAATGACGAATTGTCTGTACCATGTTTGGAGGAGGTATTGTGGCCCCGGTATCAAATTGGGTACCGGGGCCACCCCACTATGCAGTCCAGATACTTGTTTGGTGGAATTCTGACCAGTTGAGGGTTTTATTATTATATTGTGTGGACCACTCTATCTATACCACACTACAACTCTATACCACTCTATTTCATACTTTAATTCTATTTCATACTTTAATTCTATTTCATACTTTAATTCTATTTCATACTTTAATTCTATTACTAATTACCATAAAGAGGAACAAAATAAACCAATTTTACCAAAAGTATAATATGACTTAGACTTACAAACACTACACTTGAAAGATCGTGCCTTTAAATGAAAAAGTCAGTCTTCATTGCACGACTATGTGCAACAGGGACAGTTTTTTGGGTTTACAAAGTCAAACAATAACACTTTGACCCTGTCTGTCTGGGATCTCAATGACGAATTGTCTGTACCATGTTTGGAGGAGGTATTGTGGCCCCGGTATCAAATTGGGTACCGGGGCCACCCCACTATGCAGTCCAGATACTTGTTTGGTGGAATTCTGACACGTGGAGGGTTTTTTAATTATATTGTGGCCTCGGTACCAAATTGTGTACCGGGGCCACCACACTACGCAGTCAAGATAGATAGATGCGTATTGCGTATCATAGATAAAGTACATTCAGTGGTGTGGGGCAAATTGAAAAATATTCAAAATGCACTGACATTATCAAAAACAAGAGGTTGTCACACGCTAAAACTCCAACATGTATATGATGGAGAGGATGGAGGAGCAGCCGTATGTGTAGTGTAATGCAGATCTGTTGAAGGTTTTTTATATATTTTATTGTGGTGCCCAGTGCCCACTCCTCTACGCAGTCCAGGTACATTTATTGGTGCGAATCATAAAAGTTCAGGGTTTTTAATATATATTGTGGTGACCCACTCCTCTACGCAGTCCAGGTACAATTATTGGTGCGAATCATAAAAGTTCAGGGTTTTTAATATATATTGTGGTGACCCACTCCTCTACGCAGTCCAGGTACATTTATTGGTGCGATTCATAAAAGTTCAGGGTTTTTAATATATTGTGGTGACCCACTCCTCTACGCAGTCCAGGTACATTTATTGGTGCGAATCATAAAAGTTCAGGGTTTTTAAGATATTGTGGTGACCCACTCCTCTACGCAGTCCAGGTACATTTATTGGTGCGAATCATAAAAGTTCAGGGTTTTTAATATATTGTGGTGACCCACTCCTCTACGCAGTCCAGGTACATTTATTGGTGCGAATCATAAAAGTTCAGGGTTTTTAATATATTGTGGTGACCCACTCCTCTACGCAGTCCAGGTACATTTATTGGTGCGAATCATAAAAGTTCAGGGTTTTTAAGATATTGTGGTGACCCACTCCTCTACGCAGTCCAGGTACAATTATTGGTGCGAATCATAAAAGTTCAGGGTTTTTAATATATTGTGGTGACCCACTCCTCTACGCAGTCCAGGTACAATTATTGGTGCGAATCATAAAAGTTCAGGGTTTTTAATATATATTGTGGTGACCCACTCCTCTACGCAGTCCAGGTACATTTATTGGTGCGATTCATAAAAGTTCAGGGTTTTTAATATATTGTGGTGACCCACTCCTCTACGCAGTCCAGGTACATTTATTGGTGCGAATCAAACAAGTTGATGGTTTTCTTATTATATATATTGTGGTGACCCACTCCTCTACGCAGTCCAGGTACATTTATTGGTGCGATTCATAAAAGTTCAGGGTTTTTAATATATTGTGGTGACCCACTCCTCTACGCAGTCCAGGTACATTTATTGGTGCGATTCATAAAAGTTCAGGGTTTTTAATATATATTGTGGTGACCCACTCCTCTACGCAGTCCAGGTACATTTATTGGTGCGAATCATAAAAGTTCAGGGTTTTTAATATATATTGTGGTGACCCACTCCTCTACGCAGTCCAGAAAGATACCTTGTTGCAACGTTTTGGACTAATAACTATATTGTGAGGTGTTCAGAATACACTGAAAATTAGTGGAAATGCTTGTTATTGAATGTTATTGAGGTTAATAATAGCCTAGGAGTGAAAATAAGCCCAAAAACTTGATTTTTAAACTTTTTATGTTTTTTTCAAAAAAAATCCGAATCCAAAACCTTAAATCCGAACCGAGACCTTTCGTCAAGTGTTTTGCGAGACAAATCCGAACCTCAAAAATAACGAAAATCCGGATCCAAAACACAAAACACGAGACCTCAAAAGTCGCCGGTGCACATCCCTATATAAAACGTGTATAGTGTGTACACAAGAGTTGGCATGTTGATCGGGACTTTCAATTGTTGGTAAAATCATTAACGATATCTCATCTGGAGAAATTTTCTGTAATGTGTACCCAGCCTAACTTAAGGTTTATTGAAGTTGTAACTTGACATGTATTTTGACATTAACACATTTTCGCAGTGAAACATTTTCGAGTTCTGATTTTGCTTTGACATTACCCGCTGTATAATCTTGCATTTCGCAGAGTTCATAGTCTCTGTATAGAGCTGTGATAACAATGGTCATTTCTGCCCATGGTGTGGTTTTACCAGCAAAGCATGCAAATATTTCACAGAACAGTTTTGAAAAGTTCACTTAATCTAGTCTAGTCTCATCTTGTTCATGAAAAGTGTTTCAGTGCATTGGAATTAATCTGATTTCCTTATCGCAGACACAAACACACATGCTATGAGCAAATTAATCAGGAGTCAAATAACCTACCAGTATGTATTTGCACCATGTGGGGAAACCAACAAGGGGAGAACATACAAACATGCAGATAGCTCCCTCATAAGAATTCAAGGCTCCAGTACTGTGAGAAGGTATAGCAATGCTTTATAATGTGTCACTGCCCGGGGAGAAGGTCCAAGGGACAAGTGCGGTGGTAGATGATGACGCATATCTCAACATCGCTACACAATGACGCAATTTGAGGCCGCAAGTCAAGCCCCCACTCTTAAATGACTCAATTAGCATCAGCCTGCAACTGGGTCATGGTGATACCATTCGATAACCCCCAAAATTCGGTAGCCTGTTAGACATCCCGAGATAGTAAGCAAGTATGGTCAATGCCCCACTTATAAACACCTGTGCTCATTGTGTGGCCATATAGAGAAAGTCATGCCTACAAGTTGTCAGGTGCTGTCCCCGCGCACACGCAAGATGCCGGGGATGGCCACCTTCTCTCTTCCCCAGATGTCCCATTGCCAAGCGACGGGACACTACTTCTGGTTCCTGGCTGGAAGTTCGGGCGCAAGTACCTGAACATCGCATCTCAGTTGCTAGGCAACGGAGACGCCTGCATCGCTTCCTGTCGGTGGTCAGAACAGCTGACCACCGACCCCACATCCACCAATGACAGGCAGCAATTATGTATTTAAACTAGAGATGCTCACTGACCCCCGTGTTTTGGTTTTGGTTTTGGATCTGGATTACCGTCGTGCTTTGGTTTTGGTTTTGTTTGGTTTTGTTTTGTAATTTTGTTTAAAAATGAAAGTTTTTGGGCATAAAATAACCGAATTTAGTGCTCCACCTGTTTCTTGGATAAGTAATGTAATTGTAAAGCTATATAATTATGAAAAAAACAGTTTAATTCCTGGTAGGCTGTCATTAATTCTACACACAAACCAGATTGTCTTCCTCTCCATCTATGCATATTGGCAATGCAGCCATCGTCTTTGGGTGTATATTACACCCTACACTTATAGTTAAATATATAAAGAAATGGACAAAGCCAGTTTGGTTTCTGTCTCTCTAGGCCCCGCTCCACTTGTAGAAAATAGTAAAAAATTCAGCCGCTATAGACTCTACAATATAAATTGAAATGGACAAAGGCAGTTTGGTTTCTGTCTCTATAGGCCCCCCTCCACTTGTAGAAAATAGTAAAAAATTCAGCCGCTATAGACTGTAGAATATAAAAAGAAATGGACAAAGGCAGTTTGGTATCTGTCTGCATCAGACCCCCTCTCCACTAGGAGTAAAATAGAAAACTATTCAGCCGTTATAGACTCTAGAATATAAATAGAAATTGAGAAAGTCAATTTGGTATCTGTCTGCATCATAATCATCAACATCATCATTAGCGCCGTTGTCGCCTACACAAATCTCCCCCTCATCCTCTTCCAATTCCAAAGTGGCATCCTCAATTTGTGTATCACCGGCTACACTCGGGCTGTTCAGGTACACATCAGTAGAACTGCTGAAAGGGCACCTCTTTATGGGTACACAAACAGAATGCTCACGATTAGACATATTACTGGTGGATGGACTCTCCACAGGGACTGGTGTAATTTCTGATTAAGAGCATACATTATCCTCTAATGCCTTACTGTTGTCTTGCAGCTCGAATTTCCCGCGTAACAGTAGTTGTGCACCACTTTTAGACTCCAAATTACTTGGTCTTGCTTGGTCACGAGTGACTGTACAAGAAGAAGGCTCAGTAACATTTGGGTGGGTGTTTTTTTTCCCCTGACATAAAAAGACTATGTACTTTTACATAGGCTTTATCAGATGACATACTGGGAACACTACCATCAGGATTGGTGCCAGCACCTGCTTGCTGATTCTGCTCATATGTGGACTGCTTTGATTCCATTTTAATGAGCCTAAAGCACTTGTAGTGCAAAATATTGTATAGATAGATACTGCTGCTAAATATGACTTTTGGCAGCCAGAAAAATTATTGTTTCACGCTGGGGAATATGGGACACCCCAAAGCACTTGTAGTGCAAAATATTGTATAAATACTGCTGCTAAATATCACTTTTGACAGCCAGAAAAATTAGTGTTTCAGACTGGGGAATATGGGACACCCCAAAGCAATTGTAGTGCAAAATATTGTATAAATACTGCTGCTAAGTATGACTTTTGGCAGCCAGAAAAATTCTTGTTTCACACTGGGGAATATGGGACACACCAAAGCACTTGTAGTGCAAAATATTGTATAAATACTGCTGCTAAGTATGACTTTTAGCAGCCAGAAAAATTCTTGTATCACACTGGGGAATATGGGACACCCCAAAGCACTTGTAGTGCAAAATATTGGGGGGGAAAAAGCCTCTTTTATCCTCCTCTCTTCCTGCTCTAACAATTGCTAATAGAATTTCTTAATAATAATAGAATTGAATAGATTAGAATTGAAATAATAATACAAAGAATAAGGTGTACAATTGCTCTGTCCCTGCTCTAATACAACCTGTGACCTAACCCTGCTCTCTCCCTCTGTCAAATGGCGATGGATTGCTGTGTAGGCGAGTATTTATGCTTTTCAAATATCGCGAGAACCGAGCTCTAAGATCCGACTACGTCATGATGATGTTTTGCCTCGATTTCGATTCTGAACGGGCGGCAGAGCACCGAGCCTGCTCAGCTTGGTACTCGGATAGGCGAAGTTCGGGTGGGTTCGGATCTCTGGGAACCGAGCCCGCCCATCTCTAATTTAAACCAGACTCTGGCACCACTAGGGTGCCAGAGTATCTAGATCCCTAGACTCCAGCACTTTGCCGGTTACCAGTATATACCTGACTACTTGGATTCTGATCCGGTTCTGTCTGACTACTCTTTTGGATCTCCCTCTGGACCTATCCTGATTTCCTAGTATTGACCTTTTGGCTTTCTGGTCCTGCTCCTGCCTACTCCTTCAGTACCTGATTTGCCCTCACAGTTTGACCTTTGGACTGCCCTCACCTCGCTGGTAGCTAACTGGGAGGGCCGTGGACTGCATGTCTCTGCAGAAAACCCCAAACCCCCTTGCATTGGTCCCTGGCGTAGACCTGAGGCGTGTTTAGACTCCGCGCATCCTAGCTTAGCAGCGCCAATACCGGCAGGTAAGACCTTCAGAGCAAGTCATATAGCCACATGTATGTACATTTTTCTGTATGTTTTTTTGGAAGATGGCAGTGCACATATTTAATTATTACTGTTTACCTCTGAGCTAAATAATACAATGCTGCAGTGTTTAGCAGCGGATAAGAAGGTGTCACCTTGACAGCGAATTTGTTTTTTTTACAAAGTAACAAATCAGAATTCATCAGGACACATCCAGGAAATTTCATGAATTGTGGTTTCCTCGTCCAGATCTTGGTAGAATGCATAATGAGTTGCAAAGTAGACAAAACACAGAATTGATATTCATGGAACGAGATAATAATAATACACCAGTACATTTCTCTCTTCTACCGAACCAAAGAGACTGATTTTCATATCTGAAATATGGAGTTAAAATGCTGTGGTCGACCTTACCTTGAATTTCTACTGCGGCTATATTAAAACACTTAAAATGAGCAATATCACAAGAATACCGCCATTAATCACTAAACAGCTGCTGAGATCAAAGGGACAAAATGGTCATATATCAGTTGTTCGACGCTAGAACTTTATACTCTTTGAATTCACCAAAGTGTACAGAGCATTTCTGTTACCTAGAAGACTGCAAGCCATTCATTTTTATGTTTGGTGCCCTGTTTGGCCTCCTCCTAGAGCAATAAATGATTAGGTAGAGGAGGAAGGGATGTCAGCACAGCCAAATCTTCTGCACAAATTGTTGTAGTTTCCTTTGCAAACAAATAAATTAAAATAGGACCTAAATAATTCAATGCCTTGTAAATCAGACTCTAACTGTTTTGCTCATCTCCATGTAGTATATACTCGTTTCACACTCTAGGCAGTTTTTCAAAATGTCAATTTACACAGATGATCGGATATGCCGGGCAGATTAAAAGTTCCCAAACATGCAACAATTTCTATGGGATTTTAACATAAAACATTTTAATAGGATTTTATTAGGAATCTCTTTCGGAAACACGATCATCCAAGTTTGACCACAATTGTATTGGTATGAGTGCTGTTAGATTGAATGAACATAATTGCACCATCTCATTTCGGCACGTGATCCCTATATCATTTTAAGATTTTGCTCATCCTGTGTGTTCACAAATAATTCAATGAAAAGTTAGTTTACAAAAATGTCTTCAATTCAAATTCATAGAGGCATATTCAATTACGATTCCGGTCCGCGGGATCGCGCCGAAACAGATAACATGGATCTAATAATGTGGCTTTTCGTTCGCAGCCCATAGGGTTGCATACGAAAATCTGCGTTATTGTGGTACCGTATTACCGGCAATACTGCGCACTTTCCACGGTAGCGGACCAGAATCGTAATTGACTATGCCCCATAGAATTGTTGTGGTGCGGTGTGACCTGTCTCTGAATAATCACAATGATAATGATAATTACTGAGTATTAGAATAGAATGTTAAAACACCCTTTAAAATTTCCAGTGGGGCTCAAGAATAAGTGCAAACAAAATAATGAGCGGTGGACCATCCCTAATACATGCTGGAAGATTTTAATTTACACATATTCAACAATACAGCCCAACTAGTATACAACTTGATTGCAGTAATTATATTGACATTCCATGATACTTCATAATGTGATCAGGGCCTTTCACTAAATACAGACCATCATGCCCCTTGGTCTCAAATCTTTGGGCTGTTGGTCGGACATTGAAGGGACACTTGGGCGGACACTTCTTGAGTTTTGGGTATGTTGGGTTCCAATATCCGCTTGATGATCAGAGATGCGATTTGGTTTTTCAGACCCGGTAGCACGGGTTTTTGGTAGTTTGGGTTCTAATGCCAGATGAAATGGATGGTACTTGACGGCCGACAAACATTGCCAGCCGGCGGCCTCTGCCTGATGGGCGCACATTAGCTTATTTTATACAATGGTAGAGTCCGTCTTCCTTCAAAGGGTCAAGCTTTGGTTGGTTTGGTTGCGTTCGGTTAGTTCAGAAGGGACGCGGGTTCTCAAATTCTTGGGGGTAATGGATACCCAAATTTCTTATGTTCAATAAACTATGACCTCTGTTTTTTTGTGTCTTTTATTTCTTAGTAGGTTTTTAAGACATTATTGTTATTGGGGACCTTACTATTTGAGAACGAACTTCAACCATTACCCATTTTAGTCCATTGACCATATAAAAACAGCGGACTAACGGCTCAAGGCTTCTATGTCCGGAAAACAAAGCTGAATAAAGCAAAGCATCATTCTTGCAAAGTATGGATATAATATATAATACATGACTAGGCATCAATAACTTATGATTACATCATTTCTAGCCCTATTAATAATGTTATAATTTAAATGAGTTTATACCTATAATTAATGTCAGTTGGGTATGATTTATTAATAAAATATGGGAATTGTTCCTCAAGCACTAAATTACAATAAAATCTTCTGCAGTTAGATAAAAATCAGTTTTCTTCCTAATTAAGGAGTCAAGCAGGCATCATGTCTGATCGAATTAACTGCAGCTGCTTAGTCCCCAATTTGTCCTCACACGTATAGCTGTAGAGAGATGATAGGACAACATCGGCTCTGTTCTATTGTTATTTTAGTGTCAATTATATAGAAATCGTGTGTGTGGGGAGTGTTGGGGGGGTTGCCGTTCCCGTGTGACATGGACGGGAAATAAATATTAAATTATTCTTTTCTTGCCAGCACATAAATCTCATTACTTTTACAACATACAAAGATTGTGGGTGCACACTGAATGTTTAATTTGCATGCAACTTAGACCAGTCAATTATTGGAAATCTATTGCAGGGTGAACCTAATCTGTCTAAACAGTGTTTCAACTTTTCCAACTTTTGGTTTTGCAGGATTGAACAGTGGAACTTTAGACAGAAGCCTGAGAACATTTCATTTTCCCAAGTGGAATGATTCTTTTCAGCAATAAATCAAGCAACCCAGTAACCGAGGCTACTTAATTATCGTATATGAGGCATATCTGCAGCCTGATCCTCTAGTTAGATTCAGATGCTAAATCAGACACATTTGGAGATGTCTGCTGTGAAATAAAAATAATCTAAAATTACATGCTACAGTATACCTTCCAAAATGACACAGTGTGAGATTACAGAAAGGACAGTTAAAAAGAAGTGATGTAACCAGCAATGTTCCAATGTTCCATTTAAAGCTGCAGAACCACCTAGAAAAGTTTTTACTAACATGCCCCCTTCCCCTAGCCCTGTAGACTGCTCCGCGTGGGCGGGGTTTTCCCAGGGTGGTTCCATTCCTCTCCTAGCTCAGGCTCCTCCCGCTCACACCCCCTTTGCTGCCATCTGAAAATGGTAAGCTTTATTCATTTGGGGGTGTAGTAGCCAACTGGGCTTCAAATAGAGGAGTGGGATCTATTAGTAAACATTTAACATGTAATCTATGGAATATCCTTTGTTGATAGGTATGTTTTATCAAATTGAAGCATGATTTTATAATGTGGTGTAACAGGCAATAGTTTTTTGAAGATGAGCTATCTGGAAATTAAAAAGTTAAAACCCCCACCTGTAAGGGCTGCATTGAGAATGCTGTTTAATGTAACATTGCACAATGAATGTTTTTTTTTACCTACCAAGTTCTGTTTGTTAACACTACAATTTCCAGGTTGCTCATCATCAAACCATCTTTACAATAGTGATGCAATCATAATCCTGCTTTAACTGTAATCCTACTGTTTACAAACCTGGATTAATAGAAAGACCCAGTGGAAAAGTCATTTTTCATCTTTTGTGAGGTCTGGCACCTCTTTTTGTTGTACCCGTTTTATGGATATGTGCACAGTTTTGTGACGTCATTGTGGTGAAGGAAGGAAAGTTTTCAATCTCCATTATGGGAGGAACAGTCTGGACCAGTGGTTGAAGTGTAAATTTAGAAAGGTCGGTATGGAAAGTGCAAGTGACTGGTATGTGATACAGTGTTAGCTTATTAGGCCCCGCCCATGTGGTTGTGGTAGGCGAGGCCACCAGGTGAGGGGATGTTTAGTTTAATCATGCAAGTGCCTCATCTAACATGTTGCCAGTGACGCGGACAGCCACGTCACCAGTGGGCAGAGCGCATATGCGCCAGCGGTGGCTAAGTGAGCCTCACATGGAGGTTTCCCCACGAACCGGGACTAGCGGCCATTTTGAAATGCCGTAACCCGGGAGGTAGGAAGGAATTCACAGGGCCCCAGCAGAAAGGGGGTACAAGGTGAATGGTTACGAGTCCCCAAGTGAGAGTGACTCATACTTGCCAACTTTTCCTCAATGGCTTCAGGGAGATCCCGGGGGAGGTGGGTGTGCGGGGGTGGGGCTTTACGAATCGCATAATTTTGGCACCGCCCCCGAAACGATTGTCACAATTTTGGCCAATTACAGCAGGGGCAGGGCTAAGATGATGCAATATTTGTATCATTAAGCCGCCCCCCCCCCCCCCCACCACCACTTATCTATTGCGGGGGCAAGAACTGGATGGTTGCCCTGCTCTCCCGGGTGGTCTCCCAGAAATGCAGGAGTCTCCCGGACATTCCGGGAGAGTAGGCAACTATGCGTTAAAGAAAATCAGCTAATGATTCTCTAAAGACTAAAGTGTCTTTAACATTTCTGTCTCCATTACTGAAGTCATGTTGTCTTACCTGTCAGTCTTTGATTAAATCTTGGTCTCCGTGAAAATGGCCACCTCCATAGGCATCAATACATGGACATAGGACACAATTTCTGAACAGTGTCATCATGCCACAGATGGTGAAGCCAACCACGTCTTGTACTGGCTCAGCATCAGGGAGAATGCCAGACTCTTCAGGGAGTGAGGGAGGTCACCCCTATTTCAGGGAGTCTCCCTGACATTCAGGGAGAGTTGGTAAGTATGGGGTGACTCCATTAAAGAGTCTAAAGTGAGGTGCATGGCAGAAGCCATGAAGCATCAATTAGGGAGAGCCCCAATCAGTGGCGGATCCAGGGGGGGGGGGATCGGGGCGATCGCCCCCCCCCCCAGCAGACACTTGCTGCCGACGGCTGCACAGTATGTGCAGGTCCGTCCAGCCATCACAGGCAGGGACAGTGTTCTGCCCGGCTGCTCTGATTACACAAGGGCCCCAGCAGAGCAGCCGGGCAGCACACTGTCCCTGCCTGTCATGGCTGGACGGACCTCCACATACTGTGCAGCCGTCGGCAGCCTAAACTGTTATTAACATATGGGGCTCAGACCACAGGGGGATTCCCACCATCAGGGGTACCACAATAGAGGCCTACCAGAAGTATGTGGATAGAGAAGAGTTCTCCAAATAAAGCACCAGAGGAGTGTTCCTCATGGTTTGGGGGTAGCCCATCATGTTACACTGGCAGTAATAAGAGCCACGGATAATGGACACAGTAAGGTACCAGCAGGAGGATCCTCACCTTCAGGGGTACCCCAGAAATAACATAGCCCCAGCGGGCAGAAGTTGGAGAAAGGCAGAGAGAGTCTGAGAGCACCTTCCACCAGGTACCCCATGGAGTATCCTCCTTGGCAAGACCCCCATACCTTGAAGGTGGGTCGCTGAACGGTACAGCGCAGCTAATTGGGAAGTGCGGCTGGTGTGGAGATTGGAGACCGCATGGCAGAGGAGTCCCTGGTTAGTGTTTTGTAAAGTGCTGTGGAATTTGCTGGCGCTAAGTAAATAAATGTTGATGAACTGTTGGACTGTTGTCCTGAGGACCTGTACTTGTCCATCTGTGACAGAGTGAGATTAAATATATTGAAGATCCTATGTGATGCACCTGTGGAACTACTGTTCCCAGCAGCACCGGCTAGTATGTAACATGCTATGATTTTATAAGTACTGTGCAGGAGGGTGATATCAGGAGACAGCAAAA
The DNA here is from genome assembly GCF_038048845.1 of Mixophyes fleayi. NCBI lineage: Eukaryota > Metazoa > Chordata > Amphibia > Anura > Limnodynastidae > Mixophyes > Mixophyes fleayi. The sequence continues at coordinate 17,882,876 of NC_134403.1, forward strand.
ACATCTGCTGAAGAAAATGTGCAGGAGGAGACGGCGTTTAAATTGTGAGTATTCTTGCAACTGTTTTTCTGTACTGTGCAGGAGGAAGAGGAGCTAAAATAGGATTATGTTCCTGTTTTGAACTGAGATGGCCTGGCGTCCAATATTACTGTTATTGCACCAGGCGCACACTAGTGTCTACTCCACATTACGGCTGTGCTAAACACCTTTGGGTATATTTACTAAACTGCAGGTTTCAAAAAGTGGAGATGTTGCCTATAGCAACCAATCAGACTCTAGCTGTCATTTTGTAGAATGTGCAAAATAAATGATAACTAGAACCTGATTGGTTGCTATAGGCAACACCTCTACTTACCGCAGTTTAGAAAATCTAGCCCCTTGTGTATTCGGGGGGGTTTCTCTGGTCCTATTATTATACATTGTGAGGCCCCCCAGCAAGTCGGAGGCCCGGAAACATTCTCCCCTAGCTCCCATCTGGTAGGGCCTGACGGTACCCACGAGCTAGCCAGGGCAGAAAGTACCACCTGGAATTGCAACAAAGGCCACCAGGGGCATCCTTCACATTACAATGGAGGCAGTAGGAGAAGCGGCCGTATGTCTTACCACCATATACCCCCAACATCCACCACTGGTCTGGGCACGAGTGGATCATAGATACAATAATGCCCCATCGCAGGGACCCAAACACAAGATTACATTTTACAGAACTAGATGATCTAGGGAACTTTAAAGGGTAGTAAGGGCTTATGCTTGGAGAGGATTCAAATTAATTGGAAGTCTACACAGTCATGTTATATAGTTAGATTTATAAACTCCCTCAGAGGCAATAATGGGACCATTCTATATAGGGGAAAGACAAGCGCCACTCCAGGGTTATTTCATAGTGGTTTCTAGCACATAAACTAATGTAAATGAAAAAAATGTAAAATTGAGAAATTTGAAATATAAGATTATTATTATTGTTATGTATATAGTGCCACTGTATCACACAGCACTGTACGTGTATATGTATTTATTCATATTAGTCCCTGCCCTATTGGAGCTTACAGCAAACCCAATTTAGGCAGGACAGTTCCGGTTCAGGGACTTTTGTCCCATTTCATTGACAATTTGGAGAAATGCCCCACTGAGTGGGGCCCCTTCAATGCCATGTGTACCAACAGCAGGTGAGTGTGGGATTGAATGGGTGTTTATAAGTAGGGTCGTTATAAGGGGGTACATGTGTAAGGGACCCAGACAGATCAGGGGGCCCACTGCCCGCCGATGATCCCGATGGCACCTTCTTCAGGACCAGCCACTTACCTTCATTTGGCCACGGATCTTATAATCCATCCCTCCCTCCCCCTATGTGTGGCCTCCTCCTATCCCTGTAAGAGACAGGCACCATCCCATGTGTGCAGAGCAGTAAGAGAGGCAGACAGAAGAGTCTGCCTCTCCCACACAGTGCGGGTGGAACAAAATAAGTGTGAGAGAGGGGCGGTGTTAATATAATGTGTGAGGCAAGTGAGTGGAGGATCATAATATAATGTGGGTATGAGGTAGGCTTTTAATCTAATGTTGCAGTGTAGGTGGGGGCTATTTAGTTAATGGGTGATATTTTACTTGTGGGGTGATGGTAGGGCAATTTAATTTATTGGTGGGGCTATTTAATTTAATAGTGGTGCCTATCAATTTAAGATGGTGTGATGGGACCTTTAATGCTGGTTTGGTTTTGGGGCTATTAATTGAATGCGAGGCTGTTTGGGGATATTAAGATCTATTTATTAAATGCGTATAGGAAATATTTAAGAGTAGAGATGGTTTGAGGGGAAATAGGTATATTTATTAAATGTAAATGCTATTCAGAAGCATCAGAACTTTCCCTAATCTGTCCTCTTTCAAACGAACATTAAAAACCTACCTTTTCCTTAAAGCCTTCCAGTCTCATGCCTAAACTCCCACTGGTCGGCTACCTCTCTTTCTCATCCCTTCTTCCCTTCTCCCCCTTCCTCCCGTCTCTCCGTGTCATCCATGTGTCTGTCTGTCTTCCCCTCCCTTTAGATTGTTCGCTCCTTTGAGCAGGGCTCTCCTACCTTCTGTATCCATCACTTTTAACTGCGCTCTCCAGCTACTCAGCTCACCTCTTCTCAGTCCCTCTGCCTCCTCTCGCTTCTCTCTGCTCCCCTCAGTGGCTCTCAACCTGTCATCCGTGCCCACCCTCTTGGGCCATAGTTACCTGCCTATACTCACTTTTCCCCTCCCTCCCTCTCTTTCATGCTGTGCCTGAGCCCCCAGAGTTATAGTGCTTACTGTTACTTGTACTGTGCTGTTTCACCTTGTACTGTGCCATTGTTTGTCCTTGTACGGCGCTACGGATACTTTGTGGCGCCCTATAAATAAAAATTAATAATAATAATAATAATAATATTCATTTATTGCCGGGGTCGGGGGTATCTACTGTAATTTGGGTGGGAGGTAAACTATTAATTTAATAGTGGATTGTGTGGGTCAGTGCTAATTATTTAAGAGTGTGTGCTTTTATTAATTTATTTGTGGGGTAATAGTGGGGCTATTCAATTTATGGAGAGGTGTCGGGACCTTTAATTTAATGCTGGTTTGGGGCTATTAACTGAATATGGGGCTGAGTTTGGGGTGGAAGGCTGTTTATTGAATGTGAATATGAAATATTTTAATATTGGGAATGGTTTTTGGAAATGGTTATATTTATTAAATGTAAATGCTATTAATTTATTGCTGGGATTGTATGGAAGGAGGAAAGCAGGTTTACTTATTAAATGAGAGTACTATTAATTTAATGTCAGTCTGGTTGGAGGGAAATAGATCTATTTATCAAATGTGAGTACTATTATTTCAATGATGGAACTGGGGGGAGCCCTGGTGATAAAACATGATTTAATGACGGTGCTGGTTGGAGTTTTCTAAACTTCATTTATCGATTTTTTTTCCAAATAGGGCAACCAACATTCCAGGATCCAGACAAGCAGCAACTGATCTAAAAATACCAGCAGCCACAGGTGGTAAAAGTGACAAGAACAGGTAGGAGAGAGCAGGACAGTCTGCCAACTGTCCTGAATCTGTTGGAGCAGTCCCGAATTTGGGTGATTCTCGCTTAGTCAGGATTTGGTCTGACTGCAAGGACAGTTGGGAGGTATGTCCACTTGGGAGGTATGTCCCGCTTCACACTATACTACTCATGAAGGCAGATCTGTACCTAACAGTAGTGCACACAGTATTGTCTGTGTATTTTTCTAAAATGTGTCTAAAGTTATAACCATGTTGCATCATAGGAGCCCCCTGTCTTAAGTCCCCCAGTCCACCAGAGCATTAATCCAGCTCAGATAGGGAAAGCTGCTCCCCAACATTGAAGCTCTGCCTAACAGAAGTCCTTATTATTCTATTTAAGATTAGAATATTTTACTCATTGACAAACGTGAATACAGTTAAAGGTAGTACATTATCCTGCACTAAACCATGAGCCATAAACTGAATCCCAGCCGTACACCCACTTTCTAAACAGAGGCCTTTTATGTTCAGTTTACAGATAGTTGCCTTTGATAATGTAATTTATATTATCATGTTTACATGTCTGTTTATTGCCTGTTAGGATAAATATTTTACCAGATGCCTTTGATGATGATGATTACAGCACTGTGTAATACTGGTCACAATGGTGAGCTCTGCAGACCGATGAGTTTGAGTGTGTTAAGAGATCCTGGGAACTGATTCTTTGATATTATAGCTTTAACAGTGTCCACTACTCCCATGTTATATCTATTGCCTCACTGATCCTACAGTATATACTGAGCAATTGCACTATAAAACCTCTTCTGTTTTGCATAAAAAAATAACTGTAAATGTCTATACTTCTTCTGCATAAAGAATTGAGAGAACTTTTAAACATACTGAACTTATGCCATGTCTTGCTGTAGTAGCCTGGTGTAGTAGCCTGGTGTAGTAGCCTGGTGTAGTAGCCTGGTGTAGTAGCCTGTCTGCTTACAGTGTACAGTATACAACTTTCAGAGCTGCTAAGTCTGGCTGGAAATTTCATTCTATATTGCACATATGTACTATCAACAGTGCTGTGCCTAGACTTAGGATATAAGGGGCACATGGGTAGGTCTGTGGGGTGGTATGATGGCATGAAAATGGCATGTGGGGGGGTCTCAAGGCATACGGGGTGGCCTGATGGGCATATAAGGGTTTTTTAATTAATTTAGCAGGATGTGCAGGCTATAAGAAACAATGATGACTATTTAAGACAAATTAAATGTGTCCTTGGGCTAAACACATGGTGAGGGAGGGGTGTGGATTTGACTGCGTCAATTTAGCGTGACTACGCCTCTTTCTCTTGCACGTACCACCACAACGTTTTTGGATAGTGAGCAGAAACCAGAGCACCCACAGGCAGCCCACACAAATACAGCCTAGACATATTCTTACTGTCAAGTATTTTAGTAGAACAAAGATACTTTTACTCGTTTGAGGGCCATGTTGGGAAATCTGAGCGGCATGTGGGGGAGTTTCAGAATACATGTGGGCGAGTGTGGGGCATTATATGACAAACGGGGGTCTGAGGTCATATGGGACTATTGTGGAGTCAGTGGCAGATCTGCGTGGTATGTGGTGGAATTTTGGAGCAGGTGGGCATAGGGGTTGCATTTTGGGATAAGTGATGTGGGGGATGGGGGTTGTTTTGAAATGAAGGGTGTTATACCCATAACACCTTAGTTGGACGAGGTTTGGAACAGGCTTAGGTTTCATGTATGGAGAATAAAACTGCAACAACCTATTGCGTATATAAAGAACACGCTTGTAAAACATGTAAAAGTCTAGGGCGTACATTTTCTAAGCAGTGGTTTTGCAAAACCACCAGCTTTTTGGCGCTTTGATGTTCGGACTGAAAACCATGCAATTCACTAAACGCCAAACCGCACATCAAAGTGCATAAAAATTCTGATTTACAGACCAGGTAGGTATACAGACAGCTCCCATTTACTAAGGGACAGTTTGCCAAACCACCGCTTATTGGTACCATCTCTGTCCAGCTGTGGGACCCACAGAGCTCACTTGTCATTGCTGTTTCAGCACCTGTTCAGCTACCCACTGAGCTCAGTGGGCATCTGAACAGTGCTTTGAAGTCCACAATATCCGTCTATGTTATCCTCTTCACCCTCGTGTTGCTGTCATTTTTTGCTCCCCAGGACCACTTTCCCAATTCCTTAACAATTTTACGGCCTGGCTCACTTATTTTTAATCCCTTTGACCTACCTACTCTCATACCAGACAATTTCAACATTCCCATTGATAATCCCACTGTCTCCTCTGCCACTAAATTTCTTTCACTTATATCCTCCTTTGGTCTCTCAAAATGGGCCTCATCTCTCACCCACTGTGATGGGCACTCCATTGACCTTGTCTTCTCCCGCTACTGCTCCATCTCTAGATTCACCAACTTAGCCTTCCCACTCTGCGACCACAACCTCCTATCCTTCAGCCTCACCTTACCTCATGCCTGCCCCCTGCACCCAAATCCACATGTACACAGTGACACCTAAGTACTCTTAATCCAATTAATTTCTCATCTTCACTAAAACAACTATTGTCTCCTATATCTGCATTGTTCTGCGCTAATCAGGTTGTCTCTTTCTACAACAAAACACTCACTTCAGCCCTAGACAATGCAGCTTCAGCTATCACATACAGTCTCCGATGATTCAAACCCCAACCATGGCACACCAAACAGACCTGCTACTTGCAAAAGTGCTCCCACACTGCAGAGCAACAATGGAGGAAATCTCGTCCCTATCCCAATTTCCTTCACTATAAATTCATCCTTTCATCTTACAGCACTGCCCTTTCAGTTGCCAAACAAACACAAACATTCTTAAAATTTCTAATATCCACCCGTTTTCTAAACCACAACGCCTCTTTGACACCTTCAACTCAGTTCTCTGCCCACCTGCACCTGCTCCCCCTTCTTCCCTCACAGGCCATGATTTTGCCACCTACTTCAGAGACAAAATTTACACTATTTGACAAGATAATTCCTCATGCCAAATTCCAGTCACTCCACTCACTCTACCCAACTTAACCTACACTCCCAAATCCACCCTTAATTCCTTAAATCTCTGCATTCATCTTATCATCTCACCCTACAACCTGTCCCATTGACCCGATTAACTCCCAATTTCTCTACTCCCTCTCCTCCACTGCATTTTTTCATCCTCCTTCAAACAAGCACTCATATCTCCTATGCTAAAGAAACCATCTCTCGATTCAGCCTCTCTCTCCAACTACAGTCATATTTCTCTCCTCCTCTTTTCCTCCAAACTACTTGAGTGATTAATGTACAGAACGCTGTCTTACTTTCTCTTCTCTCACTCCATTCTCAACTCATTTCAATCAGGCTTCTGCTCCCAACATTCCACTGAAACTGCTCTCACAAAAGTGATCGATTATAAGTCTAAGGGTAATTCTCAATACTCATTCTCCTGGACCTCTCTGCTGCTTTTGACATTGTTAATTACCCTCTTCTCCTACACACCCTTCCCTCTATTGGCCTTCGTGATACAGTTCTTTTCTGGTTCAATTCCTACCTATCAAACCTCTCCTTTAGTGTTTCTACTTCTGGCACATCCTCCCCTCCACTCCCAATATCTGTTGGGGTCCCACAAGGCTCAGTTCTTGGCCAATTACATTTTTTATCATACACCACTTCTCTTGGGGCACTAATTTGCTCATACGATGTCCAATACCACCTGTACGCTGATGACACCCAAATCTATATCTCTTCCCCTGACATCTCTTATTCTGTAATGTGTAGCCATCTTCCTTTCTGCTATTTCTACATGGATGTCCCAACACTATCTGAACCTCAACATGTCCAAAGCAGAGCTTATTATCTTTTTCCTGACAGAGTCACCACATGCTCAGAAATCTCCCTCGCTGTCAATAATACCACAATTCCCTTAGTCTCCCAAGCCCTCTGCCTTGGTGTCACACTTGACTCCTCCCTCCGCTTTATTCCTCACATCCAGACTCTACCAATCCTGTTAATTCCACCTTTAAAACATTTCCAGAATACACTCTTTTCTTATTCAACATGCTACCAGAACTCTTATCCATTCTCTCATCATCACCCGTCTTGACTACTGTAACCTCCTGCTATCTGGCATTCCTGACACCCATATATCCCCACTTCAATCCATCCTAAATGATGTTGCAAGACAGATCTTCCTCTCTCAATGCTCCACATCTGCTGTACCACTTTGCAATCCTTAAACTGGTTCCCTTTGTCCTCCAGAATCCAATTCAAATTACTCACCCTTACCTACAAAGTCCTCAACAACACAACCCCAGCATACATCTCAAATCTCATATCAAAATACTCTCCCTCCTGTCCTCTTATATCTACTTCTGACCTGCACCTTTCCTCTTCTCTGGCAACCACCTCTCACTCGCACCTACAAGGCTTCTCCTGTGTTGCTCCCCACTTATGGAATTCTCTACCATGGTCAGTCAGACTTTCCCACAGCCTTCAAATCTTTAGATCCTCTTTGAAAACCCATCTCTTTATTAGAGGTGACCTTATCCCCGATAACACTATTCACACTAATGCACCATCACAGCTGACCCAATCTCCACTCTGAGCCACACTCGCTCCTTTTGTTTCAGCTGTGTCCTCTTCCACTTAGAATGTAAGCTTTCTAATTAGGGATGTGCACCGGCCACTTTTGGTGTCTCGTGTTTTGTATTCGGATTTGCTTGAGGTTTTGGGTTCGGATTTGTTTCGCAAAACACCTGGCGAAAGGTTTTGGTTCAGATTTAAGGTTTTGGATTCGGATTTATTTTGAAAAAAACATAAAAAGTGTTAAAATCAAGTTTTTTTGTTTATTTTCACTCCTACGCTATTATTAACCTCAATAACATTCAATAACAATCATTTCCACTAATTCCCAGTCTATTCTGCAGAATCAGTGAACTTTGTAATATTGCAGTACCAATGGACTTATACTGCAGGATTGTTTTTGGATATTTTTTTTTAATTTAATTATTTTTTTTATAACTTTTTTTGGACTGAGCAGAACACAGCACAGCACAGCACGAGATATAGCAGGACAGAGGACCACCTAACACAACCTCCCTCTACCCTGATCAATGCCCGAGTGAAGATGGCGGCGGCTAGCGGGGAATTTACAGAATACGAGTATCGCGAGATCCGACAGCGGGATTATGACTCAGAGCCTCGGTTTCAGTTTTGCAATTGGCGGGAATACCCGGATCTGGCTCGGATCTGGCTCGGATCTGCAACGTTCGGATTTCAGATATCCGAGCGCGCTCATCTCTATTTCTAATAAGCAGGGTCTTCCATACCCCTATTTTCATGTTTGTATCTATTTTGTCTGCCATGTATGTCCCCATTTTATGTTTGTCCCTGTTTTATGCATGTCCTGTTTTTCCAACTGTACTGTTCTGCGGTGCACTGTGGTGTGTTATACATCTATGATGATAATAATAATAATAATAATAATAATAATAATAATAATAATAAATGGTAGCACCAAACAGCAATAATAATATTTAAATAATCTCCCGCAACAAATAGTACCACAGTCTGGCACTTACAATATATAGCGTATCCTAGCCATTCTCAGTAGGGAGGGCTGTCCATGCAAGCTTCTCCTGGGATGCAGTCACTCTCTTCTTTGAGGCTACCAGCAAGGCAGCGGTCCCAGGTCACTGTCACTCAGCTTATCGCAGACACATAGCTCCCCAATAACTGGAGAGAGATCAGGACAAAGACAGTACTCCAGGAGCTGAGTGCCCCTTCCACTGTCACCTTGATTGATGTCTGGCAATGCCTCAGAGTTTGTTTACACAGGAGAGATCACAATCCAGAGACATTGCATTTAAATACACAATGTAATCCTATGTAACTAAACATAGAGCTCTATCTGTGGACCTTTTCCCTGTCTTAACACATGAGAACCCCTGGTGTGACGTACATTCATACAGGAATTTGGTGGACAATAATCCTTCTGCTGAGGCTGATACAATAGACTAATCTACATTTGGACACAAGATAAGAAAGCCAGGCTGTCAGACATAATACCACTTACAAAGACAATTTATACAAGTTTAATTATAATTGACAAATGTGGGGAACCAGAAGGCTAGAAAAAGTATATGTTTTTATAGTCCACACTTTGTGGGAACCGAGGTGCAGACTAATTAATGTGATATTAATACCTTGTTTCGTCACACGGGCTGAGCATATGAATGCACTGACCTATAAGGTAGATGTAATTGTACATGTAGATGTTCTGCACTTTCATGTCTCCCTCTTCATAAATACAGTGATACTTACCCTGGTTAAATAGCTGATAAACATCACATGCATAGGGTTCAGGCATTATAAACTGCATAATGTTGATGTTCCTTACTTCTGCACAATAAACCTCTTATATCATGTCAAACTTATCACTCTAGTGAAATAAGACACCTGCATTGTTGTGAATTTGCCAAAAATTTCACAGTTTTAATTATTGAAACCGATAGCGGAGAAAGCAAAATGGGAGTTTCGCTAATATTAAACCAAAAAGAGTGGGTTGTCAACTGGCCCCGAATCCAGTAAAACCTAGGATAAAATCCCTTAACTGAATGTCCGGCGCTTAACCTGGCGTCAGAGAAACAACGCCCTCTCTGGACAAACAATGACGTGTCCACACAAACAGGTCAAGGGGTCCTCCACACATAGGACAGCGAGCCAAGGTACATCGAAGGGGAAGTAACCTGCGGCCAATTAACGAAATCGCCTTGTATTAGCCGCGGACCACAATGCTTTCCTGCCAACTGTGTCTCAACTGCAATGAGGGAGAAAGATGTAAGTAGCACACATCACATGTATTAAACAAACATATTGACAGTAAAAGGGGAGGGAGGGATTTTGTGCAGCAAAAGAAGCAGGATTCACCAAGGAGGTTACCTATATATGGAATCTGAAGAACCTCGATTATGGATTTAATTGGCTGATGTAAAAAATGGCCTGACAAAACTTTAACCCTTAAGAGATAATAGGGCTTGTTGATTAATGTTGGATTTAGGTGCAAAATTTGCACCTAGCGATAGTAACCAATCAGAATTTAACTTGTATCTGTCTAGTGCAAATAAGACGATGAAAGTAAGTTCCTGATTGGTTGATATAGTTTAGGGCAAATTTCACCTGAGACGCACTTCAGCAGAAATAATATCAGAGGGATGGAGTTAGTATAGCACATCCTCCACAGCATGGAAGTGCAGGATCGCACTTACTGTGAAAAGAAACATGTACATGTGCAAAAAAAAATTAGCATTTCACTTGCTAACTGACGGCACAAATGTCTATAAATTACACATAGGGTGGGGGGGGGCAGTAAAGACATTGTCTTGTATCATGTGCAATCAAAGCCATAACTAGTCATTTTAGTGCCCTGAGCAAGAGAGAACTTATATTTATTATGTAGATCTATCTCCCCCCCCCACCAGCCCTGACATTAAGTTAATAGTATCCTCATTTAATAAACAGACCCATTTACCCCATCATACACAACATTAAATTAATAGCCCTGTTCTCTTTACCCCATCCCCCTCCTCCCATTTTCTCAAGCCCAGTCCTTTCCAGACAACATCCATGCCTCCCATCAATTGGATATCCAGCATTAGGACAGGGAGTTTGGCCACATTATGATGAGGGTGTGGCCACACCCAGTGGATATGCCTAGTGCTTTTGAAGTGCTAGGGGGAGATTCAATTGGCTGAGATATTGCACGTGGACATTGTGGCATTAAAGTGATCGATGATTAGTCTAAGGGTCATTTTTCCATGCTCATTCTCCTGGACCTCTCTGCTGCTATTGACGTTGTTGATCATCCTCTTTTCCTACACACTCTTCACTCCATTGGCCTTTGTGACACAGTTCTTTCCAGGTTCATTTCCTAACTATCTAACCTCTCCTTTAGTGATTCTACCACTGGCACATCCTCCCATATACTCCCACTATCTGTTGGGGTCCCACAAGGCTCTGTACTTGGACCTTTACTTTTTTTTATCGTACATCAGTTGTCTTGGGGCACTAATTAGTCATTCGGCCCCCAGTCCCATCTCTACGCTGACGACACCCAAATCTATATCTCGCCCTCCAGAATCCAATTCAAATAACTCACCCTTATCTACAAAGCCCTCAACAACAACACCGATTCATAAATCTCAAATCAAAATACTCTCCCTCCCGCCCTCTTAGATCTACCTCTGACCTGCACCTTGTCACGTCTCTGGTAACCACCTTTCAATCCCGCCTACAAGGCTTCTCTCGTGCTGCTCCCCACTTATGGAATTCCCTACCATGCCCAATCAGACTTTTATACAGTCTTCAAGTCTTTAGACACTCTCTGAAACCCATGTCTTTTTTAGAGGTGACCTTATCCCCGATAACACTATTCACACTAATGCACCCTCACAACTGTCCCAATCTCCACGCTGAGCCACACTCGTTCCTCTTGTTACAGCTGTGCCCTCTTCCACTTAGAATGTAAGCTCTCTAATGAGCAAAGTCCTCCATACCCTTTTTCCATGCCTGCAATTATTTTGTCTACCTTGTATGTCCTGTTTTATGTATGTCCTGTTTTCCCAACTGTACGGTGCTGCGGAGCACTGTGTTGTCTTACAAATCTATGATAATAATAATAATAATGGGCTGCCCTTTCGGAGGTTGGGTCCATTGAAGTACAACGGGTTGGCCATCATTGGTCTAGAATAATATTAAAGAATGATTAAAGGTAAAATGAGCAGCATATTGGGAGAAAAATATTTACAATTGTGATATTAGGCCATACTTAGCGGTAACCAGTGGTATATCCAGAGGGAGGCAGCGTGGCTGGGGCGATGAGATTATACTGGGTTTAGTGTCTTACTCTGTGCCGCACAACTGGCCTACCCATTACCTATCCAAAGTTCAAAATCACCCAGGCAATATCTGAAATAAAATAGATTTATTAAACAAAATGGTAGCACCAAACAGCAATAATAATATTTAAAAAGTAACCCACAACAAACAGTACTACAGTCTGGCACATACAATATATAGGGTATCCTAGCCATTCTCAGCAGCGAGGGCTATTCATCTAAGCTTCTCCTGGGATTCAGACACTATCTGTTGGGGACCCACAAGGCTCTGTTCTTGGCCCTTTACTTTTTTATCGTACACCACTTGTTTTGGGGCACTAATTCACTCATTCATCCTCCAGTACCACCTCTACGCTGATGACACCCAAATCTATATCTCTTCCCCTGACCTCTCTCCTTCTGGACTACCTTGTGTAGCCAACTGTCTTTCTGCTATCTCCACATGGATGTCTCAATGCTACCTAAACCTCAACATGTCCAAAACACAGCTTATTATCTTCCCCCCTGCCAGAGTCACCACTTACACTCCAATCTCCCTCACTGCCAATAACACCACAATTTCCACAGTCTCCCATGCCTGTTGCCTTAGTGTCACACTTGACTCAGCCCTCTGTGTTATTCCTCACATCCAGACTCTCCCAGTAATGTCGATTCCACCTTAAACATATTGCCAGAAAACGCTGTTTTCTTATCCAACATGCTACCCAAACTCTTATCCATTTTCTCATCATCTCCCGTGTCTACTATTGCAACTTCCTGCTATCTGGCATTCCTGACACCCATATATTCACACTTCAATCCATCCTAAATGCTGCTGCAAGACTGATATTCCACTCTCACTGATCCACATCTGCTGCACCACTTTGCAAATCCCTACACTGGCTCCCTGTGTCCTCCAGAATCCAATTCAAATTACTCACCCTTACCTACAAAGCCCTCAACACCACTACCCCTGCATACATCCCAAATCTCATATCAAAATACTCTCCCTCCCACCTTCTTAGGTCTACCTCTGACCTGCGCCTTGTCTTGTCTCTGGTAACCAACTTTCACTACCACTTACAAGACTTCACCTGTGCTGCTCCCCACTTATGGAATTCTCTACCATGCTCAGTCAGGTTTTCCCACAGCCTTCAAGTCTTTAGATGTTCTCTGAAAACCCATCTCGTTTTTAGAGGTGACCTAATCCTCGATAACACTATTCACACTAATGCACCATCACAGCTGTCCCAATCTCCACTCTGAGCCAAACTCGCTCCTCTTGTTGCAGTTGTCCCCTCTTCCACTTAGAATGTAAGGTCTCTAATGAGCTTGGTCCTCCAACCTTTGTATTCATGTCTGCATTTATTTTGTCTACCTGGAATGTACCTATTTTATGTATGTCCTACTTTCCCAAACTGTACGGTGCTGCGGAGCACTGTGTTGTCTTACAAATCTATGATAATAATAATAATAATAATGGGCTGCCCTTTCGGAGGTTGGGTCCATTGAAGTACAACGGGTTGGCCATCATTGGTCTAGAATAATATTAAAGAATGATTAAAGGTAAAATGAGCAGCATATTGGGAGAAAAATATTTACAATTGTGATATTAGGCCATACTTAGCGGTAACCAGTGGTATATCCAGAGGGAGGCAGCGTGGCTGGGGCGATGAGATTATACTGGGTTTAGTGTCTTACTCTGTGCCACACAACTGGCCTACCCATTACCTATCCAAAGTTCAAAATCACCCAGGCAATATCTGAAATAAAATAGATTTATTAAACAAAATGGTAGCACCAAACAGCAATAATAATATTTAAAAAGTAACCCACAACAAATAGTACTTCAGTCTGGCACATACAATATATAGGGTATCCTAGCCATTCTCAGCAGCGAGGGCTGTCCAACCAAGCTTTTCTTGGGATGCAAACACTCTCTTCTTTGAGGCTACCAACAAGGCAGCGGTCCCAGGTCACTGTCACTCAGTTTATCGCAGACACACAGCTCCCCAAGCTCTGGAGAGAGAGATCCGGACAAAGATAGTACCCCAGGAACTGAATGCCCCTTCCACTGTCACCTGTATTGATCTATGGCAATGCGTTAGAGTTTGTTTACACAGGAGAGATCACAATCCAGAGACATTACATTTAAATACACAATGTAATCCTCTGTAACTAAACATAGAGCTCTATCTGTGGACCTTTTCCCTAACTTAACACATGAGAACCCCTGGTATGACGTACATTCATACAGGAATTTGGTGGACAATAATCCTTCTGCTGAGGCTGAGACAATAGACTAATTTGGACACAAGATAAGAAAGCCAGGCTGTCAGACATAATACCACTTAAAAGACAATATATACAAGTTTAAATATAATTGACAAATATGGGGAACCAGAGGGCTAGTAAAAGTATATGTTTTTATAGTTCACACTTTGTAGGGACCGAGGTGCAGACTGGTTGAGGTGATATTAATACCTCGTTTCATCACACGGGCTGAACATATGAATGCACTGACCTATAAAGGTAGATGTAATTGTACATGTAGATGTTCTGCACTTTCTTGTCTCCCTCTTCATAAATACAGTGATACTTACCCTGGTTAAATATCTGATAAACATCACATGCATAGGGTGAAGGCATTATAAACTACATAATGTTGATGCTTCTTTCTTCTGCACAATAAACCTCTTATATCATGTCAAACTTATTCACTCTAATAGTGAAATAAGACACCTATATTGTTGAGAATTTGGCAAAAAGGTCACAGTTTTAATTATTGAAACAAAATGGGAGTCAGCTAATACTAAACCAAATAGAATGGATGGTCAACTGGCCCGGAATATATTGAAACGAAGGATAAAATCCCTTAACTGAATATCCAGAGCTCAACCTGGCATCAGACAAACAACGCCCCCTCTGGGCAAACAATGACTTGTCCACACAAACAGGTCAAGGGGTCCTCCACATAAATCACCACGAGACAAAGTACATCAAAGGGGAAGTAACCTGCGGCCAATTAACGAAAGCACCTTGTATTAGCCGCGGACCACAAAGATTTCCTGCTAACTGTGCCTCGACTGTAGTGAGGGAGAAAGAAGTAAGTAACACGCATGTATTAAACAAACACATTGACAGTAAAAGGGGAGGGAGGGATTTTGTGCAGCAATAGAAGCAGGATTCACCAAGGAGGTTACCTATATATGGAATCTGAAGAACCTCGATTATGGATTTAATTGGCTGATGTAAAAAATGGCCTGCCAAAACTTTAACCCTTAAGAGATAATAGGGCTTGTGGATTAATGTTGGATTTAGGTGCAAGATTTGCACTGAACGATACCAACCAATTTAGAATTTAACTTGTATCTGTCCAGTGCAAGTAAGACGATGAAAGTAAGTTCCTGATTGGTTGATATAGTTTGGGGCAAATTTCACCTGAGATGCACTTCAACAGAAATAATATTAGATGGATGGAGTTAGTACAGCACATCCTCCACAGCATGGAAGTGCAGGATCGTGCTTACTGTGAAAAGAAACATGTATCTGTACGAAAAATGAGCATTTCACTTGCAAACTGACAGCACAAATTTCTCTACATTACACATAGGGTGGGGGGGGCAGTAAAGACATTGTCTTGTATCATGTACAATCATAGCCGGGCAGCACAGTGGCTTAGTGGTTAGCACTTCTGCCTCACAGCGCTGGGGTCATGAGTTCAATTCCCAACCATGGTCTTGTGGAGTTTGTATGTTCCCCCCGTGTGTCAGGCGCCGTCCTGCTGTCTCCTCGGGATGGCTGCCTGCGTCACTGCCCACCACCAGGTAACCAGACGCGGAAGTTCCGGCCGCCCGGTGTGGCCTTCTGTGCATGCGCTTCCCGTAAGCTATAGGATAATCGCGGCGACAGCTGAGAACAGCGCTGCCGCCCATTACATTCTATTGGCTCCCCGGTCTTTAAAAGGCACTTCCTGTCACTACACATGTGCCAGTGTATCAGGTCTTCCTGCCTCCAGCGTTTCCTGTGTTACCAGTTTCTGCATTATTCCTAACTTTCCTCGTTTGCCCGTGACCTTTCTGACCCGGACCGTTTGACCACCCCTTTTGGATCTCCTCTTGTACTGTGCTTCCTGAAGGTTACCGACCTGGCTTGCCTCACCATCCCTCTGGATATCCTTGTGTATTTCTTACTACCAGAACGTTACCGACCCGGCCTGTCTGACACCTCTCTTGTATCTCGCTGTTGACTCTTGGAAGGACCGCGACCTGCGTGTTCCTGCAGCGGAGTCCATACCTCATTGCAGGGGTCCCTGCTGAATACCAGGGGCACGTTAGATTCCGCATCTTCCTCTGAGTTGCGCCAACAATAGCAGGTACGCAATATAATTGTGACACCGTGTTTGCGTGGGTTTCCTCCAGGTGCTCCAGTTTCCTCCCACACTCCAAAAAACATACTGGTAGGTTAATTGGCTGCTAACAAATTGACCCTAGTCTGTCTGTCCGTGTGTGTGTATTAGGGAATTTAGACTGTAAGCCCCAATGGGGCAGGGACTGATGTGAGTGAGTTCTCTGTACAGCGCTGCGGAATCAGTGGCGCTATATAAATAAATGGTAATAATAAATAATATTTAAAAGTTGGTCTTTATAAATTGAAAATGTGTAAGGCGCATAAAGCTTTACTGTTATTGTGATAAAAGCTCTTTAGGAAGAAAGCTGGGGCACCTAGTTCTATAACTGCCAGGTTGGTAATTGAATCCAGCACTTGATTGGACAGATGCTTTGGAAAATCCAATCAGCATTCACACACTTCCTTTCCGGAGCACACGGAATGCTGCGCCAGGCCACAAGACCGCTCTTCAGTGACAGCGGGAAGAGGCTGAATTCAAGGTAACAGTAAGGCTGGGTATACACTACGGTTTTCAGCCAATTATCAGGCTAATCACCTTGTCAGGCGCCGCTCGGCGGCCGCCTGTTCTTCCGCATAGCGCGTCTGGTTGCCTAGCAACCAGACGCATCACTTCCGCCCCCCGCTCGGCCGTCCGGCTACAAGGTTAGAAAGCGTGCCCGTTGCTAGGCAACGGGACGCTGCATGTAGGTAGCGCTACGGCGCTAATGTATGACAAGCGCTACGGTACTAGGAGGATGACAGCACTACAGGCGCTGAGGTTCATTGGCTATGAGAACTATTTAAGCCTCTCTGGATCCCAACTCCTGTGCCAGAGTTTCAGGTCCTTTCCTGTCCTCCAGCGTTCCAGAGTTCCTGTGATTGTTTTGTCTCCTGACCTTTTGCCTGTCTCCAGATTATTGCCGTATTGCCTGTGACCCTTGTGACCCGGATTGCCTTGACTACCCTTTTGGATCTCCCTTTTGTACCACGCTGCCAGAACGCTACCGACCCGGCTTGTCTCACCACCCCTTTGGATTCTCCTCATGTACCTGCCTTGCCCGCATTGTTGCCGAACCGGCCTGCCTGACAACTCCTCTCGTGCCTCGCTATCTAACTCGTGGAAGGACCGCGACCTGCGTGTTTCCTGCAGCTAGGTCCATACCTCCTTGCGGCGGTCCCTGGTGAACACCAGGGGCACGTTACACTCCGCACCTTCCTTCGAGTAGTGCCAACGATAGCAGGTAGGCCATACTCAGTCGTGACACACCAAATAAACTACTGTTTGGCCTGATATCGCATTAGTGTGTATACTCCAACGATGAGCATTTATCGTTCCAAAGCACATGATATTGTTTCAGTTGCTTTTTAAACCAAACTAAAAATCTTGTACAATGATGGAACAATGTTGTTCCAAACCTGCTTGGTGTACACACTCATGATCAGAATCTCCATAGAGTTTACAGAGTCAGGGTCTTTTCAGCCAAAGGTTATGACAGATGAAGATCACATTTCTGAAGCTAAATTGTGTAAAACGTGTATAGTGCGTACACATGAATCGACATGCTGATCGGGACTTTTTTCTTTTTAAATAGGTCTAAGGGACCCTCACCAAATTAATATCTGTCACACACTTTTTGAATAAACCCAGCAAATAAGTATTTCCTTTACTCCTGATACCAGCGACTTGTTTTCTTTAATAAATATATCCAGACTGTTAGGAACCCCTCCAGCCGGCACAACACAACCCGGAATCTACTCCGCCAGTCAGGTGTTCACTGGAGCCCCTGATGGTGGGGACAGACTGGGCCGCAGACTGACAGAGGGTCGTGAAGTGCGTACCAGCTGGGGAGAACCCAGGCCAGAGGAGTCAGGTCCACGCAGAGGTCAAGGGCCGGCAGCAGACAACGGTATCGATGAACAAGCTGAGGTCAGGGGTCACAGGCAAATATCAGAACGGGTGAACAGGCCAAAGATCAGGGTCACAGGAAACACGAGCAAGGTCCAAATCAAAGCCAAGGGTCATACACGGGGAGTCAAATAGAGATATCAGGATACAGGACAGGAACTAGCAGGTCAGCAGACTGGAACACAGAAGCTATAACCGGCAATGAGGCAGCAGACCTCATTGCCTTAAATACCAGTGGCCACCAATCAGAGCCTAGCTCTGATTTAGACACAGCCCCCAGGCTGCATTAATTAGCCCACAGGCTAGAACATGGTGAGCGCTGCGCCCGGCTTCCTCTCATTGCCGGGACGCAGCGCTGAAGCGTCTTCCCGTTGCCCCGGCAACGGCCGGGTCAGGGCCGGAAGTGACGTCCCGGTCGCCATAGCGACGGCCGGGACGCAGGTGAGTGAGTCGCGGCGGCTGGGCACCGCCGCGGCTCGTAACACAGACATTTTATTCAGGGAAAAAAATCATAGATAATTAATTTGTCTATTAATCGCTCTAACAGTGAAACATTAGTGATTACATTTCTATTCTGGGACATAAAAGGTTGTGTCAAAATGTTTAAAAACATGTTTTTTTAACCTATGAACCTTTATTTTGTTAAACTGATTTCACTCCTGGACAGTGATCACAAAAAACAAACAGAGAGAAATTATTAACTTCTCTGTTCTATGTTATACTCAGTTGTAAATTAGGACAGAGTGCGTCAGGAATGACACATCTATTGTCTTGTGATGCAATCCTGCAAGAGAAAGGCACAAGTTTATTTTCTCTAAAGCAGCAAATGCACATATGCAAATTCTGCATCTTTGTATGTATATAATGATTAGTGGTATCTCAGGGCCTGACTCAGATATAGAGTATATTTGCGTATTTTCTGCGCATGTTCAGAAACTGGACAACTTCAACTGCGGATATTCAGACCTGCGACTTTTGGGCAATTATGACTCCCTATGTCTGAAGAGGAGTGACGGGGGAGAGGGATGTTCTAATATAGGCAATGTACAGTAAGCATACATATTCAGACTGGGACATAGTTGGAGACTTAAATTGACGGTGGTCAGGGGTAGGTGTGATGATGATGATGGCAACACCCGAACTGTGAAACAATTTGTATTTACAGGTTTGCAAATGATTTGCAAACGCTTATTAATGATCAGGGATGCGCAGAGTCTAACACACCCCTGGTATCCAGCAGGGATTCCTGTAAGGGAGTATGGACTTTCCTGCAAGAGGGTGCGCAGGTCACGGTTCTCTGAGATAGTCACCAGCGTAGCAACAGTAGTAGACAGGAGTAGTCAAGCGAATCCGGGTCAGAACCAGCCTGTAATGAGATACAAAGGGGACATCCACAAAATAGTCAGAGCGAGCCAGGAGTTAAAACCAGAGCGAGCAGTAAGATGCCAAATTGTGATCCAAAGGGAAACCAAAGGAACAAGCCGGGTCTAGAGTCAAAATGCAGGAGCAGGAAGCAGGTACAATATAGAGAATGCTGGAGCTGGTTGTGAACCAATACTTTACATTAGTGGTGCCAGAGTAATAATGTAACAAAAATTAAAGGTTTTACTGCCGAATATTGAAAGTTTGGTGGATGCATGCTTAGAAATAGCGCCTAACATATCTTCCTAATAAACTTTGTGCCTACTCTTCATGTAGTTTTGTTTTGTTTCTTTTTTCTCCAAAAAACATACATATATATATATATATATATATATATATATATATATATATATATATGTATACAATATTTATATATGTAGAGTTGCCCTGATTGGTCAGGGAGAATTTGGCGGTCAGACACAGCTAACGCCGACAGAAAAAGCACCTAGCAACGGGGCATGGCTCCAGCCACGCATTCTTGCACAGAGCGAAGGGTCACAAGGGGAAGAAGCGTGCCGTTGCTCAGCAACAGGGCGCACAGACACGGAAGAGACAGGCAGCCACCCCCCGTACTTAGAGATAGTGCGCCTGACACTGTTTATGTATGCTAACTATTCAGGCGAGTCAATGCAATTCTGGGGGCCTTGCCTGCTCTACCAAAAGTCAGGGAGGCCTCCTGACTCTTTCTAGGTCCCAAAACAAAACAAATTTCACCGCACCAAGCTTAACCCCTTATATATTATTAGGGATATTTTATCATCCTATTGTATGGGGAGGTTCTCCTACACTGTATATGCATAATATTGGGGAGTCGGTTATGAATGAACGTGACTGCATTAAGATATGTGCGCAATAAGCTACTTGTGCAGTTCTCAGCGCCACCCCTAGGAGTGATATCATGAGATAGAATTCGAGAGGAGATACATAGTGGTATGCATGGATACGTAGTATCTTACTGCCTATATAGACCTATATATTAAGAAAGGTCTAGTTTATCATGAGGAGAGCCCAACACACCAATATATGTTGAATGTAATGACTTTATTTGATGTATGTAACATCTGCACAGCTCATTTCTTATTTAGTGCTATTAGAACTCAGTGAGACAGCAAAGTAGTTCTTTACTACTTTTTTATACAGTTTTTTCACCATGTTTATTTGGTACATACAATCATTCACTTAAGTTTTTAATTATTTTAATAAAAGATTATCCTTTTACCCTAATAAAGATATTTCTCCTAACAGCAATTTATCAAATTTATAGGAAAGAGAGCCCTGTATACACATTTTCCATTTTCCCTTTCCTCCCTTTCTTCCCTTTTTTCGAAGTTCTTTCCAGGTCCCACAACAGTTACATACTGGTACTTGGGGACCTGGAACAATGAGATAGACTGGAATTAATATAAGAAGTGCACATAATGCGCATCACCAAATGCATTAGTTTTGCATTGCGGTGATCTACCCGCACACTACAGGGTGCACACTACATGGTGCACACTACATGGTGCACACTACATGCTGCACACTACATGGTGCACACTACATGCTGCACACTACATGGTGCACACTACATGCTGCACACTACATGCTGCACACTACATGGTGCACACTACATGCTGCATACTACATGCTGCACACTACATGCTGCACACTACAGGGTGCACACTACAGGGTGCACACTACATGCTGCACACTACATGCTGCACACTACATGCTGCACACTACAGGGTGCACACTACATGGTGCACACTACATGCTGCACACTACATGCTGCACACTACATGCTGCACACTACATGCTGCATACTACATGCTGCACACCTTCTCAAAAAATGTGCTTTAATGTGTGAGGGTGCAGTGTGTGAAAAAAATAAAAATCCTCCTGTCTCTTAGTACAACCCCTTTCATTAAATAATCTTTTCCACGTTTGTCCTAAAATACTGCTTGATTTAGCCTCAGGCTTACATCAACTAGTTGCAACAGTTGATTCGGCCAACTCTAGAAAAATGTCCATCACTCCCCAAATCCAGTGTCGGTGCTGGTTTCACAAGATCAGCATTGTTTAGAGTCAAAATACATTTTTAAACCTCCCCATCCAGGGCCTGATTAAGGGTTCCAGCCGCCCCAGGCTAACACACCAGTTGCCGCCCCACCCCATGCAGTACCTATATTTCTATATTTATACCACAGTCTGCCAGCCCACTTCACCACTGTGTGTGTGCGTGTATATACTAGGGATGTGCACCGGCGACTTTTGAGGTCTCGTGTTTTGTGTTTTGGATCCGGATTTTCGTTATTTTTGGGGTTCGGATTTGTCTCGCAAAACACTTGACGAAAGGTCTCGGTTCGGATTTAAGGTTTTGGATTCGGATTTTTTTTGAAAAAAACATAAAAAGTTTAAAAATCAAGTTTTTGGGCTTATTTTCACTCCTAGGCTATTATTAACCTCAATAACATTCAATAACAAGCATTTCCACTAATTTACAGTGTATTCTGAACACCTCACAATATAGTTATTAGTCCAAAACGTTGCAACAAGGTATCTTTCTGGACTGCGTAGAGGAGTGGGTCACCACAATATATATTAAAAACCCTGAACTTTTATGATTCGCACCAATAAATGTACCTGGACTGCGTAGAGGAGTGGGTCACCACAATATATATTAAAAACCCTGAACTTTTATGATTCGCACCAATAAATGTACCTGGACTGCGTAGAGGAGTGGGTCACCACAATATATTAAAAACCCTGAACTTTTATGAATCGCACCAATAATTGTACCTGGACTGCGTAGAGGAGTGGGTCACCACAATATATATTAAAAACCCTGAACTTTTATGATTCGCACCAATAAATGTACCTGGACTGCGTAGAGGAGTGGGTCACCAAAATATCTTAAAAACCCCGAACTTTTATGAATCGCACCAATAAATGTACCTGGACTGCGTAGAGGAGTGGGTCACCACAATATATTAAAAACCCTGAACTTTTATGATTCGCACCAATAATTGTACCTGGACTGCGTAGAGGAGTGGGTCACCACAATATCTTAAAAACCCCGAACTTTTATGAATCGCACCAATAAATGTACCTGGACTGCGTAGAGGAGTGGGTCACCACAATATCTTAAAAACCCCGAACTTTTATGAATCGCACCAATAAATGTACCTGGACTGCGTAGAGGAGTGGGCACTGGGCACCACAATAAAATATATAAAAAACCTTCAACAGGTCTGCATTACACTACACATACGGCTGCTCCTCCATCCTCTCCATCATATACATGTTGGAGTTTTAGCGTGTGACAACCTCTTGTTTTTGATAATGTCAGTGCATTTTGAATATTTTTCAATTTGCCCCACACCACTGAATGTACTTTATCTATGATACGCAATACGCATCTATCTATCTTGACTGCGTAGTGTGGTGGCCCCGGTACACAATTTGGTACCGAGGCCACAATATAATTAAAAAACCCTCCACGTGTCAGAATTCCACCAAACAAGTATCTGGACTGCATAGTGGGGTGGCCCCGGTACCCAATTTGATACCGGGGCCACAATACCTCCTCCAAACATGGTACAGACAATTCGTCATTGAGATCCCAGACAGACAGGGTCAAAGTGTTATTGTTTGACTTTGTAAACCCAAAAAACTGTCCCTGTTGCACATAGTCGTGCAATGAAGACTGACTTTTTCATTTAAAGGCACGATCTTTCAAGTGTAGTGTTTGTAAGTCTAAGTCATATTATACTTTTGGTAAAATTGGTTTATTTTGTTCCTTTTTATGGTAATTAGTAATAGAATTAAAGTATGAAATAGAATTAAAGTATGAAATAGAATTAAAGTATGAAATAGAATTAAAGTATGAAATAGAGTGGTATAGAGTTGTAGTGTGGTATAGATAGAGTGGTCCACACAATATAATAATAAAACCCTCAACTGGTCTGAATTCCACCAAACAAGTATCTGGACTGCGTAGTGTGGTGGCCCCGGTACACAATTTGGTACCGAGGCCACAATATAATTAAAAAATTGGGCATCAACTGTCACCGTTGTTTAATATCTGATACACCTAAATATGGACTGCACAGTGGAGTGGCCCCGGTAGTAAATTTGGTGCCGGGGCCACAATACCTCCTCCAACTTCCAAGTGTAGTGTTTATAAAGACAGACAGCGTCGAAGTGTTATTAGTTGACTTTCTTAACCCTAAAATTGTCCCTGTTGCAAATATTCGTGCAATGGACAGTTACTTTTTTATTGAAAGACTCAAGCTGTCAAGTGTAGTGTTTATAAAATATAAACAACAATACAGTAGTTTTAGAGCACGTCAATACCTCTTGTTTTAAATTATGACACGGCATTTTACTTTTGGTTTAATTTCTTGTATTTTTTTAAATTTGGTTTTACTTTTTGAACATGGCAAACGACTGTTGATTGGTCATATAATGCAAAAAAAAAAGGTCCAAGATGGAATTGTCCTTGGGCCCTCACACCCACCCTTATGTTGTTTAAATAGGACATGCACACTTTAACAAACCAATCATTTCAGCGACAGGGCCTACCAAACAACTTTGGCTGAAATGATTGGTTTGTTTGGGCCCCCACGCCAAAAAAGCTATTCATCTCTCCCTGTACAGACTAAACAGGCTCTACTGAGGCAAGATGTCGTCCTCATCCTCAACCTCTGATTCCTCTCCCCCTACAGTGTGTACTTCCTCCTCATCACACATTATCAATTCGTCCCCGCTGGACTCCACAACCACAGGTCCCTCTGTAGTATCTGGAGGGCAGTGCTGTACTTCATTGAGGAATTGATTATTCATTTTTATAAACATCATTTTTTCAACGTTGTGAGGAAGCAACCTCCTTCGCCGCTCACTGACCAGGTTCCCCGCTGCACTAAAAACTCTTTCCGAGTACACACTGGAGGGGGGACAACTCAGGTAAAATAGAGCCAGTTTGTACAGGGGCTTCCAAACTGCCTTTTTTTCCTGCCAGTAACAATATGGACTGTCTGACATGTCTACTTGGATGGTGTCAGCAAAGTAATCATCCACAATTTTTTCTATTGTGACAGCATCCAATGCAGCGAGAGTAGACATGTCTGCAATGGTTGGCAGGTCCTTCAGTCCGGACCAGATGTTATCAGCATCCCCGCCAGTGCCTCTTTTGGGAAAACTGAGCTTTTTCCTCGCAGCCATAGATGTGGAAGAAAATGAGGGTGGAGCTGTTGGCATGTCACGGTCCTCTTCAGAGGACAATCTCCTGACCAGCAGGTCTTTGCACCGCTGTAGACTTGTGTCCGCCGGAAACAGAGACACAACATACGCTTTAAACCGAGGATCGAGCACGGTGGCCAGAATGTATTCCTCTGACTTTAAAAGAGTGACCACCCTCGGATCCTGGCAAAGCGTACGAAGGGCTACATCCACAAGAGCTACATGCTTGGTGTAATCGCAATGGCTTACCAGCTCCTCCCTCACTTTCTCCAGCTGCTTCTGCAACAGCCTGATCAGGGGAATGACCTGACTCAAGCTGGCAGTGTCGGAACTGACTTCTCGTGTGGCAAGTTCAAATGGCTGCAGAACCTTGCACAACACGGAAATCAGTCTCCACTGCGCTTGACTGAGGCGCATCCCCACTCCTTTGCCTATGTCGTAGGTGGCTGTGTAGGCCTGAATGGCCTTTTGCTGCTCCTCCATCCTCTGCAGCATATAGAGGGTGGAGTTCCAGCGCGTCACAACCTCTTGTTTGAGGTGATGGCAGGGCAGGTTCATGCTTTTTTGATGTGCCTCTAGTCTGCGGTAGGCACTGGCTGAATGCCGAAAGTGTCCAGCAATTTTGCGCGCCACCGCAAGCATCTCCTGCACACCCCTGTCACTCTTGAGCTAATGCTGCACCACCAAATTAATGGTGTGGGCAAAACATGGGACGTGCTGGAAATTGCCCATATTTAATGCCCGCACAATGTTACTGGCATTGTCTGACACCACAAATCCCCATGAGAGTCTAAGTGGGGTAAGCCACTGGGAGATAATTTCCCTCATTTTCTCTAATATGTTGTCAGCGTTGTGTCTCTTATTAAAGCCTGTAATGCACAATGTTGCCTGCCTTTGCATGAGCAGCCATTTTGTAGATGCTGCTACTGATGCAGCTGTTGCTGTTGCTGCGGAAGGGGATGCATCTACCCAGTGGGCTGTCACAGTCATATAGTCCTTCGTTTGCCCAGAACCACTTGTCCACATGACCGTGGTTAAGTGGACAGTGGGTACAACCGCATTTTTAAGAGCACTGAGGACACTTGATCGTACTTCTCTGTACATTTTTGGTATCGCCTGCCTAGTGAAGTGGAATCTCGAGGGGATTTGGTACCGGGGACACAATACCTCCATCAACCCTCTAAATCCCACTCCACTGATGGCGGACACCGGGCGCACGTCTAACACCAACATTGCAGTTGCAGCCGCAGTTATACGCTTTGCAATAGGGTGACTACTATCGTATTTTGTGGTCATGGCAAACGACTGTTGGACGGTCAATTGTTTTGTGAAAGACTTAGCGGTCTTACGACTTCCCCTCTGGGAAGATGACCGACTAACAGCAGCAACAGCAGCAGTGGCAGTAGTAGGCGTACCGCTGCAGGATTCCTCGGATGAATCCCGTATTGAGGAGGACTCAGTCTGGCTGCTGACTTGGGCTGCAGGACTGAATCTGATGGAGATTGTGGAGGAAGTTGACGAGGAGGGTGTTGCTGGTGTGTATCCAACTGGACCACGGGATTTAGGTGTCCCTGTACCGATGAGGGTCCTAGCCCCAGTTCCTGAACTAACCACTGAACTATGAAGGTTATTCAGGTGACGTATAAGGGAGGATGTTCCTAGGTGGGCAAGATCCTTACCCCTGCTTATTTGAGCTTTACATAAGCTACATATGGCCATACATTGGTTGTCTGGATTTGGATAAAAATAACTCCAGACCGAAAAGGGTGCATTTTTTGGTCTTCTGACCAGGCATGACGATGGGCTTTTTCATCCCATGGACATCAGCTGTTTCCCCCCCTGGTGCCTCATTTACAATAACCACATCACCATCCTCATCATCAAGTTCCTCCACAGCGCCAGCTACATCATCAATAGCCTCCTCCCGAGCCACCTCTTCCCGTACAGTGATGGGAAGGTCAGGCTTGACAACCACCAACACCCTTGGACTCGCCTTGGGGATTTGTGATAATTTCTCTTTAGAAGGCAGAGTTGTTTGCTGTTTTGTTGCTGACAGCATAACTCTCTTCAATTTTTTGTAGGGGGGGGGGAGGAGGAGGAGGGCTAAGATCCGTGGGTGAAGCTGAACCACTAGTCATGAACACGGGCCAGGGCCTAAGCCGTTCCTTGCCACTCCGTGTCGTAAATGGCATATTGGCAACTTTACGTTTCTCCTCAGATGATTTAAAGTTTCTCTTTTTGCTACTTTTTCTTAACTTGGGCTTTTTGGATTTTACATGCCCGGTACTACGAGATTGGGCATCGGGCTTGGAAGACGACGTTGATGGCATTTCATCGTCTATGTCATGACTAGTGGCAGCAGCTTCAGCATTAGGAGGAAGTGGGTCTTGATCTTTCCCTACTTTATCCTCCAAATTTTTGGTCTCCATTATATGTAGCACAAGATACTGCAGAATGTGTGAACTTGGTAATATTGCAGTACCAATGGACTTATACTGCTGGATTGGTTTTGCAAATTTGGTTATAATTATTATATATATATTTTTTTTTTTAATTTTTTATTTTTTTTTACTTTTTTTTTATTTTTAAAAAACTTGGGAATAGTGGGGAAATAACTATGCCCTTAGAAGCACAGAGCACAGGACACAGCACCACTGGACTGAACAGGACACGGCACAGGACCCAGCAGCACTACGGAACTCAGCAGGACAGAGCACAGGACACAGCACCACTGGACTGATACTGCAGAATGTGTGAACTTGGTAATATTGCAGTACCAATGGACTTATACTGCTGGATTGGTTTTGCAAATTTGGTTATAATTATTATATATTTTTTTTTTTTTTAATTTTATTTTTTTTTTTACTTTTTTTTTATTTTTAAAAAACTTGGGAATAGTGGGGAAATAACTATGCCCTTAGAAGCACAGAGCACAGGACACAGCACCACTGGACTGAACAGGACACGGCACAGGACCCAGCAGCACTACGGAACTCAGCAGGACAGAGCACAGGACACAGCACCACTGGACTGATACTGCAGAATGTGTAAACTTTGTAATATTGCAGTACCACTGGACTTTTACTGCTGAATGTGTGAACTTGGTAATATTGCAGTACCAATGGGCTTATACTGCAGGATTGGTTGTGCAAATTTTGTGGTAATTAAAAAAAATTAAAGTAGTTTTTGGTATTTTTTAAAAAAACTTTTTTTTATTTTTTTAAACACAGGGGAATATTGGGGAAATAACTATGCCCTTAGAAGCACAGAGCACAGGACACAGCACCACTGGACTGAACAGGACACAGCACAGGACCCAGCAGCACCACTGACCTCAGAAGGACAGAGCACAGCACACAGCACCACTGGACTGATACTGCAGAACACAGCACAGCACAGCACAGCACAGAACTAAACAGCACAGAACTAAACAGCACAGAACTAAACAGCACAGAACTAAACAGCACAGAACTAAACAGCACAGAACTAAACAGCACAGAGGACCACCTAACACACCCTCCCTCTACCCTGATCAATGCCCGAGTGAAGATGGCGGCGACTAGCGGGGAATTTATAGGATCCGAGTATCGCGAGATCCGACAACGGGATTATGAGTCAGAGCCTCAGTTTCACTTTTGAATTTGGCGCCAATACCCGGATCTGTCTCGGATCCGACTCGGATCCGCAACGTTCGGGTGGGCTCGGATTTCATAAATCCGAGTGCGCTCATCCCTAGTATATACGTGTGTGTGTGTATATATATATGCATGAAATTGTAAAATATTAATTAATACATAAAAACACACAGGCCCTGATTCATTAAGGAAAGGAATTCCCCCAAAAATTGTAACTTTGCACATGGGCAAAACCATGTTGCATACTTGCATTGAAAGGAGATGTAAATTAAAATGTGGGGACATGTTTGTAGTTGGGGTAGGGCATGTCCTAGATCAACTTTAAATTGCAGTGTAAACATAAAGCTAACAAGTATTCGTGTGCTACATGAAAAAACAGACAGTATTTAACTTATGTGCAAAATAATAAACTAATATGTACCCCTTGCATTGTAGCATGGTTTTGTCCAGGTGAAAACTTACTTATTTTTTATTACTTACATTCATGAATCAGGTCCACATTAGTTTGAAAACACACTAAAATGTCACTAAAGTAAAAATCCACATTCAAAGTTAGACAGATTGCGCTGTTCTCTCTTACCTGATCTTGCAGTGCAGACTACCTGACGTTCTCTCTTGCTTGTTCTTGAAGCGTTGTCAGGGTCGGACTGGCCCGCCGGGGGACCGGTCTATCCCCCTGTAGGCCCCGACCCTGATCGCTCCCCTCTTCGTTGGTGGGGGAGCGAGTAGCTGAAGACAAAAAAAACAAAAAAAAACCTTGCGTGTCTGCGGCGCCGGCTCCGTGCGCACTGAATGCCGGGCGTGACGTCATCACGCCCGACATTCAGTGAGGAGCGCCGCAGACAGAAGACAGAAGAGAAGAAAGAATCAGATAGAAAAGGTAAGTGAGGGAATGGAAGAAAGAAGAGAGCATGAAGGCAGAGCGTGAAGGGGGAGCGTGAAGGGGGAGCATGAAGGGGGAGCATGAAGGCAGAGTATGAAGGCAGAGTGGAGGGGGAGCATGATGGCAGAGTAAGGGGGAGCATGATGGCAGAGTATGAAGGCAGAATGAAGGGGGAGCATGAAGGCAGAGCATGAAGAGAGTGGAGGGGGAGCATGATGGCAGAGTGAAGGGGGAGCATGATGGCAGAGCATGAAGGGGGAGCATGAAGGCAGAGTATGATGGCAGAGTGGAGGGGGAGCATGAAGGCAGAGTGGAGGGGGAGCATGATGGCAGAGCATGAAGGGGGAGAATGATGGCAGAGCATGAAGGCAGAGTGAAGGGGGAGCATGATGGCAGAGTGGAGGGGGAGCATGATGGCAGAGTGGAGGGGGAGCATGATGGCAGAGTGGAGGGGGAGCATGAAGGCAGAGTGAAGGGGGAGCATGATGGCAGAGTGGAGGGGGAGCATGAAGGCAGAGTGAAGGGGGAGCATGATGGCAGAGTGAAGGGGGAGCATGATGGCAGAGTGGAGGGGGAGCATGAAGGGGGAGCATGATGGCAAAGTGGAGGGGGAGCATGAAGGCAGAGTGAAGGGGGAGCATGATGGCAGAGTGAAGGGGGAGCATGATGGCAGAGTGGAGGGGGAGCATGAAGGCAGAGTGGAGGGGGAGCATGAAGGCAGAGTGAAGGGGGAGCATGAAGGCAGAGTGAAGGGGGAGCATGAAGGCAGAGTGAAGGGGGAGCATGAAGGCAGAGTGGAAGGGGAGCATGATGGCAGAGTGGAGGGGGAGCATGAAGGAAGAGTGAAGGGGGAGCATGATGGCAGAGTGAAGGGGGAGCATGAAGGCAGAGTGGAGGGGGAGCATGAAGGCAGAGTGGAGGGGGAGCATGAAGGCAGAGTGAAGGGGGAGCATGAAGGCAGAGTGAAGGGGGAGCATGATGGCAGAGTTAAGGGGGGCCAGGAGAAGGGGGGAACAAAAGCAGCATGACACAGGGTGATGAAGGGGGGGGCAAAAACAGCATGGAGGGCGCAGTGTGATCATAAGGAGGCCCAGCATGGTGATTAAGGGGCACAGTAATGTGTGTGTGATGGCACAGCGGGCTTGTGGCAATGTAATGTGTGTGTGGTAGGTGGTAGCTAAATAATGGGTGCTATTTTCTTTGTAGGGTGAAGGTGGGACAATTTAATTTAAGATGGGGTGGTTTGGGGGCTTTTAATTAAATGTGAATATGAATTATTTAATGGCAGTGACGGTTGCGGGAAATAGGTATATTTATTATACGTATTATACATAAATGCGATTTATTGCAGGGGCTGTCTGGAGGGAGGGAAATAGGTTTATTAAATGGAAATACTATAACTTTAATGTTGGGGCTGGAGGAAGGCCTAAGTATTAATTGTTGGTCCTATTGATTTAATGCCAGGGCTGGTTGGAATCTTCTAAATGTACCCATTATTTTTTCCAAATAGGGCCCTCAACATTCCAAGATCCAGACAAGCAGCAACTAAAGAAACCAGCAGCTACAGGTGGTAAAAGTGACAAGAACAGGTAGGACAGTCTGTCAAATATTCTGAGTCTAGTGCAGGCTTGGCTAACCTGTGGCACTCCAGGTGTTGTGAAACTACAAGTCTCAGCACACCCTTCCAGCAAT
Source organism: Mixophyes fleayi (assembly GCF_038048845.1). NCBI lineage: Eukaryota > Metazoa > Chordata > Amphibia > Anura > Limnodynastidae > Mixophyes > Mixophyes fleayi. Next base: position 17,913,945 of record NC_134403.1, read on the forward strand.
AAGCTGCTATATATTGGCAAAGCATGCTGGGGCTTGTAGTTTCACAACACCTGGAGTGCCACAGGTTAGCCAAGCCTGGTCTAGTGGGACAATCCCGATTTATGGTGACTGTTCTGCCCAATCTAAGGGGCAGGTCAGACTGTGTACTCTTTATACACACACTGCATTCTTTATATACTACACAATGGTGCTAGCTGTCCTTCGTGGGCTGACCCCTCCCCCTCTAGCATCTAGTCTCGCCTCTATGATGACTGGCCACACCCCCTCTGGTGGGCCCCTAGCGTTGCAGTTCCCCGGTGGGCCCTTCATGCCCCAGTCCGACACTGAGCGTTGTTGTCAGTTGGCTTCTGGAACATTGGGGTTCTGTATTGAAAATGTGCAAAAATGCAAAATGTTAACAAACCCTGAATGATTCAAACACAACACTCCATTATGACCAAATAAAACAACCCCTTACTACAGGCATATATAGACAATAAAAGATTTGAAAATTATTTATAATAATATACTAACAGCTACCAACCCCTGACAGTCAGTTAATTAAACCCCCCAGCCCTTAGCCAATTTATAATTTTTATGAATCCTGCATCTTATTCCCCCCCCCCCCCCAAGTCATGATATCACCTCTGGCCCCCATATAGAGAAAATAAGTAAATAGAGAATAATAAGTAAAGCCACTCAGCCTATTATCCCACCCCCAGCCATGATCTGTGCCACTGCCCCCCCCCCCCATTAATTAATTATTTCTGCCTGAAAACACCAGGTTCTCCCCACATATTGTGTCTGAAAATGCCAGGTTCTCCCCCCCATATTGTGCCTGAAAATGCCAGGTTCCCCCCCCCCATATTGTGCCTGAAAATGCCATGGTTCTCCCCCCCATATTGTGCCTGAAAATGCCAGGTTCTTCCCCCCCCCCATATTGTGCCATATTGTGCCTGAAAATGCCAGGTTCTCCCCCTTCCCCCATATTGTGCCTGAAAATGCCATGGTTCTCCCCCCCATATTGTGCCTGAAAATGCCAGGTTCTCCCCCCCCCCATATTGTGCCTGAAAATTCCATGGTTCTCCCCCCCATATTGTGCCTGAAAATGCCAGGTTCTCCCCCCCCCCATATTGTGCCTGAAAATGCCAGGTTCTCCCCCCCCCCCAATATTGTGCCTGAAAATTCCATGGTTCTCCCCCCCATATTGTGCCTGAAAATGCCAGGTTCTTCCCCCCCCCCCCCCATATTGTGCCATATTGTGCCTGAAAATGCCAGGTTCTCCCCCTTCCCCCATATTGTGCCTGAAAATGCCATGGTTCTCCCCCCCATATTGTGCCTGAAAATGCCAGGTTCTCCCCCTTCCCCCATATTGTGCCTGAAAATAGCATGGTTCTCCCCCCCATATTGTGCCTGAAAATGCCAGGTTCTCTCCCCCCCCCCATTATTGTGCCTGAAAACACTGCCCCTCCCCATATTGTGCCTGAAAACGCCCCCCCCCTATAGTGCCTGAAAATGCTCTCCCCCCCCCCCCCATTTTTAGTGCTCCCTGTTTTTAGTGTTATTAGTTTTTAGTGCTCCCAGTTTTTAGTGCTCCCTGTTTTTAGTGCTCCCAGTTTTTAGTGCTCCCAGTTTTTAGTGTTATTAGTTTTTAGTGCTCCCAGTTTTTAGTGCTCCCAGTTTTTAGTGCTCCCAGTTTTTAGTGTTATTAGTTTTTAGTGCTCCCAGTTTTTAGTGTTATTAGTTTTTAGTGCTCCCAGTTTTTAGTGCTCCCAGTTTTTAGTGCTCCCTGTTTTTAGTGCTCCCAGTTTTTAGTGCTCCCTGTTTTTAGTGCTCCCAGTTTTTAGTGCTCCCAGTTTTTAGTGCTCACTCTAAGTTTTACTTACCTGCCGCTGCCTGTGAATTCCTCTTCTGGTCTTCTCCGGTGTCCGGCGGTGCTTGTGGTTTCGCGCGGTCTGTCTGATCAGTGTGGTCTCGTGAGATGTTAACATCGTGACCCACTGAACAGCGCACATCGCCCGCACTGACGGCAGCTGACATCTAGTGATTAGCTGTCATCTGCCGTCTTCTGCCTACACTAGCTGAGCCTGTGTATGGAGTCATAGGTGGACTCCATACACACGGGCGGACCCTATAAGGCATTGTGGGCTAACCTGTGACACTCCAGGTGTTGTGAAACTACAAGTCCCAGCATGCTTTGCCAGTAGATAACTAGCTGATAGTTGGCAAAGCATGCTGGGACTTGTAGTTTCACAACACCTGGAGTGTCACAGGTTAGCCATCACTGCTATAAGGTAAGAATTTCAGGGGGCGGGGCTTGGCGGGCGGGAGGGAGTTGTTTGAATCGGGCAAAAAAAAAAATTATTTTTTTTTCCCCCAGCGCTGCTGCACCCCCCATGACCCAGCGCCCCAGGCTGCAGCCTGGTCAGCCTGTTGGCTGATCAGGCCCTGTCCCCATCCAAATCCTCCACCACCCCAACTGCCATATAGCATTGATTGGTTTTTACTATGACCGGGTTCCTCAACTGCACTATCATCCCCAGTCATGCTGGAAGTCAGGTGCAGAATAGCAGAACTCATCCACTCATCCTGTTGCCGAGAAGCAGGGATGACCAAGTGTGACCATCATCAAAACAGCTGCAGCTCCAACAATAAAACAAGGAGAATTGAGGCTTTTTGTCCAAAACTTTATCCAGACAAAATAGCTCCCAACCATACTAGGTTATGTTTAAGCAAATACAAAATTATACACAATTGATGATAGTGACTATAAAGAAGAAGTTAGTAGAACACTCGCAAACTAGCGCAGGTATCAAATGGATTTCAAAGCTTGTTACAGACAATTTAACATAATGGAAAACAAAATGTAAACGATTAGACGGCAGCATATCACTGTCACTGTTACACTCTCAGTGTGCTGTACGCTGGAATTTTCAACAACATCATAGTCTGATAACCCAGCAACTATTTCTAACCCTGAATGCATTAAATCACCCCCTCCTACCTTGTTTCCATCACTAGCTAATCCTCCCAACACAATGCTGATGATAACAGAATTAACAGCAAGTGTTACATTTCCATTATCAGTAACTGCAGTAAAAACTGTGACAGCAAAAGTATTAAACTCCTCTCTGGATGTATTCGTTGTAAGACTAAGGTAATGGTGATAAAAGGGACAATGGTAATATTTAAAGTTCACGAGTACCAGTGTTGCAAATTTTCCAACAACCTCTACCGTGTCCTCACCCACGCGTTTCCACCCGCACCCTATATTCTCCACCCAAGCTCCAATGCTGCTAACAATCACTCCCACCCACTCAAACTGTAGGAATTCACAGGCACTGCTCACTATCCGTAATGCAAAAGATCCATCCCAGCCACCCTAAATGCAAAAATCCCCTTTCTGACACCAATCCAACCTAAATGAAAAAATGCCCAATCTCCTTCCTAGTCACTCCAAATGCAAAAATGCCGCTGTCACAGCCACATTAGATGCTAAAAATATCCGCTTGCCCTCCAAACCTACCTCATGTGCAAAATATCCTTTCCAGGCACCTCAAATGCAAAAATACTGCTCACTTGTCCGCCAGTCCTCACCACAGTAAGCAATGTATGCTGATTCTAGCGGAATTATTTCACAAGGATGATTTTTTGCTGAGTTTTCCCGCTGATTATAAAATTGCTGGTTTAAATCCCACGGGGAAAATTTCTGAACATCCACGATTTTAGAAAACTGATCCTAGTCAAATAACGCCCAAGTTGTGACAACTTAACATGATACATTGTTATTGATAGTATTAATGCTATTTCATTTGTATAATGATAAAGAAATAACATTTTGGGCCTGATTCATTAAGGACAATGTTGTGACGTTATTTTGCGTAAAAATGCTCTGCGCATGCTCAGAACTGAACTTATGCCAGCGAGCATAGCAGCCTCCAATTCATCTTCTTGCGCATAGGACCCTTACTACTGCCTGTGATTTCAGGGGCGCAACGGGGAGGGGACTGCGCACAAGCGCCAAGTCATTTTACAGTAAGGGCGTGCCAAGTTCAAGTGCACGCAGCAGCTTCCAATTCAAGCATATTTTCACATCCACTCCTTGATGAATACAGACGTTCGTATACCTAATTTACATGCGACATTAGCCAAACACAATTTGCATTCAGGCCCTTTATTTTACATTGGAGTGGTCCCTGCTGCTTGTGGACTTTTTTCAGGTGGAACCTCAGTGACCATTATTTCTGTGCAACATGAGTGGCTCAGACTATTTTGTCATTTGTCATTTTATCACTTGTGTTGATATGATGTATAAGCAGCCATTGAATACTTGAAAAGAGCCATCATTTAATGCTAAATTTTCTTTTTGGTTACCAATCAAAGTACAATAATGTCAATCCTAGTTTTAATTTTACAACCCCAATATTATTAAAAAAAAGAGGAGAACCTTGGTTAGAAAAAAAAGTCAGGTTAGGAAATGAGACATTTGCACCAAATAATACTAACGGAGAACCCAACCATTTCAACTAATAGAACAGCATGCATCCATTGCATACCTCCCAACACTGACACTATTGAAAAATGGGCGCTGACGAAAAGAGGACATAGTCAAGCCATGCTTGGAGCATGGCCATGTCGCGCTCCATATCGTGTCCCAGGGTGCTTCAGAGGCTGCCCCCAACCCTTTTCTCCTCCCCTAAAAATACCTCTGCAACAGTCTTAGAAAAAGTCCTGACTGTCAGGATGACAGGGCAGTCCCTTAAAAATCAGGAATGTGCATCATAAATATGGACAGTTGGGAGGAATTCCGTTGCAAGGTTGTTGATGAAGCTGAGTTGACAGTTGTCTCGGTTTGTCCAATCAGCTCTACAAGCAACTCTACAAGGATTGCAGATTACATGAAATTCTTTCTTAATACCAAAAGCATCAGGTAAAGAACCAACGGAGATGTGTACTTCATGAATCAGTAGATCCTGGTTGTAAGACCCAGCGGTTATCCTCATTGGTGAGAAGAGGAAAAAGAGGGCATGTTTCCGCCATTTTGGGGACATGGCTGCTTAATGTTGAAGAGCGCCACATTACTAGGAGACGTACCTTGTGCCTCTGACATATCAAGGCACCCCTAAACCCACTTCCACTACCTTTAGAAAGACCCCCACATTGCCACATCCATCAGTGGCAGCAAGTGAGCCATAGCTCCCAATAGTCTCGGCAGTCAGGTCAAAGGTCTTGACTCTTGGGACAGTGGGACATTCCGTTCCCAGGAAGTTGGACTGAAAACACAAGAATATCCAATATTTAACATTGACCAAAATATAATTAAACATTGCATTATGTTGGCAGCACATACAATGTTTAACATTATATATACATTTGCTATACAGTAAACCATGGTTCTATGCTGTCGGACTTATAGAATGTTTTGTGAATTTGGTGTAAATACAAAGCAAATTCTCCAAATGATCACAGGTTTTAGAAATCCCTTGGTAGATAGGACCCACATGTGTTTTATGGGAATTGAGAGCTCACTTATTTTGGAGACCTTCAATGTCTCCAACCAGGTCAGCTTGAAATGGTCTCGCAGTAGGATGTAGATGGGTGTTTTACCCTTCAGAGTTCGACCCTAGAGAACCCCGTCATGCCGCAACACCAAGAAACAGTACAAGTGGTAAAGGGACAAAAAAACAGAACCATGCGTTTAGTACACTTAAATGGACAGGGCGAATGGGATCGAATACTAGGCAAATGCTTCATTATATCATATGTACTCAGGGCTGCCATCAGAAGCTGTGGGGCCCAGTACTAATTACTCTGGTGGGGCCCCCCCTCCCCGGGCCCAGTACTAATTAATCTGGCGGGTCCTCCACTCCCCATACATGTGCCCCTCCCCATACATGTGCCCTCCTCCCCATACATGTGCCCCTCCCCACACCTGTGCCCCCCTCTATTTTCACCATACATGCACCCCCTATCCTTCATCACAGTACATTCCCCCCACTCCCTCATCACAGTAAATGCTCCCCTCCCCCAAAAGTAAATGTCCCCCTCTCCACTCCCCGCCAGCACATTTAATGTCCCCCTCTCCCCTCCCCGAAATCACAGTAAATGTCTTCCTATCCTCTCCCCGTAAGCATAGTTAATGTCCCCCTCTCCCCCCCACAGTTAATGCCCCCCTCCCCCACACAGTTAATGTCCTCCACTCCCCCCCTCCACAGTTAAGGTCCCCTGGGCTCTCCCTCTTTTCCCCTCAAAAAGAAGAATAGCTAATTAACTTACCTTCTCCTCCGCAATGCTACAGCTCCCAGTCAGAGCCGGATTTAGACCTCATAGGGCCCTAGGCAGGATACTGTTTTTGGGCCCCCTCCCTGAAACAATCCATAGCACTATATTTTTGCAGCCTACCATATACCCCTATAGTTACGTAGAAGTGAAAGCATGTGCCGCTGAATGCCTACCATATACCCTTATAGTTAAGTAGATATGAAAGCATGTGCCGCCGCATGCCTACCATATACCCCTATAGTTAAGTAGATATGATAGCATGTGCCGCCGCGTGGCTTGCATCTTTGGGGACGTACCTAACATGTGAAAAGAGCAAGGCCACCCTGCTGCAGAAAAAGGCACCCCTAAATAATTACCAAGCAGTCCCGTTTTTTTAAGTAGTTGGGTCAAAACAACATAATAAATATTGAAGTCAGGGCAGAAATACTTACTTAAGTTGTTTGCAAAAATAATACGCATAAATCCAAGTATGTGCTCTTGTCACTTTTGTCCCTCTATCATCACACTGTGCCCCTTCATTGTCACTTTTGCCCCTTCACAATATCACATGTGCCCTTTCACTATCACCTCTGTGCCCATCACCATCACCACCTCTGTGCCAATCACCATCACCACCACTGTGCCAATCACCATCACCACCTCTGTGCCCATTACCACCTCTGTGCCCTTCACCATCACCACTTCTGTGCCAATCACCATCACCACCTCTGTGCCTCTTCACCATCACCACCTCTGTGCCCATCACCACCTCTGTGCCTCTTCACCATCACCACCTCTGTGCCCATCACCACCTCTGTGCCTCTTCACCATCACCACCTCTGTGCCCTTCACCATCACCACCTCTGTGCCCTTCACCATCACCACCTCTGTGCCAATCACCATCACCACCTCTGTGCCCTTCACCATCACCACCTCTGTGCCAATCACCATCACCACCTCTGTGCCAATCACCATCACCACATCTGTGCCCTTCACCATCACCACCTCTGTGCCAATCACCATCACCAATTCTGTGCCCCTTCACCATCACCACATCTGTGCCCTTCACCATCACCACCTCTGTGCCCATCACCACTTCTGTGCCAATCACCATCACCACTTCTGTGCCAATCACCATCTCTGTGCCATTCACCATCACCACCTCTGTGCCCTTTACCATCACCACCTCTGTGCCCTTCACCATCACCACTTCTGTGCCAATCACCATCTCTGTGCCCTTCACCACCTCTGTGCCCTTCACCACCTCTGTGCCCATCACCACTTCTGTGCCCCTTCACCATCACCACTTCTGTGCCCCTTCACCATCACCACTTCTGTGCCCCTTCACCATCACCACTTCTGTGCTCCTTCACCATCACCACTTCTGTGCCCCTTCACCATCACCACTTATGTCCCTTGTTTTACTTACCTTTCTATTGCGCGCTGCTCCTCCTCCGTCAGTCCAGATGTAAAAAAAAAAAAAAAGAAAGAGTCACGTGATCGCTCGTCGGGTCCCGGCATCCTCTCCTTCTCTCTCTATCACTGAGACACTGAGAGGAGAAGAGGCTGCCGGGACCCGATTCGCGGCACCCGACCCCCCCTCCCCCGATTCACGGCACCCGACCCCCCCTCTCCCGACTCGCGGCGGCCCCCCCCCCCACCGCACGAGTCGCGGGGGGGGGGGGGTGCCGCGAGTCGGGGGAGGGGCCGGATTATTTTTTTTTATTTATTTTTTTTAATTGATCCTGTCCCCCCCAGCTGTGCCCCCCGAGAGCCGCTAGGCCCTAGGCAGGTGCCTAGGTTGCCTAGCGGTAAATCCGGCCCTGCTCCCAGTCACTGATACATTGGGAGCGCGCCGCGCAGTGATGACGTCACCTCGCTGTGCTACCAGCCTATCAGACTCTGGGAGGCGGAGCTGCAGAATCGCGGAGAAGAAGATAAGAAAAAAAGGGGCAGCACGGTCGGTGACTGCGGGGCCCGGACAGTCCAGGGAGTCCGTACCCCCATGATGGCGGCCCTGCATGTACTTACACCAACATGTTTATCCCCACCCTGGTTTGCAAATATTGTGTTATGCTGCATCTAGACAAACCATAAAGAGTTATTTGGCTGCGGTGCTAAAACCAACCTTTATGCACGATTTTTCTCTTCTTTGACAGTGAAGGTGAGATGATTTTACCTGCACTTCACAGCTGCGTACGGCGAAATGGAGACTGCTACTTCAATAGTCACAGTAAATAAATAAAACAATTCAAAGTATCTGAAAATATAAAATTCCCCTGACATGAGTGAATTCCCAGCCATTCAATCATCCTGATGTTCTCTGTAAATTGACAGAAGTAATACGCAGCGTATCTCGAAGACGCGCGCTGCAAAAGCCGAGAAGAATAAAATTTTATGATTCGTGATGGATTCTAAATCTCCAGCAAAGTGGTTTAAAATAGTGCTGATGGCTTCATAAAAATAATGGTATTTATATGGTGGTATCTGCATATTCAGGGAAGAGTAATGAAAGATAAATAAATAGCAGTCACATAAATATGTATAAATGGAAGCACATTGCACGGGGGTGGCGAGAAGGTATGACTGGGTAGTTGTATTTATGGATATCTATTTGTATACACAGAAACCAGACGAATGCGCTTATTTCACCGATGTCTTTTAAACTTCATAAACCACCGAAAGCGTTAGACTGGGAAGTAGCCGCAGTTACTGCTGAGAAAGAAGGTTTATTTGTGGGTGCGTTGATGATGATGACAAACACCTGAACTAAGGACCCGCATGTAATTAGAGGTTTGCGAATGGTTTGCAGACAAATATCGAGACTTTAGTAGTCGGCCATAGAGTACAATTTGCTGTGCGTGTTTTTGTTTTTTAGTACACATGTGAGGAAGTTGTCCCTGCTGTATTAGCTGGGTTATTCAACTTTAATTGATGTTTCAAAAAATAAAAGACTTTGTTCACTAGTTGGACATAAGTGTCTAAGCAGTGTGTCTGTTGTCAAGCGGTCACATCTTCAACTCTCAATGCAGCGTACATACACATATATTGGCATGCAACTTTTTCAATTGCAAGATAGGCCTATAATTGTGTTCTACTCTGAATCAGGTTTAATATGTTTAGGAGGTGTCACAAGTTCGTATTGGGGTTACCGTCCTCGCTCACTTCAGCCGGATAAATCACACCAGTTCAGTGCTTCAGTTTAAATAGCCTCAACTAGGTTTATTCACTAGCCTGAAAATAAAACAAAACATAAACAAAATCTTTGCCATTTTGCATCTAATACACAGGTACTCCCTCTCTAAAGTGAGGGACCTAGTATCCCACACATAAACAAAGTAATAGAACTTACAGACCAAATACTGCAGTCTTTCTCAGTAGCCATCTGACCACCTCCACAGACAATTAGAGACTCACTGAACTGCCTAGCAGCCTTCTAACAGCACCTTGCAGGTGCAACTCCTGATTAGTCTGCTGTTATACTGGGAGATCAGTAGACCCGGACTGAGCCTTGTGTATTGAGCCCACCCGTCTCTCTCCATACATAACCCCAGGGACCCTTACAACTTCTCCTGAAGCTGAGTACACTCTTTGGGAAGCTTCTTCCCATACAAAACAATCTCCATGGTGTTTTAAAACACAAATGACAGATGTTCAGGGCTTATATACCTGTCATTCACGACTTTCCCAGCACTTATGTCACAAGGTCTATTATTAACAGTTATCACGGCAAAATTTTCAATTTTTGACTTCCACTCTTTTATTGCTTGTGGCACCCCCAGGGGTCTATTTATGAATGGCCCCACCCCAATTAATTATGATCCCTAATCGCAACGATAAGGGATGATATAACACGCCCGTTTATTAAAAAATCATCCTTTGACAGCGGACCCGATAAGAGGCTGTCCTGGCAATGACTTTACTTTAGCAATAACTCCGGGATTTGACCTGGGGTCTTTAACACTAAAGTAAAGTATTTAAAGGAAGTGAGAGCAAGAAGCCTGTCAAGCGGGATCCAAAGATCCCTCTCCTACGATGCTCTCCCCATCGGAGAATGGCTAATGCCAACTTCAGATAGACATCGGGATCAAGCACAGAAAAGCTAAGCTTTTCAGAGATTGATAAGTTGGCCCAGACCGCAGTCCCTATTGAGAATTATGGGGACTGCAGTATAATGCGATACTTAACCTAATGCAGGAGATATCATAGACTATTGTGTTTTACATTGGGACCACTGTCCAGAGAAGTTGGGAACAGCATTTTAGTGTGGGGCTTGTACCCTCTGAGAGGTGCAGGTGCTCTTTTTTTTTTTTTTGCAGCCTGACCCATAGAGGTACCAGTGCTGTGTTGTTTGCAGTTATCTACGGTCACCTTCTGAACACATTTACCAGCATGCCCAATTATAACCCAAACAATTTTGTTTGGGATATTATCGCCCATTGCGATAGTTTTTCTAGATGGCTCTGAGCACTGTGACCGATGGATGTCGCAGGCCATTCACCATTGACAGCATCAGGAGGCCCCAATACACCAACTGGTGAACGTCCAGCACTTATCAACAATCAGAATGTCGGGAACCATTGACTTAGGTGTGACGGCTTCCCAGCACAGGCAAATGTAGCCTCCTGTGTGCCAAGGGAAGGCACAGGATCACTTTAGGAGTAAGTAATCCGTTTGGATCACCATTTTGTCACCAGCGAAGATTGAGGTAGGGTCTGCATAGTAAAGCCAACAATGAACTGGAGTCTGCACTGTAATCACCAGAGATTTGGTTGTTCTACATTGTAATGCCACCAGAGATTTTGGAGTCTATATTATAAAACCACCAAAGGACTGGGTTCTCCATTGTAAAGCTACCAGAGAATTGGAAGATATTCCCCTCCATTGGAACAAGCTGCCCCGCTCCTTCAGAACTTCCCCTAATCTGTCCTCTCAAACGAACATTAAAAACCCACCTTTTCCTTAAAGCCTTCCAGTCTCATGCCTAAACTCCCACTGGTCGGCTACCTCTCTTTCTCATCCCTTCTTCCCTTCTCCCCCTTCCTCGACTCCCTCTCTGTTTCTCCCGTCTCTCCGTCTTATCCATGTGTCTGTCTGTCTTCCTCTCCCTTTAGATTGTTCGCTCCTTTGAGCAGGGCTCTCCTACCTCCTGATTCCATCACTTTTAACTGCGCTCTCCAGCTACTCTGCTCACCTCCTCTCGGTCCCTCTGCCCTCTGTCTCCTCTTGCTTCTCTCCGCTCCCCTCAGTGACTCTCAACCTGTCATCTGTGCCCACCCTCTTGGGCCATAGTTACCTGCCTATACTCACTTTTCCCCTCCCTCCCTCTCTTTCATGCTGTGCCTGAGCCCCCAGAGTTATAGTGCTTACTGTTACTTGTACTGTGCTGTTTCACCTTGTACTGTGCCATTGTTTGTCCTTGTACGGCGCTACGGATACTTTGTGGCGCCCTATAAATAAAAATTAATAATAATAATAATAATAATATGCATTGTATAGTCACCAGACATCTGGGGGTCTGCACTATACAATGATTTTGCATTGTGTACTAGATACTAGTATGCACTGCATTTTTTCTAGAGCGTTTATTGGAATGCTTTCTGCGTTGTATTGTGGTCATAGAATACTTTCTATATTGTATATTGGTTCCTAGAATGCTCTCTGTATTGCATAGTGCTTCCTAAAGTGCTCTCTGTATTGTATAGTGGTTCCTAGAATGCTCTTTTTATTGTATTGTGGTCATAGAATACTTTCTGTATTGTATATTGGTTCCTATAATGCTCTCTGTATTGTATATCAGTCACTAGAATGCTCTCTGTATTGTATAGTGGTTCCTAGAATGCTCTCTGTATTGTATAGTGGTGATAGAATACTTTCTGCATTGTATATTGGTTCCTATAATGTTCTCTGTATTGTATATCAGTCACTAGAATGCTCTCTGTATTGTATAGTGGTCATAGAATACTTTCTGTATTGTATATTGGTTACTATAATGCTCTCTGTATTGTATATCAGTCACTAGAATGCTCTCTGTATTGTATATGTCACTAAGATGCTCTTTGCACTACATAGTTGTCATTTAAATGCTTTCTGTCTTATATATCAGTCAGTAGAATGCGCTCTGTCTTGTATAGTAAATCAAGCACTGAGGTGCTCACAGTATTGTATGTCAGTCTCCTGGTATGCTTTCAGCCGGGACTATGTGACAAACTGCTGAGCCCCATGAAAAACTGCGGCACAGAGGATCTCCTGGGGTCCGATGAAAGAGCACTGAAAATGTGAATCAAAGCTCTGAATGCTCCTTTAAATCTGAAATCTAAAATAATAATAATAAATGACACTTTCTAATTCACAAAATAACTCTTAACATAGTGACAGTCAATTTATAATTAATGTTTAAATATAATTTCTTACTTACATTTAAAACTATCTATATACGTCAATTCAATTTTTTATTGCATATTGTATATCAATAACTAGAATTTCTTTGTATATTGGATATCAGTTACTAGAATGCTCTCTGTATATTGTATATCAGTCACTAGAATGCTCTCTGTATATTGCATATCAGTCACTAGAATACTACCTGTATATTGTATATCAATCACTAGAATGATATTTGTATATTGGATATTAGTCACTAGAATGCTCTCTGTATATTGTATATCAATCACTAGAATACTACCTGTATATTGCATATCAATCACTAGAATGATCTTTGTATATTGGATATTAGTCACTAGAATGCTCTCTGTATATTGTATACCAGTCACTAGAATGCTCTCTGTATATTGTATATCTGTCACTAGAATGCTCTCTGTATATTGTATATCAGTCACTAGAATGCTCTATGTATATTGTATATCAGTCACTAGAATGCTCTCTGTATATTGTATATCTGTCACTAGAATGCTCTCTGTATATTGCATATCAGTCACTAGAATACTACCTATATATTGCATATCAATCACTAGAATGATCTTTGTATATTGGATATTAGTCACTAGAATGCTTTCTGTATATTGTATATCAGTCACTATAATGCTCTCTGTATATTGTCTAGCAGTCACTAGAATGCTCTCTGTATATTTTATATCAGTCACTAGAATGCTCTCTGTATATTGTATATCAGTCACTAGAATGCTTTCTATATATTGTATATCAGTCACTATATTGCTCTCTGTATATTGTATATCAGTCACTAGAATGCTCTCTGTATATTGTATACTAGCAGAATACCCGGCGTTGCCCGGGATTTAAAGAATGTTTATTTACAAAAATCAATCTAAATATTAAACATACATGTAAATATCATGTTAAAATTGGACCAGTAGAAAGTGAAAAGTGAAAATGTTAAACTGTATTTGAACTGTATATGATGGAACGAACCGATAAATAATTACTTCAAAACAGCTTGATAAACTATATTTCTCGTTTCTTCATTTGGGGCAAATACATACAAATTTCTTGGTGATCCAACTCTTGAGCACACAACGTAAAATTGTGCATGAGAAAAGCAAGGTGATTCCAAGTTGACTCCAGCTACATGTAAAGATTGTCCTTGGGCCTTATTGATAGACATGGCAAAAGCTAAACGAACTGGAAATTGTAGACGCTTAAATTGAAATGGCATATCAGATGGAATGAGAGGTATGCGTGGAATGAAAGTATTGTCACCTTTTGCACAGCCTGTCAAAATAGTTGCTTCAATGACATGAGAATTGAGCTTTTGGACTACTAATCTTGTACCGTTACAAAGTCTTGGAGGATTTAAATTTCTGAGAAGCATAATGTGTGATCCAATCTTCAGTACCAGGTTATGCGGTGGCATTCCGGGAGGTTCTAAAGAGTTTAAAAATTCAGTAGGATAGTGCACAGCCTCATTTTGTTCAACAACGATATCTATTGATTTGTATAATATGGCTTCTCCAGGCAACTCTTCTTGAATCTTTAAGTTGATGTTGTTTACACAATTATTTTAGTTACTGGATGAAGCGGCATTAAACCATTTCCAATATTTAACAAATGATCAGCAAACTGACCGTCTATTGTGTTGCCATGCAGAGAAACTCTCATATTTGTGGTTAGTCGCAAAGTGCGAACATGCTTCCAAAGATGTGATGATTTAAGGCATGCATTAATTTCATTTGCCATTGTTCCTTTTGGAATGACCGGCAATGTTTGCGGAAAATCTCCAGCCAATACAACAGTGACTCCACCCATTAGTAAATCATTGCCTTTTAAAAATTGAAGTGTTTGATTGAGGGCCTGTAAAGCATTTTTGTGTGACATGGTGCATTCATTCCATACATTGACCTGACATTCCTGCAGAATCTGAGCTTTTTCTGTTAGTTTAGTGATATTGCAGACGGGAGTTTCACTTCGGGCCAGATTAAGCGGTAACTTGAAAGCTGAATGTGCTGTTCTTCCACCAGGGAGCAAAGTTGCAGCACTTCCAGAAGAGGCCACAGCAATAGCTATCTTGGAATGTACTCAAATTTTAGCAAGTAACAACTTAATGAGAAACGTCTTACCTGTTCTTCCGGGTGCATCCAGAAAAAATATATTTCCCCTTTTTTTTGGAACTTCTTCCAAGACATTGTTCCAGACATTCCAGAGTTATGGTCGTTTTTGATGATTTTTAGGTGTTACCCCCCTCGCCACCCCCACCCTTAGGAATGCTAGGGGTGTCTTGCCCCCACAATATTTGTTGTCAGACTGTAAGTCATATGTGTACCAGGTTTGGTGTAAATTGTTCCAGACATTCCAGAGTTATGGTCGTTTTGGATGATTTTTAGGTGTTACCCCCCTCACCACCCCCACCCTTAGGAATGCTAGGGGTGTCTTGCCCCCACAATATTTGTTGTCAGACTGTAAGTCATATGTGTACCATGTTTGGTGTAAATTGTTCCAGACATTCTAGAGTTATGGTTGTTTTGGATGATTTTTAGGTGTTACCCCCCTCGCCACCTCCACCCTTAGGAGTGCTAGGGGTGTCTTGCCCCCACAATATTTGTTGTCAGACTGTAAGTCATATGTGTACCAGGTTTGGTGTAAATTGTTCCAGACATTCCAGAGTTATGGTCGTTTTGGATGATTTTTAGGTGTTACCCCCCTCGCCACCACCACCCTTAGGAGTGCTAGGGGTGTCTTGCCCCCACAATATTTGTTGTCAGACTGTAAGTCATATGTGTACCAGGTTTGGTGTAAATTGTTCCAGACATTCCAGAGTTATGGTCGTTTTGGATGATTTTTAGGTGTTACCCCCCTCGCCACCCCCACCCTTAGGAATGAATTTCGCTTGAAAAATGTGGATTTGTATAGAAAGACAGACAGAAGGACAGAAGGACAGAAGGACAAATTTATTCTTTTTATATATTAGATCAGTCACTAGAATGATCTTTGTATATTGTATATCAGTCACTAGAATGCTCTCTGTATATTGTATATCGGTCACTAGAATGCTCTCTGTATATTGTATATCAGTCACTAGAATGCTCTCTGTATATTGTATATCAGTCACTAGAATGCTTTCTGTGTATTATATATCAGTCACTAGAATGCCGAATGCTCTCTGTATATTGTATATCAGTCACTAGAATGATCTTTGTATATTGGATATCAGTCACTAGAATGTTCTCTGTGTTGTATGGTTGTCACTAGACCACTTTTATTGTAAAGAGGTCACCAAAATGTCCTTTGCATTGTAAACTATTAATCAAAATAAGACCGACATTAAATACTGGTCAGATGGAGCAAGTATTTTATTAAATTTCTATGTTCAACAAACCAGACCCCCACGGTTTCGTTTTTCAGTTGTGGCGCACAACACAATAGACTGGGCAACCTACCTGTCTTTCTCTATCAGACCAAAACTCTCTAGCTTTCCCCTGCTCAAAGACTTGTCACTTCTCATTATGTTAGAAAAAAATAGATAGCAGTATTATAATGAATTAGCTGGTAGCATTTTTTTCAGCCTAGGTAGTCAAAGATGAGTAGATGACTAAAATAATCTAATGGTGTGAAAGAGAGGAAGTGTTTATGTGACAGATAAGATGTTGTTTTCTAAAATCTGCTGACTGCGAATAAGTGTTTTTCAAAGAGTTTGACAGGAAATAAAAAGTATTTCTTAACCATCTAAACACTTGAGTTGGTAAACTTTCCGAGAACTGTATAAATGCAGTGGCAATCTGCATACAATCCTTAGCTTGGTAACCAGAAGACCTATCTAGAGAATTATAAAGTACAATATTAAGGGTGGGGTCAGAAACAGACACAAAGCTCAATAAAACAAGACAACCGACAGTAGACTAAATGTGTATTCACAGGTTAGTACAAGAGCAAAAAAAAATGTTTCTAAATCTTTCCAATTCTTAAAAAATTATGAAAACTATGAAACTGATCTTAAATTGAATTTCGACTATATTGATGTTTGTCCTCTAACAGGAAAAATAATAATAATACAGAGTCTCTCCATAGCAATGAATGTCATTTATATTTATTTTAACGCTTTTCATTGCTATAAGCAATGCTGATGGTTTTTTTTTTATTCCAAAAATTGGATTATATATTGGACATAATTAACATGCTCTTCAGATCATATTATAGTGAGCGATCTAATACATTTAGAGAATTCACAAAGAGATTTATAACTTGGCCACCTGCCATGAACAAATATCGCCGAAGGACTTTGACATGTACTATTGATTATTACCGTGATAAATTGTTGGAGCAGAATAATGAAATTAATTCATTATCCAACTGTCAACTCCAGTTTTGTAGGATGAACCAGAACTTGGGTCTGTCGTTGGCTAGTGTCACAAAAGTTGTGGAGGTAAAAAAATCCTTTGTTTGAAGGGCTTATCCGCCTTTCTTTCAATAGCCTTCCAAATAGTACTTTGATGGGGGTTCACCCTCCTTTAGACCAGGCCTGGACGACCCATGGCTCTCCAGGTGTTTTCTACTGGTCCCAGCATACCCTGCCAGCTATCGGCTACAATCTATTATGAACGCAGCGGCTAGATTGATTTTCCTTGCAAAACGTTCTTCCTCTGCTGAGCCACTCTGTCAGTCTCTACATTTGCTGCCTGTATTTCAACGAATCCAATATAAAATTCTTCTACTAACATACAAGGCCGTCAACAAAATTGCACCGACATACATTTCCTCACTTGTCTCAAAATATCTCCCTACTCGACACCTCCTTTCTGCGTCTCTCTTCCACTCTCATCACATCCTCCAATTCTCGGTTACAGGACTTTTTTCGGGCTGCACCCACTTTGTGGAATTCCCTCCCTCGCACAGTAAGACTTTCCTCTAGTCTCCAAACCTTCAAGCGTTCTCTGGAAACCCACCCTTTCAGACAAGCTTATAGTATTCCTCTACCACCCTCTTAATCTCCCCTATTACTACCCTCTACACAGCTAACACAAGACAACAACCCACTGACCAACATTGGTACACACACAGCCCACTCAGTACTTTTACCTTTGCGTTCTAGCTGGTCCAGTGTGCTATATGATGTAGCACATGTCCTTGTGTTCCAAACTCCCATAGTCTCATAGATTGTAAGCTTGCAAGCAGGGTTCTCTTACCTCTCTGTCTGTATGTATTACCCAATATTGTTTTATTAATGTTTGTTCCCAATTGTAAAGCGCTACGGAATTTGCTGGCGCTATATAAATAAATGATGATGATGATGATGATGATGATGAAAGGATGCTGGGACTTGTAGTTCCACAACACCTGGAGAGCCATGTGGCATCCAGGCCTGCTCTAGACTCTTACCATTGCCTTTCTGGCTGGTTAATTCATCATCATCATTATCATTTATTTATATAGCGCCACTAATTCTGTAGCGCTGTACAGAGAATTCACTCACATCAGTCCCTGCCCCACTGGAGCTTACAGTCTAAATTTCCTAACATACACATTCAGACAGAGAGAGCAACTAGGGTCAATTTGATAGCAGCCAATTAACCTACTAATATGTTTTTGGAGTGTGGGAGGAAACCAGAGCACCAAACTGTTGGGTGAAATATTAGCCTAGTCCTGCATTTGGTCGCAATATTTTGCTGGTTGCACTACTTAGCTTTAAGTGTTCCAGTCCTGCCCCAACTGCACCGCAGAATTAATTGAGCATTGTCATCACAGTTATTATAGTCTATAAATTCAGCGATTCCACAAATACCAAGGAACAGCAAAGCAAAAATGTAACAGCCGGAATTTTCACACAGCTGCAAAACAGAACGTTCCGCCATGAATCAGTTTCAATTATCTCTACTAATGAGAACTAGTAGCATAGAAGAGGTTTTACCAAACTAAATATCTTTACAATCCCTGCTTTATAGTCCCTGCACTTCTTAGTTCCTATCGCACATGCTGCATTGCATTATAAAATACTGGTATTTTGCAGCTTGCCTAAACCAAGACTTTAAAATGTATTCCCCTTTTTATATATCTAGCCCCTCTTCTATGCGGCTAATACTCTTTTCTGCTAAATGGTAACGCAACCACACAAACACAAAAATGACACGCACTACTTTATGAATATAATAAAACGGAGTAAGTTCCCTGTTAGTCTTTCTGATGTTATGTAACACAATGGTCCAAGTGAAATCACATGTGCTCTAACCCATGTCTAGCATCAGTTATTGGCTCTCATTAGTCTGCCTAAAATTGGCTGAATAGTTGTGTAAGTCAGACTGATAGTAGAGAAATAAAATAATTTGTGAGTAGATAAACCATGTTTTTGTGTCCAGTGAGTGTTATTTACAAACAAAGGGCCAGATTCACGGTTGGACGGACGTAGCGTAACTTGCGTTAAATAGCCCTGCACATGCCCAGACTTCATTCCACTTGAAGGGTGGAAAGGATCTATATCTATTTCTAAACTTTATTAGCAACTTTTAAATGACAAAACAAATAAAGTACATTAGTTGTCGCCAACATATGAAAAAAACATTACTCTAACACATTCATTTGACAACTACTAATCATGTGACTCTCATCTTCCTTTCTCTGAAACTGGATTCCCAGGTAGCAAATCACATCTCCCATGTCCTTAGCTTCAACTTTTTTAATGACTTAACTTTGTTATTTGTCTTCATTGTGGTTTCAGATCATCTACAAAGAGAAGCAGGTACGTCCATTTTTTTCCTCAACGCTTCAAGAACAAGCATGGATCAGCTTTGAGCGAATCCTTCTTGTAGCAAAAACCTTGTTCATTTCAATGTCACTTGTTATGTTTTTAATTGAACTTGTTGTTCAAGTTGAACTAACTTTATTAATTTTGAGTTTCAAAAATGTTAGTCTTAATCACCACAATTCTTCTAAGTGTTCCCTTGTTGGTGTCTAGGTGCAGAGTTCGGTATCCGTTGTGGTTCTCAATGTAGCTTAACAGAGTTCCTTCCTTTGCATAAGAATCCCACCCGGCAAACTCTTTTCTTTTGGAACATGTACATAGGACTTGCTTCTAAATGTTCTAATATGCTGCAGCTTAACTGTTCCACTGTTTGTATGGAGTTTTCTACGTAGCCTTACTGGTTAAATAATATTGTCCTGATTGGCTTACCCTAATATGTGATATGCATATCTGCGTCAAAGAGTATACTTTACCTGTTTTTCTTTGCTATACCATTATGTGGTTTAGAACATAATTAGGTTATTTTTCAAGATAGATTAATACTACTTTTATTCAGTCTCATTAGCTACAGATGGTGGAGCTCAATGTTTTTGCATAAGTTACGCCTTCCCCTACAGCATATGCCCACCAACAATGCGCACACATATGTCTGTCTTTCCTGGGGCAAGTAAGTGTAGGTTGAGTACAGAAGGAGCCGGCTAACATAATTGTGACACAACTGGATGTGGATGCATCTGCCTTTTAACTATATCTTGCAGGTGCTAGAGAGCTGGTGTAACTATGCCCATTGATAGTGATGACACCAGCAGCACTATCTAGCCACTTCTGATTGGCTGATTGCGTACTGACCCCTCCAGCTGACAGTACTTAGATCACTAGCATCGCACCGATATTATATGACGTTACAGCCATTTATTCACATTACTTACTTGATATTTCCATTTGTATTACTGCAGGAAAGAAAATTCCCATTTGATGATTAAAAGGGGAAAACAACAGATTTTTTCATTTAATTTCATTTGTTTTTTGTATTTTGTGTTTATATTTAATTACATTTTACATTAAAAACACAACTTTCGCATGTATTAACTATTAAGACACTATTCTCTCTTATGTATTTAACACTTCATTACATTATTGTGTTCAAATAGGTTAATGTGCCTTTACCATTCACTATGAACACTATCAAGTCACACATGGAGCAAACTTTGAACGGGACGTGTCTTGAGATACATTTGACTCAACATATGCAGATGACTACGATTTTGGTTTTGAGTGCGTCTTTTCTCCACGTACGTTCCGAGCGCAAACTTAATTCACCTCTAAATGGTCCCCAGTTTCTTTAGCTGTAACGAAAACTTACCTTCCTTCGTTCCCCCCCCCCCCCGCTCCGTCGGCCCAGGAAGCCGCACTAACCCAGGACGGGGAATTCAAATAGGGCTCCCTACATAAATCTCGCTCTGACACTTGGTAAGTGTCAGAGCAACTTACCAGTTCCTGGCTCCTGTTCCCCTGTTACCTCCTTGTGCCTGCTCCTTGTGATTTGACCTCCTGTGTACCAGTCCCTGCTTGCTGACCTTTCTGGATCTCCTACGTGTGTGTTCTGACCCGGCTTGTCCACTATCCCGTTTGCCTGTGACCCTGACCCGGATTGTTGACGTTCCTCTCTCTATTCCGCTATCTCTGCCATACCGATGTACCGACCCGGCTTGCTGACCATTCTGATTGCCTGTGCCACCGACCCGGAGTGTCTAACGTCTCTTTGCCTCCATAGGTACTGCTGCCGCCAGGCGTGAACCGAACCGGATTCCCTTCACGCTGCATTCCCTGCTACTCCAGCCACTACACTACTTCTTGAGGCAAGCCTGAGGAGCGCGACCTGCGTCTCCCGGCAGCTAAGCCCACCCCGCCTTGCGACGGTTCTTGGTGAACATCGGGGAGTTTGTTAGACTCCGCACCTCAGGTAAGCCAGCGCTAATCAAGAATAGTACAGAATCCAGCTAATCCGTTACATTAGCATCCTGCTTACTTGAGAAAGTGCTCTTCAATTTTCCCCAACACATCCTTGCTGTGAAGCGGGTGGACTATTGTGTATCTTTACTGATCATCGATAAACAAGAGGAAATACTTCCTTCCTTCCTGGTGTCTCAGTGCTCATTGGTCAACACACGTATATGTGTATCAAGTCCAGGGCTATTCAGCTCTGATTGCTGATTCTTGAAAAATAATTTCTTGTCATTTTTCCTATCCAGCAAGTAGTACATTTCACCATCTAGCATCAATCTTAATAATATTATTGAGCTGTTCTTTAGCTACCGTCCCTTATTAGCAGAACCTTCACTTTAAACGTCTATGACATGTAGTTCTGGGATGTCACTAAATTTCATTAAGTTGCTTTTAACAGACATTTTATCTTAAACTTCTGACATTCATTGAGCCCATAACCTGTTAGCAGCACATAAATCAAGACATTTAGTTAAAGAAGTTTTTATTAAAGAGCACGACTTACAAGCTGATTCTTGCATTGCTGCAACACATATCTTAGTCATGTTTCAGTTTCAAGTTTCCTGTCATCTATACCTTTTTTAGAAAACTTTATTGACAGTGTTTAAACTACAAAACACATACAGTGTTATAGTACACTCAATAAGCGTACAAATAAACATAATTTTAAGAATAGGTAATTGTAATATGACAAATTAGCTTCAAACATGATCCAAATGCCCAGAATAGATGTATGACATACTGACCAAAGTTGGGTCTGGCTCTTCAGTGGTTAATGTCATCAAGGTGAGACAACAGACCCGACAGTTGTTTTACATTCTGACCAGATGCACCATCACTGGTCTGATCGGAGTGGTCCACTCTGGTGAAGTTAGGTATTTACCAATTATGTCTATGTGATTTATTGTAAACCCTGTATCGACGGGTACCTCAGCGCACCAAGAGAAGAGAAGGGTTGTAAATCTCATGCTGAGCAATCTCACCTTCTCAAGTTCACAAACACAGTGTCTCCACCCAAGCTGTTCTACTTTGAGGTTGCAGATCTTGACAAGGTCTACTAGGAGTTTGACTCCAGAAACCCTGCTTCACTGTCTATAGATGGCGTGGATGGACTCACACACGATCACACCAGGAAAAGGGGATAAATCACTTGGCACATTTATTAAAAGGCTGTATAACTTAAAGGCCTGTAGACTGGGTAAAGTGAAAAGGATTCAAACTCTGATAAAGATGTAGCGGCTGAGACCAATGTCACCATGAAATGGAATACCATACAATATCAAAGATAGTATATTAATGTAGGAACTGAACAATGTCGTTCAACAATGGCATTGAATAGAGATACAATCAATGATGCCAACATATGGCCGTAACACTAAATAGTGAAACCAGTAGTTGCACTGTTAAGTTGGCAGGTTCACGATGACAATACTTTCAGATATAATACTGGCATAAACTAGAATAGATGTCTAACCTTGTAGAATGTGGCTGTGTAACTATGCCAAGTCAAGAGTCACAATCTTTGCCAAGAACCCCGGTTAGGGTGTGGGCTTAAAGAGGGTAACACTCTCATTTAAATTTAAAGGTGTGAATTGGTCAACTTTGATGAAGAGGTGAGTTTTTAGGGAGCGTTTAAAGAATTGGAGGCAGGTGGATATTTTGACTATGTGTCATAGTCCTGCATTCAGAAAATGAACATAATATAATGTTTCAGTGTTCTGTTCCTAGAGCATGCTCAGTGTGTTTTCTCGTTTTTTCTTAGTTCCTGAGCGTGCTCAGTTTCAGCTCATCACTTACAGCTACCTCTGATCTTCTCTGATTGTTACCCTTTGAATAAGAGTCTGGTGTATCAGAAGTCATTGTAGTCAGCTAGTGTTTACTGTTTGCTTTGTAATTCCTGACTGATTTCCCAGTAACCAGAACTTTGGCTTGATCCTGACCTTGTGGATATCTGGAATACCTGACCTTGGTTTGTTTTTAGACTTTGCTATTGATGTGCAGGTCAGCTACTTCAGCTCTAATCAGGGCCCGATTAACAGTTCCGGCCGCCCTAGGCTATTTCAGCCGTAGCATTGCCCCCCCCCCCCCTCCAGCCACCTCACCTGCCTCTTTAGCCATCTCACCTGCCCCCTTTAGCCATCTCACCTGCCCCATTTAGCCATATCACCTGCCCATCTGCCGCCCCTCCCCCTGAGACATTAGAACGGACTTACCTGCTGTGGAGTCCTCTCTTCAGTGCTGTGTATGACAGGCAGTCTGGCAGCAATTGCTGCTAGCTGCCTGTCAGTGTGGCCGTGGACGCTTCTTACTCTGGTCACGTGAGATGTGGAAGTCCTGATCTCAAGTGACCAGAGTAAGAAGCACCCGCGGCCACACTGATAGGCAGCTAGCACTGATTGCTGCCAGACTGCCTGTCATGTGATAGTGACAGTCGGGACCACTCCTTTAGACCAAGGGAGGTCCCGATGACTCTGGCTGCCACAATTAGAAGAAAAAAAAAAACATCTCAGTGACGCTGCACCCCCCTGGCTCCAGTGCCCCAGGCTGCAGCCTGGTCAGCCTATTGGCTGATTGCCCTGCCCCTAATATCTGTACACTTTATTTACCTTGTCTAATCCAGCCACCAGCCATCCTCTGAACTCACTTACCATTCCTGTACCTATGATTGTTTGCAGTGCATACCTGTTTCAACTATATCCTACAATAAAGAATTCTGATGTTCCAGCTCCTGCCTTTGCCCTGTAGTTTTGTGACAACATGGAAGTGAGTTCCATAAGTATGGGGAAGCAGGGGAGAAGTCTTGGAGGTGGGAGTGTAAAGTGTTTATCAGTGGGGAGGTGAGGCAGCCATTGTTGTCAGAGTGAGGAGGGTGGGAGGGGGTGCGGAGTGAGATGAGGCTGGGGAAGTGTAGGAGAGGCTGAGAGATTTACAGGTGAGGTGAGGAGTTTGAACTGGATCCTGTAGGGGATAGTGAGACAATATAGCCATTGGCTGAGATAAAGCTGCACAGATGACTTATTTTTAGAAATGTTGCTTCTTGGGCTCTTGATGTGAATTTTCCAGCAGCTCAGAGCTGGCAGTATTTTGGCCTCGTCTTGTATTTTAATGGGACTTGTTTTACACCTCAATGTTTTACTTTGACAGAGAAGTGAATTTCCAGACGCATTCCAAGCAATGTAATAAAAAGTTTCACACACAAAAAACTGCCACGAATCTCTCCTTTCCATATCGCACAGCTGTTCACTCCCTACTGTGAAGGAAGGAAGAAGCTAGACATAAACTATAGCTGGAAACATTGTTTAATCTACTGGTTTCTAACTCTACACATGCAGAAACAATATCACATGGGACTGGATGAAACAAATTGTATGTTCTGAAAAAAAAATATTAATATGAGATACACTATAGTTACAATATAGTTTGGGTCCCGCATTGGGCAACTGTGGGCTTGGTCACCGTTCCTACTTTGCTGATTATCCGAGTCTTACCCCCCAAGCTAATGTTTTCCAGCCAGCCCCTTTGTTTAGGGGGGGGGGGGTTAAAACTAACAGTGCAAATGCTCTTTCTGTTGTCATATGTCTACTGTTTGTAGGTAAGCACTTGGAACTATGGGCTGAGATGAGGTTTGCAAAGATACATTTGTTTTCATCAACCGATGGAAGGAGCTGTGTGGATCGGGGCCCTCCTTGCTGAATACAGAATAGGAGCAGGTCTCCTTACCCACCAACACGGACAAATTAGATTTTACTTTGTGGGGTTAAGCTGGGTACATACTGAAGAATTTTTCCGACCGACGTGATATCTCAAACAGCGCTACGGAATATGTTGGCGCTATATAAATAAATGATGATGATGATGATGATGAATTGTACCTACGACTGAAGGTCCGATCAGTTTGGCGATTCATCCATACACACTGACACGATTTACCTTCAGATCTGTGCTCTTCGTCTGGTCCTTCATCTGGTCCTCTAGTCTTCAGAGAATGACAGCACAATATTCATTCATTCACTACTGTCACATTGTCACACTGATTAAAACCGCCTTCTTATAGCTATCTACATGTCCAACGAATTCCGCTAGCTTCTGTGACTCTGAAACAAAACATTCTGTCTTAGAACAAATTAATTATTCCTTCTACAGCACTCTCTACATTTATTCACTCTGACATTCAGTGCTAGTATCGGCTGAAAAGAGCCAGACTCTGTAAACTCTATGGAGATTGTGAGCATGAGTGTATACTCACTACATGATCATTAGGTGGTTGATCGGAAATTACTAAACAGTACGACCAACCAAATGAAACAATGATCGACACTTTGGGACGACTTTAGATCATCATGTCATTACACGCACTCACACGATATCTGACCAAACGATAGGATGCCGGCTGATTTGTCCGATTATTGTACAAAAATCCTGTAGAATGTAACCATCTTAAGATTTAAAGGAAATAAATGGATATATAGGGTGGATAGGGTAGATAGGGTGCATTTTTGGGGAGTTCCCTGCTGTGCATGAGCCTTTTATCCTCTCAAAATAACTTAATGTTTTCACCTCCTCTTTGCTGCTGGATAAAGGGGCTTCTCCTGCACTTTTCAGTAGATGCATTTTGTACCCCCCTGTGGAAAATAAAAATTTTAGGCCTACTTTGACCTATGTAAAAAAAACAACAAAAAAAAACCTTTCAATGTACAAAAGTAACACATTTAAGACAGCCACGGTGACCCCTCACACTCATGACTAG
This sequence comes from Mixophyes fleayi, assembly GCF_038048845.1. Lineage (NCBI taxonomy): Eukaryota > Metazoa > Chordata > Amphibia > Anura > Limnodynastidae > Mixophyes > Mixophyes fleayi. Next base: position 17,940,080 of record NC_134403.1, read on the forward strand.
TTTAAGCCATAAATGGAGATGAACAGTATTTTGGGCGAAAATAACAGAAACATTTAAATGATACATTTACTCTATATACAGGAACATACAGAAGACAAGCAGCAAGGTATAAACTCATTCTTTAATAACTGTTGGGGAACATAATCAGAAGGATACACATCCACCCCCCAGACATAACACTGTGCTTGGATCAGAATAATGTACAGTACTATCAATATTAACTTTAAAGGACAAATACAGGTTATCATTGAACAAACGCAAAACAGCAGTAAGACAAATATTTATATAGAAGTTTAAGGACATAAAGTAATAGAAGTAAACATCACTCAGTAAATACAGTTTAGCCAAGGCAGTGAATATTACATAACAGTTTAAGGACACGAAGCTATACAAATAAATATCACTCAGTAAATACTGAGCGAAAGTAAATTTAATGTAACTGAAATCACAGCACTCACAGAAATGTAACACAAAACAAAGTTGAATACAAATATCCACATATTGAGGAAAAATAGGGGTCTTTTTATGAAACTAACATTTACTGCGGTGATAAGTGTAACTTTTACTCTTCACTTATCAAGTCGATAAAACATTGCAATTTAATATACGTCTCACAACTGAGAAATACTCATTTGCCATGGTGAAAACTGTCCAATGTGATGAATTACTTATTGCAAAAATTGGCTTAATTTAAAATAAATTGATTTTTAATAGATTGTGGGGGATTAGTCGTTGGTTTATTATGGTATTTTGGGGCGATTCTAAACTCTGAACAGAATAGACCTTTGGTAGACTTGCTCTGTTGAAATGCACAATGTGAATTGTTAGATTTATACACAGGGGCCAGTGACCTCACAGCAGCTTCAATGACTGCAGTCTTAGCATTTTTATTTGTGTTAGATCTCATTAGGATGCTACCTGCAGGGGCAAACGTAGGATTTGTAGAGAGGGGTTTCCACGCTACTCCACCAGTGGGCGTGACCAGCATGCATGGGGGAGTGGTTAGAATTTTAGACAGTGCTTGGCTGCTCTCCAACTCTTCCTATCCACATCATAGACACAGGCAATTCCTATCCCCATCATATACATGGGGATCCCCATCATATACATGGGGCAAGCCACATCAAGCATACAGTGGCCCATGCTGGGAGGGGGTTTCCAGACACTATGAAACCTCCCCTCGGTTTGCCTCTGACCTGAAAGATGTGGAAGGGCCTTCAGTTGTCTATTAGGAAACAGTGAGATAATACTTTGCTTCTGTAATCGCACTGAAGGGTATCTTCATAGCTCTTGTCTGAATATTTCAGTGTAACCCATTTGCCTTTTTTTTCTCCACCTCATGAAAATTCTTTAATTGATCCACTTCATAGGCCCCAACTGTCCTCCTTTGGAATACTTGATTATATAACAAACTCCTAGAGCTAGCAAGTAGTTAGCCTGTAGCAAACTTCAAATACAAATGTGACTGAGACATCAGAATACTCCCTACCACAGTAGGCAATCTGCCCCCCACCCCTTGTAGTAATTTAGATAAAAATCTAAATGTAATCTTGAACCATGTATAAGGTCTAATAAATAGGCCATGTGTTGAGGTGGAATGCAGGTCCCCTTCTCAATAGGCTACAGATTCTTCAACTATAGCAAATCCCTGAGTTTTATTAAAATAATGGCAAAGAAGCAATAACTTATGAGGACCTTGTGCTGTAGCGTCCTCAGTGTAACTAGCAAATCTCACTTCCAGTATTCAAAGCGTCCCAATTCTTCTATCCCATGATCATCCCAGGATGCTCTGCCCTTGAAACCACGGCTTCATCTCATGTGCAATTCATTTGGACAACTTTTGTTGATAGCTGGGTATGGTCTGTTTCTGATCCATGAGATAATCATTGGCAGCATTTCTCACCTCATCCTGATAATGAATTTCAGCTTTGTCAAACACCCACTCCGGAGTGACTGACTCAGTCGCACTCCATACCACGGTTTTTGCACAGCTCAGTGATCGCAAGTAACTGGGGATGGGCATCTCATGTGGCGTCCAATACCCCTCTGTGCCTCCACCCGGGCAGAGAACTGCTTTCTGCTCAGTCAGGGCATCGCTGGTGTCCCGCACTGTTGACACCTGCCTCAACAACCACTATACAGGGCATCATAGGAGGTCACAGGATTTCACAACATCAGGAGATGGCTCCAAGCATGAAACTTCCTCAACTTTTCCCTGAGGAACCATAGCACAGCTGCTGGCCATGTTCCAACAGTCCAAGTGGACTTCAAGGTCCACTACTTCCTCAGGGAACAACCAACACAATATTGCAACGTTAGGTGAAGCTACTTTCCCCCATCATCCACTAGCTCCCTTCCCTTATGTCCAGGGGGGTGGGGGGCATGTCCATAAGCTCTCAACACGCTGCAGACATGTTTGAGAAGGTTCCTCAGTTGCTCTTGAGGAGCCTACTACCTCTGCTCATTGGCAATGCATATTTTCAGAGAGCCACACTCTTGATTCGCCCCTTTTTCTACATTTTTCTTGCTACCACCTTCTCTGTAAATTGCCTCCATCCTGACCAGGCCAGTTCCTAGGTCTGGCCTTTCAGAGCCACCGCTACTTCCCAGCTTTGGGGGGAATGGAGCACATTCTTTCTCTAGGAGACCTTCCCCCATCCCTCTCTTCACGTGATTTCTGGAAAAGGATACACATAATGTTCTCCAAACTGCTCTGGCCTTGACCTTAAGGTCAAGTGAGAAGAGGTCCACTAATGGTGACCTCTTAATTTGCTCGCACCAATGTTTAGGGTAAACATTATATAGTCACTTGCACAGGACATAGTGTCCTTTCACTTTTCCTAGGCCGTTCTTACAAGAAACGGTATCTGTAGCTATAATTAGTACAGGACATTATAAGATTGATTGATCCATTGAATTTATCAAATGAATTTTTGGGGATCAGGATGTTTTCCTCTGTGAGCGTACTGGGTATTTTGCTTTACCTTCCTCAGGATGAACAAAGTTGGGTCAATATAATGTAAAACAATAATGAAAGTTTTCAAGAATTACACCAATATTAAGAAGGATTGTTAAGAAAATTAAGAAATTAAAATGTTGACAAAAAATAAATTGTTTAATCAATCATGCAGTCAGTATCTTCCCTTTTATTATTTGCATAAACAATTCGTCAAGGAATGTCTCCAGAACGTGAATGATCTAACATACAACAATTTCATGTAATTTAAGGTAATTATTGTAATTTAAGAAAGTTATACAATCTATTATCATCATCATCAACATTTATTTATATAGCGCCAGAAAATTCCGTAGCGCTTTACAATTGGGAACAAACACTGATAAGACATTACTGGGTAATACATACAGACAGAGAGGTAAGAGAACCCTGCTCGCAAGCTTACAATCTATAGGACAATGGGAGTTAGAAACACAAGGGCATGTGCTACATCATATTGCACAATGGAGCAGCTAGAACGCAAAGGTAAAAGTATTGAGTGGGCTGTGTGTGTTGCAATGTTGGTCAGAAGGTTGTTTTCTTGCATTAGCAGTGTAGAGGATGGTAATAGGGTAATCAAGGGAAATTAAGATGGTGGTTGAGGAATATCATAACCTTGTCTGAAGAGGTGGGTTTTCAGTGAACGCTTGAAGGTTTGAAGACTAGAGGAAAGTCTTATTGTGCGTGGGAGGGAATTCCACAAATTGTGTGCAGCCCGGAAAAAATCCTGTAACCGAGAATGGGAGGATGTGATGAGAGAGGAGGAGAGACGTAGATCTTGTGCAGAACGGAGGTGTCGAGTAGGGAGATATTTCGAGACAAGTGAGGAAATGTATGTCAGTGCAATTTTGTTGATGGCCTTGTATGTTAGAAGAAGAATTTTATATTGGATTCGTTGAAATACAGACAGCCAATCTAGAGACTGACAGAGTGGCTCAGCAGAGGAATAACGGTTAGTAAGGAAAATCAATATAGCCGCTGCGTGCAAAATAGATTGTAGGGGTTCAAGTCTGACTTTGGGAAGACCAGTAAGGAGGGAATTGCAATAGTCGATGCGGGAGATGATGAGTGCATGATATTAATGTTTTTGCGGTGTCTTGTGTCAGATATGTGCGTATTCTGGAAATGTTCTTTAGGTGTATGTAACATGATTTAGATATAGAGTTGATGTGGGGAATAAATGACAGTTGTGAATCAAGGATTACACCTAGGCAACGAGCTTGTGGGGTGGGATTTATGATCATGTTATCAACAGAAATAGAAATGTCAGGCAGGAAGCTTCTATTTTTGGGTGGGAATATTATTAATTCAGTTTTTGAAAGATTCAGTTTGATTTGTTGAGAAGACATCCAAGATGAAATGGCAGAAAGACAGTCAGTAACGCGAGACAACACAGATGGTGAAAGATCAGGAGAGGATAGATAAATTTGTGTATCACCCGCATAGAGATGATATTGAAATCCAAAGGAGCTTATTAGATTTCCAAGAGAAGCGGTATAGATAGAGAATAGCAGAGGACCTAGGACTGAGCCTTGTGGAACTCCAACTGATAAAGGAAGCGGAGCAGAGGTGGATCCAGAGAAAGTAACACTGAAAGAGCGATTAGATAGGTAGGATGAGAACCAGGATAGGACAGTGCCTTCAAGACCTAGGGATTGCAGCGTTTGTATGAGGAGAGAGTGGTCTACAGTGTCAAATGCAGCAGAGAGATCCAGGAGAATTAGAAGAGAGTAATGGTTGTTATTTTTTGCTGTGATCAAATCATTGACAACTTTGGTCAGAGCAGTCTCTGTGGAGTGTTGAGAGCGAAAGCCTGACTGAAGAGGATCCAATAGGTTGTTTTCTGTAAGAAAGTGTGTGAGACGAGTGTAGGAAATTCTCTCGAGAAGCTTGAATAGTGATGGAAAAATACCAGTATAAAGAGATAGATTACAGATTTTAGTTAGAGGGGAAATGAGCACAGGAGACAGGGACATACCAATTTGTGAGGGAATGGGATCAAGAGGACAGGAGGTAGAGTAGGAAGATGAGAACAGAGTAGAAACTTCCTATTCATTTGTGGGATCAAAGGAAGAGAGTGTGTCAGAGGGTGCTACAAAGGGATTGAGCCGATTGCTTGTCAAGGGAGATGACACCATTTCAAGCCTGATCTTATCAATTTTGTCCTTGAAATAGGAAGCAAGATCCTGTGCACTGATGTTAGTTGGAGGATTTGGGGCAGGAGGATTCAGAAGAGAGTTAAATGTGTTAAAGAGGCGTTTGGGGTTAGAAGCCTGAGCATAGATGAGAGATTGGAAGTATGTTTGTTTTGCAGTGTCCAGAGCATTTCTATAGGAGTGGTAGATATTAGTATATGTGATGATATCATTAGAGGCACAAGATTTACGCCAGTGACGTTCTGCTTTACGAGAAAGTTTTTGTAGAGTTTGTGTTACTGTAGTCTGCCATGGTTGGCAACGAATTCTATGCGAAGTATGTAGTGTCGCTGGAGCCACTTCATCCAGGGCAGTTGCTAGGGTATGTTGAAAATGGGGTACTGCCCGATCAGGGGAGGATAATGTAGATATTGGGGAGAGAAGGTGTTGGAGAGAGGTGGAAAACTGTTGAAAATCAATGGAGTTGAAATTTCTGCGGTTGTGAGGAGGCTTGGAAGAGTTTGACACTAGGGAGAGTAAAGAACTGGGGGTGAGCGAGTAGCTAATAAGGTGATGATCCGAGAGGGGGAAAGGAGTGTTAAGGAAACCAGAAACTGAGCATAGTCTAGAGAAAACAAGATCAAGACAGTGGCCACCCTAATGAGTAGCAGATTCAATCCACTGGGAGAGGTCAAGTGAGGAGGTTAGAGAGAGTAGTTTGGAAGCAGCATTGGAACGTGGATTAGAAATAGGGATGTTGAAATCACCCATGATGATGGTGGGGATATCAGTAGATAAGAAGTGAGGGAGCCATGCAGAGAAGTGTTCAAGAAATTGTTGGTGTGGACCAGGGGGGCGATAGATGACAGCAACACGCATAGAGAATGGGTTAGAAATCCTAACAGCATGTACTTCAAAAGATGTGAACGTGAGTGATGGGACACTTGGTAGAACTACGTATGTGCACTGTGGGCAGAGAAGTAGTCCAACCCCCCCTCCTTGTCTGCCTCCCGGTCTGGGGGTGTGGGTGAAATGGAGACCACCATGTGAAAGGTCTGCAGGTGAGGCAGTGTCTGATTGCGTGAGCCATGTTTCTGTTATTGCTAGAAGGTTGAGGTTGTTTGAGAGGAAGAGATTATGAATGGAGGTAAGTTTGTTACACACATAACGTGCATTCCAAAGGGCACATTTAAAGGACTTTGGAAGAGAGGGGAGACAGGTGATGCGTTTAAGGTTTGCTGGATTTCTGTAGTGTTCAGATATATGCGTGTGGGAGAATTGAGGGGGACCTGGATTAGGTGATATATCACCAGCTAATAGAAGCAGGGAGGAAGAAAGGTAGGAAAGATGTTTGTAAGATGTGTGTTTTTTTAGTTTCTGGTGGAAGATTGAAATGTGTCACACTCCGGGCGATCAGGCTATACACCCGATCCCCGGCACGATTAACTGCTCCTGCCGACCGCTTGCTCCGGACTTGGCGACGCCATGCACAGACCCGTTCTATTTATCTGCTCTGTACCTCTCCTGTTGGCTGGAATTTTGGCTCCAAAGTTTAAAGGGTACTTCCTCTGTATCCTCAGTGCCTGCTCGTTGTGTTACTTTTGTGGTACTAGACGTGGCTCCCTTATTCCTGCTTGTTCGCAGAGCAGACACTCTACTCCAGCGCAACACATTTTTTTCAGTGAAACCTGCTGACTACTGAACCAACACTTAGCAAGTGTTTCTGCCGCCATTCCAGTGGTAACCAGTCTACGCAGAGCTGACACTCTACTACAGCGCTTCACCTCCCTTCCAGTGGAACCTGCTGACTACTGAACCAACACTTCCTAAGTGTTTCTGCCACCATTCCAGTGGTATTCAGTCGTCTGCAGAGCTGACACTCTACTACAGCACTTCACCTCCAATCAAGTGGAACCTGCTGACTACTAAACCAACGCTTCCTAAGTGTTTCTGCCGCCACTCCAGTGGTAACCAGTCGTCCGCAGAGCTGACACTCTACTACTGCGCTCCTCCTCCAATCTAGTGAAACCTGCTGTCTACTGAACTAACGCTTCCTAAGTGTTTACTGCCACCATCCCAGGTAACCAGTGGACCGCAGAGCTGACACTCTATTACAGCGCTACTCCTCCATTCCTGTTTAATCTGCTGTCTACAGTGCTGACATTCCCTAGTGTTCTGTCACCATTCCAGTGGTAACCTGTCCTCTGCAAAGCTTACACCTCACTCTGTTCTCCTCCGTCATTCCAGACATGTCCATCTATCTCTCCTGCTCTCCTCAACAATTGTCTACCATTGCTGACCCTCCTGGCTTGTTCCTCTAAGAAGTTCCGCCTATAACTCCTAGTAAGGGGCCTGCGAAACAGATGCAGCAAACACCAAACCGCCTTGCTTCTGGTCCCTGGTAAATACCGTCTCCTCGTTAGACTCCGCGCCTTACTTGAGTATTGTTAATCTAGACAACCGTAGGATCCCGTCCACTGAACCGTGCAAGCTTCTGAATCGTGACAAAATGTTTAACTCTTCGTATAGATTACCCTTCTAATTTCTGCTGTTGTATTTTTTCTTAAAATATATTTAAATATTTTAGTGAAAAGAAATTAGCACCACTATAAAAAAAAACACATATTCATTAAATAACGAAAGTTCTGTTATAGAAATTAAATATATTTTCTCCTTGTTAACGGCATGTTTACAAATAAACATTTCTTATATCATGAATAGAACGGAATTAAGAACTTTGCATGATTTTGAAACATAAAAAAACAACAACACTATGTTGTAACTCGTTTGCCTCTGTTATACCTGCATCATGAATTTTTCAGGGTATTAAATACACTAAGGAATCATTAACACATGTACACTGGGGAAATACGAAAAATGCATGAAAATTAATGTGGGCTTTAGACGCATTTAAGTGTTTTTAATGCATTTCCTTCAGATCCATTGTACTGGTAGCTTGCAGTAATGCGTGAAAAATAGGATGTGCTGCTTTTTCACATTTAAAACACTACAATTTTTTAGTGCAATTGTGAGAACAAGATCATAAGAAATCATTCATTCTATCTTTTATGCACTTTTTCGGTGTTAGCGCCTAAAAAGCTTGTTAATAGCGGATAGGTGTGTGAGCGAGCCCTTCGTTATAGAATAAATATGTAATCTCTATTTTGACCGTAGAATAGAGTGACAAAGACAGCGCGTTTCACCAATATTCTTTTTAGATATGAGTCTGCAATATATATAAGGGTTATGTACAAAGCTGGCAAAATAATTTTTGTCACCTTTTTAAAGGCTGCCTCTCTTTCGTGCAAGTACAGGTGTATTTAAAACTTTGTGGTAATGAATATGTACATAAAAGGAATAGATTTGATATATAACGGTATAAAAAATCAAATTATTTCCCGATTTACCCTACAAGTAGCAACTATATGTATAGTATAGAGATGTTCACTGACCTCCATGTTTTGGTTTTGGTTTTGGATCTGTATGAACTTCTGATTTTGATTTTAGTTTTGGCAAAACCGCCCTCACGTGTTTTGGTTTTGCATCTGTATTTTTTTAACATTTTTTTAAATGCTAAAATCACATTATTTGGCTCTTTTTTTGTTTCAACATTATTAGTAACCTCAATAACATTAATTTCTAGTCATTCCCAGTCAATTTTTGTCAAGTGACATGAACACTGCTACCCCTGTTTCTGTATGAGCAATGGCACTGAGCAATGTCACTGGAGACTGGAGAGTGACAAGAACACTGCTATCCCTGTTTCTGTGTGAGCAATGGCACTGAGCAATGTCACTGGAGACTGGAGAGTGACAATAACACTGCTACCCCTGTTTCTGTGTGAGCAATGGCACTGAGCAATGTCACTGGAGACTGGAGAGTGACAATAACACTGCTACCTGTTTCTGTGTGAGCAATGGCACTGAGCAATGTCACTGGAGACTGGAGAGTGACAAGAACACTGCTACCTCTGTTTCTGTGTGAGCAATGGCACTGGATCTCCTGGGGAGGGAGGTACTTATGGAATCCAAAACCCCACGAGATCCGACGACACAATGTTGATATTTTGCCTCAATTCAGATGCGAGTCGGCTCGGCTCGGCACTCTGATTGGCGATATTCGGAGGGGCTCGGTTTTTGGAAAACCAAGCCTGAGTATCTCTAGTATAGTATAATAAGTTCTCTGTTTGTATACAATATTAGTGTGTTGTTCCACCAAGCACCGTACTTAAGAGTTAATGATGTGATAGGCTATTATATATGTTCATCCATATCCTTATCCATTAAGGTTTTTAAATGGCTCATTCACTGGATCCATCTGTCAGTATCTTTGTATCCAATAAACAAGTTCCTCCCACTTACATGACATCACTACCGTCTCCCATAGTGCATAAAAACAGGACACCCTTCTGACATAATGTCTGTCTAGTCTATAAATGTCACCTCTTTTTTAGTATCATTTATTTATATAGCACCAACCTATTCTGTAGCGCTGCATTGAGAAGTTTATTAAGACACATCAGTTCCTGCCCCAGTGGACCTAATTTGCCTACCTTACACACCAAGTTCAATTTATGCAGACACCAGTATGCTTTTGGACCAAAAGCGGAAATTAGAACCCCAGGAGGACATTGATGAGAACATACGAACTTGGCGCTGTCGGTTGGATTAGAGTACAACCGACAGCGCCAGTCTTATAATATCCATTGCTGTTCCACAACACTATGCCAAGGCTTACTAGTTAAACATCACTACTTAATCTGTAGCTCTAGGAGCATAAAAAGTCTGATTTCTTGGAAAAACATAATTTGGATTTCAAGATTTTTGGTAGCAAAAATAGGGAGCACTAACTAAGCAGAATAGCTGCACATGCAGATACTACAATGTGTTACAGTGGTTGTCCGAAAGCTCAGTAGAATAATCACTTTTGATTGGGTGCTTCCTGTGGCAACAAAAATACACACAAACTCCATCCAAATAGGAGATTTCTGTCCAATGGATTGGAAAGGGCACTAAGAAGAAAGGTAATATACTGAGATATTTGTGCCCCCCCCCAGTTTGTCACATGTCCGACAAGAACTGTGGAGTCATGCTGCTCCGGGAACCAAGAAACGCTCTGCTCTCTGCCCGCTGGTGAAGGGACCTTTGTTAACCAGGCTGGAGCTGAAAATAATTAAGCTGATGTATTCATTTTCTCAACCAGATGATTATAATAACAGGATTAGTGTGCGAAAATGAGGACATTGTACTAAACAAATTCCCTGCCCCTCCAAGACTGACATTTTGGCTGAGCTGTTATCGCATTAACCCTCTCCTGTCATTACCTTCTGTCAGCTGATGGTTCTGAAGTGTCAATCAATAAATGTATTTTATTCAAAGACTGTTTCAATACAGGCAGAAGTGATGCAAAGTGGGACGTACACCAGTTTCATAAACACAATCATGCACCTAGGCAGCTGCATAGAACAGACAGAGATGAGCGGAATGCTCATGATTGGTTGGTTCTAGTTATAAACTGTAAGTTCCTCATTCCTTGGACTCTATACCATACTTGCCAACTCTCCCTGACTGTCAGGGAGACTCCCTGAAATAGGGGTGATCTCCCTCACTTCCTGAAGAGTCTGGCATTCTCCCTGATGCTGAGCCAGTACAAGACGTGGTTGGCTTCGCCATCTGTGGCATGATGACACAGTTCAGAAATTGTGTCAGATGTGCATGTGTTGATGTCTATGAAGGTGGCCATTTTCATGGAGACCAAAATTTAATCAAAGACTGACAGGTAAGACAACATGACTTCAGTAATGGAGACACTTCAGTCTAGAGAGATTCATTAGCTGCTTTCCTTTAACGCATACTCTCCCAGAATGTCCGGGGGGCTCCCGCATTTCTGGGAGACCCCCCGGGCTCCTGGGAGAGCAGGGCAACCTCCCTCTCTTCCCCGCATTAGACAAGTGGAAGGGGCGTGGCTTAATGACAAATATTGTGTCATCTTAGAATTCACAGGGTGGATAATGTTATAACTTTAGGAACAAATTCAGACCAAGACAATCTCTTAAAAAGAGAGAGGTGTGGGTCATTCAAGAACAAAACACATTAAAACGAGGCGCTGGACAGGACCCATGATTCGAGTACAGTCCAAGGCTCAGGGTACATTGTCAGCAGTCAGCGGAGGCAGCAAGTTTGTGCTTTTAGCTTCTCTTATTCTTGTTTCTCATATATAACAGTAATTAATAGAAATCAGAAAAAAGAACAATGACCCTTAATTTTGTTTAGCGTAAAAATTTATGTTTGAAAGTTTTTTTAGTTTTGGGTGATGTTATCATTTAAAAGCCCAAATAACCTGCGATATTCACATTTTCATACATAAGCATGAAGACAATATGATCAGTCGTACCCTGAATTTAGACTCTTCTTATATCCACATGACCACCAGATATACATACTGTATAAACCCACAATGAATTATATAGACTTAGACTTTTAGGGCTGTACTTTATCACTAGAACTTGTTGTTGAATTTGAACTCCAGTCACATCTCTGCGATTTCCACATATATTGCACGGCGCACTGTGATCTCATGGATAATGGTTACGGCTTATAAAAGAGCTTGATTGCAAATATAAGTTGTTACTAATTGTGCGTCTTGTGCGTATTCTGAATGAAGGATAATCAACCGAAGTGTCTATTTGTATATTCATAGACTGGGTCGCCACATGTTAATATCTGATACTGTACACGCCGCTAGAACTTTCTGACGTCTGGATAAAAAGACATAATTATTAACCCTTTGCTGTATGATCAGAAGTCAGTACCTAACCGTGTGGCAGATTAAGACTGTAGTCACTTTGGACCTCTGATGTAGAGTCATCCATAAGAGTCAGGTTTTGGAAGACACCGCTCTTTGCATAGGCACATCGCTGCGTTCCTTCATTCTGTCCCAAAGCATAGGCAAACTGAGGGGGGTTTCCTAGAGACTGGAAACCCCCCCCCCCTCCAAGCCTGGGGCACTGTATAATTGAGGTGGCTGGACCCTGCTACCGCTTCACACGGTTCTGCTTGAAAAGTGAGAGCTGCCTGCACCTAACAGTAGTGCACACAGCATTGCCCATGTATATTATGGGGATAGGAAGAGTTGGAGAGCAGCCAAGCACTGTCTAATATTATAGCCACGCCCCCATGCATGCTGGTCACGCCCACTGGTGGCGTGGTGTGGAAACCCCCCCTCTACAAATCCTGCGTTTACCCCTGCAAAGTGCGGCCACATGTCTGTATTATCACTGCTGACATCAACCGGTGCTGCATTGAAAAGAACATTGCAGTGCATGAGCAATTATGCCTTAGCACATGGTTGTCCACATGGTCGGCCCAGCATGCCTGTAAATGTGGCCCAGCAGGAGTTTTGGTTATGGCAAGGGGGCAGCGCTGAAAAAAAAATCCTGCAAAACAAAATAAAAAATACTTACCTTGCGGTCACGTCAGCTGGCGCTCCGGCTCCCT